>NC_064639.1:95305155-95617066 GCF_023864345.2 Schistocerca serialis cubense
ATCCGATTAGGTTCCGGGTTCGAATCCGTGTCCAACACACAGCTTTACCTCACGGCATTTCAAGTAAGTTACTTGTGAAGAACCAATATTTAACATCTCTCGTCGTTCGTTAACAGGGACAATAGATGCTGGGTAGGAATTCGCGTCTGTTAAAAATGTTTGCGTTATGCAATTTAAAGTTGATATTTGCTAACTGATACTGTCTAAAATCGAGGTATATCACTCTCTGTATGCCTAATCAGGAATGACTGTTAGTGTCCGTCAGTCACGAAATCTTTGCTTAGTCTGCATGAGCTGGGTTTGAATCCAAATGCAGAACAAGACGGTTCGTCGTGTCATTTAATGTTAATACATATTCTCAACTAGCTGCTTGTGAATAACTTAAATTTTTAATGTCATTTTGTGTTAAATAGTTCAAATGGTTTAAATGGCTCTGAGCACTATGGGACTTAACTTCTAAGGTCATCAGTCCCCTAGAACTTGGAACTACTTAAACCTAACTAACCTAAGGACATCACACAACACCCAGCCATCACGAGGCAGAGAAAATCCCTGACCCCGCCGGGAATCGAACCCGGGAACCCGGGCGCGGGTAGCGAGAACGCTATCGCACGACCACGAGCTGCGGGCACATCAATAATAACCTCGTGTATTGCTTCAGTGACTGTTACCGTCTTGTTTGACACCGAGATGATGTAAACAACACGAATTCGGGTCCCTGACAGATAATTCTAGTCTCTTCAGGGACTTAGGCTTGTTTGGTTGTTGTTGTAGATTGGCATTCGCGAAGAATACTACTGTCGCAAATCCTGAGAGGTTTTCGAAACACATACGATACGGAGGGCTAAGAATAGTCTCTCAGTTTTGACCTTTAGAACAGTAGTTGCCGCGCGGTGTGGCCGCGCGGTCGAGTGCGACGTGTCACAGATTTCACGGCCGCTTCTGCCGGAGGTTCGGGTCCTCCCCCGGGCATGAATGTGTGTGTTGTCCTTCGAATAAGTTAAAGTTAGTGTAAGTAGTTTCTACGTCTAGGGACTGTTGACCCTAGCAGTTTGGTCCTTTAGTCATTAGAACTTAAAAAAGAGCACTAGCGGAAGGAATTGATAAGATCAAGCTTCTGCAGAACAACTGGAACTAATGAAAAAAAAAAAAAATCAGATATGGTTACACAATTTGAGCACTTTACTGCAGCAGTGCCTTGTTCGCACAGTAGTAAATACTGCCCTTACCATAATCGTAGCTGACGTATACAGCTCCCAACGTGAAACATGAAGAGTACGACCACCTTTCGCATGAAGCGACCATTTTGAACTGAAATACGTTTCCTAACTCAAAACCACTCATTCTGTGATAATTATTGACAATATTTGATCGAGATGACAAGAAAATATTAAATGGATGTAGCAGATACAATGTAGCCCCACAACCGCAAATCATTCTCATACTAACACAGTTGCCAACAAAGGTGTACGACGTTGTGAGTCCTTGACTACGTTAGTGGCAAGAAGATTCCGTTTCCTTAGCAGGAATTCTTCACGAACGGATGCGGATGCATTGCAGTCCGAATGACAGGTATGGCGGTATGCCTACGTGTCTAAAAAGAGCAGAAAACCTAATTGTTAACCCTTTGAGTAATATTCCCACGTCTGTGACTCGTATCATGGTTAAAGCCCATGTATTACCACTGTTCGTGCTTACCTACATCATCAAATAACAGCAGAAACGGAGAGAAATACTTTCGGAGTATACGCCTTGATATTTGAATTCATTTTTGGATGTAGCAGATTTTATTTTTCAATAAAGCTATTGTTTCTATTTCCAGACAACATTTCATATCCTTCTTACTTCTGCGCAGCAGTTATTTTGCTGCCCACATGGGAAACCACGCCTACGACTACCACCGTCTCATTTCCTGACCTAGTACATTCTGCATAGCCTTACGTAATTTTACTGCTGCTCATTACCATTTTATTAAAGGCTATACATCAAGGAAAGAGAAATAACATCTACATGCAATGTTTACCGTGATGCAATCAAAAAATTGTGCTTATAAAAGTGCTCAGAACCGCTGAACGAGCCTTTCAATTTGCAGCACACTCCAGACCGAGTGAAACAAAATAATATTAAGAGGAGCAAGTTGACCATAGCGAGCGTCCGGAGGGTTTGATGTAGTGCCGTGAAGTTGGACCAGTTTCAATCGAATTTAGTTCCTGATAGAACAAAATGTGATCTTGATACAAAAGCATCAGTGTACTCATATGGGAGCTCCTTCCGACGTGTAATTGATAGAATACCTGGTCACGTTAGGTAACGTTTCGCTTGCGACCATCACTGATTTTAATTTCAGCCCATTCCTTGATGACGCACATTTTTTCATTGTTTCCGGCCTCAGATAATTCCTAAAGCGTTATATCGTGTGTTAGTCACACCGTAAGTTAGACACCCATAAAGCTCTGGCTTGCTTTAGAGCATCAAATTGAGCAGCGATTCGAAAATACAAAAGACCACTTCTGAAGAAGGGCCTGCTGGCAGCAGCACTGTGGGCAGTATCAATGCCCATGTTTTACGTCACAAGATACAGAAGTGATTTATATACATTTCGAAAAATTCATTTACTGAATGCTTTCGTGTCTGGTAGCGTATGGGAAGGGTGTTTTTGTCATGATGAAAAGTCGCGTAACGCAGATTTCACTAGTTTCGTTGGATTTGAGAATGGGAGTCAGTTTCTGGGTAGTCGAGTGATGTGATCATGGTCAAGACCGACTGCTACTTTCACACCACGGTGGCTGCAGCAGCGTTCCTGTTTCGTCAACACAAACACCACGTGTCTGGGCCCACTGCTCATGACGTCACATGCTGCGAGTGGCAGTGTCAAGAGGGCGCAGTGTTTTTTCAACATGTTACTCAAGTAATAAGTCAAATAGATTACATGGATATTATAAGTGGGACAGAAACCTTAATTTATCTTTCATTGCTTATTTGTGGGCTGACTTAAATGAACAACAGCATCGTTTAATATTTTGCCTAATGATTGTCAAGAATCACTGTTAAGAAAGAAACGACAAAGCATTTTAACGAAGTTTATATTTTTGTGTGTCAGATAACTGAAAAAAGATATTCTTTTATTTTGTCAGTCGTTGTTTCTCCACTGAATTGTAAATGGTTCTCTCTATAAAACGCATGGTAACGTCACAAGGGCGACAGTCGCAATGCAGTCGCAGTGGAATCGAGAGAGTAGGGTGCGCGTGGTTGCACTGATTGAGCATGGCAACTACTCGGCATCAGAAGCTGGAGAAAAGTGTGGAGTACCGGCAAGAACAGCTAGACGCTGGTGGAAAGACTACCAGGAAAGGGGCTATATAGGGCGGAAAAGAGGAAGTGGCCGGCGCCGTGTGTCTACTGCAGCAGATGATCATCGTGTTTTGGAGAATATACGTGCTAATCCATTCCTCAGTTGCCGTGGCCTGAAAGAGATATCTCAGTTTCCCGGCAGCGGAAAGACTGTTGCGAGGAGACTGAAAGACGCCGGATTATATTGTCGGAGAGCTGCTGTAAAGCAGTCATTGACCGACTATCAGAGGATTGACCGCATGGCTTTTGCCGCACAACATATCGACTTTGACTGGAGCAGAGTCATCTTTTCGGATGAAAAAATATTTTCTTCCTGTAGCGACGCCCCTGTTCAGGTGAGACACGAAATTTTCTCTATAAAGTTATTAGTTTATGCTGTTAGTGACATTACATTTGTAGTAAGCACAAAATAATAAATATAAACAGTTCCCTATATCATGATTTTAGTAGTTCATCCCTCATCTGATAAGTAATTGTAACCCCTGAATTTGTGAATATTTGCATTAACACGCAAATGTTTTTTGCGTTAGGTATACCGCCCACGAGGACAACACTTCCAGCCAATGTATATTAACGAAAGACAAAGAAGTGGACGGTTCTCTGTAGCTGTATGGGGCTATATTTCGGCTCATGGGGCAGGTCCTCTCTGGAGAATAGAAGGAATTCTCAACGGAGAGGCCTACATTAACACGCTACGGTCGCAGGTTCGAATCCTGCCTCGGGCATGGATGTTTGTGATGTCCTTAGGTTAGTTAGGTTTAACTAGTTCTAAGTTCTAGGGGACTAATGACCTCAGCAGTTGAGTCCCATAGTGCTCAGAGCCATTTGAACCATTTTGAACCTACATTAACATACTGAATGCCATTATGAAGCCGAGTGCTGAAATGCTGTACCCAGACGGTGAAATATATCTTCTGCAGGTGTGAACAGTGGACGTGTGGAACAATTAAGAGTATTTCCGGTTTCTCCTACGATTTATTCATTACTTTGATAGGCTCTACTTCTTATCGAAGCGACTAATCTACTTTGTCCGACGTATAATTTTGATATCTCCACCTTGCTTTGATATTGATGGCCGTGAAATATAGCTTTCCCGGGCATCATCTTAGTCTCTTTCTTAGTGCCTCGTTCGATAATTGTATGTGTAAGGAAGACGCCGTGTATAAAAAACTGATATACATAAATTTTCCTACTTACCTTTTCTCTTCTTAGGCTTCTCTCCACAGTTACTTCTTACACGACTCTGCGATTCGTTTCTATCTCCGTCTACCTTGTTTTGGTCATTTTCCACAACATTCAGTATCCTGTTACCTGTAGGCGGATTATACTTTATTTTTTCAGATTCAGTCTTTCACTCCCAAAGAAAAGAGTACTCCACATCATCCATTTTGCAGTGTGTTTCTATGTTTCTATCACTTGTATGTTTACTTGAAAGAATATTATTCGTAAACATAAATGGTTTGCTAGCACTTTTATTCGCTTTACTTTTGTTAAGCATCTATTTCTCTCTCATTCTGGTCCTGGCGTGGCTGAAGTGCTATACTTTTAATGCCATCAGTTTTTATTGCTGTGTTCCTATGTTTATTACTTTTTCTCATTGCCATTACCATTGGTGGTTGTTCTTACATTCCAGTGTTATTATCTTCTCGATTTTCGGGTAATACCTGCAAAATGTTGTTCATTTTGTTTCTAAATCTGGAATGATTAGGAAATTGTTAACAAATGTGATGCAGCGTATCTTTTCACAATTGAATTTAACTTTTAATGTTAACTGTTCCGTTGTTTGTATTGCTTCTGTAATATATATACACGGTGTTAAGGAAAGTGGTTTTCCATACTTTGCGAGTCGGTAGTATGGACTAAAACAAGACAAACTGCATATCGTAAGAGCTACACGCACTTCTTCTGTACAAGAAAAGTGTTTTAAGTAGAAAGACAGATGTTTTTCACAGTGGTAAAGGTGAGGAAGTGCTCATTGCTCTTAAGATAATCATTTCAGACTCATTGCTCTTGTTTACTGAATATGTTTGTCTTATTTCTGTCCATCCTATCACCTCTCGAAATATGGATTTCTTGTTTTTAATACCCTATATTCGAAGCAGATATGTAGACAAAGGACGTCCTCGCTTACTCATTTCCAGACGTCATATTCCCATTTTATTCCATTTGTATTTATTATTGAGCTAATCAACTCAATCCAGGCCAGTTTTTTATAATAGTAAAATTATACCTTCCATTTCGAACCATTCCTAAATCAATGAAGGCATTATTTCTTTATCGGTTCATTTCTTCTCTTTTAACTAGCAGCACATACGAACCTGTAACTGATTTGGTTGTTCTTACTTTGTTCCCGAATTGGCCTGCCCCAATAAACCGATCTATATTTCCTTTTATTAAAATAGTACGATATTCGTACGTTTCTTGGAGGCATGCTGTACTTTTCACTGTTGACTGCCTTGACTGATTTTTCTCTTAAAGTTAAGCATGAGATAAAATATACTTTACAGTACTTTACTAACATTACAGTCATGATCTATAACATTTCCCCCAAGGTATACACTCTTTTTCTCCAGGTCACTTCTCGTAACTTAGAATATAACTGCGCAGTAAAGTCCACATGTAAAATTAAAATGTGTTCAACGTCTTCGTAAGTGCATTTCCTCACCTCCTGGCATGGGTGAATGATAACACATCTGTCAAACAGGAGAGACGAGGCCTGTATCACCAAATCCCAGGTCGTTCGCGCTGGTTTCTGCCAGCCACTTTGACATTGGAAGTGCGTGGTGACGGGGCTAGGAATCGGAGAGTGAACGTACTGGTGACGTAGTTTGAGGTTCCTTGTGTCTCAACCTAAAGCCGCTCACCCTAGTGTGCTTTCTGTCAGGAAATATCGTCCCCGATAAGTGGACAGGATGGTTTTCTCATCCTTTGAAATTGTGTGATAGCCGGATCAGCACGTTTCCAGGATAGTACACAGTTGTTCATGGGTTCGAGATTTGTTTCTTGTATATCTTTTTCATTATTCATCTTTTACATTCAGTTTTGATATCAGCTGGCAACTGCCCGCATTGCCTTGATTAAAAATTATATGACAAAGAAACAAACTGTTTTCATGTTTAATATTCCGTAGGTGCATGCAAATATATGAATTGGGTTACGATTTGCAGATTTCTTGATCTTAGTCATAACAGCAACGTTGCATACACGAATTGTTCTTGAGCAATGAGCATTACATAAAGATACGTACTCGTAGTGATATTTAGTTCTCACTAATATGAAGGGAAGATTATTTTATTAACATTCCTGAAATCAGTCGTTTACCTCAACTGCAGGCGTTTACTCCGAGCGCGGGGCCGCGTTGGCACGAGGTGTGAACAGGTGACGTCAGCGGCCACGGCCGCCTTCCGTAAATGCAACACATTGAGCGAACGAGCACGTGTAAAGTCCGTAGAGAATATCTCACTATAAAACAGATTTTTTTCTTCTATATATCTTTGACAGTGGATGTACAGAAGAAAGAATTCTATAGTGAAGGCAATCAATCGTTTTGAATAAGCGAAGCAGATTAGCTTTACAACCATGCAACGAGTCTAACAGTTCAACAGACTGCTGCACTGTATTGAACAACCTACACTCGACCTCATCATTACCAAAGCATAGGAGTGGTCTCGCGGTTCTAGGCGCTTCAGTCTGGAACCGCGCGACTGCTACGGTCGCAGGTTCGAATCCTGCCTCGGGCATGGATGTGTGTGGTGTCCTTAGGTTCGTTAGGTTTAAGTAGTTCTAAGTTCTAGGGGACTGATGACCTCAGATATTAAGTCCCATAGTGCTCAGAGCCATTTGAACCATATTCCGAAAGAAGGCCTACCTGTGTGTTATAACCGGCGCCTTAAACTGTATTACCATTCGCTCTGTATCCTGATCTCCGTCCCAGCACCCTCCCCTTGTCAGCATAGGTTTTTGTCAACAGCTATCAGCAAAGTATTTTGGACTGTGGAATCCTCCGAATGATTTATAGACCTGTAGCTTAGACTACACAGCCATTGCAGTTGTCGAATTTTTTCACAGTATGGAAATTAAGTATTCATAGTATTAGAAGTACTGAATTTCGAAATTAGTGGATGATCATTTCTTTACAGGATCATAGCCCTATTCATAATAGCCTAGCAGTCCAGAACTGGTTCCAAGATCAGCAGAGAATAAAACTTCTTCCTTTCGTGCCAAAATCACCAGACCTCAACCCCATTGAAAATATGTGGGCGGAGGTTACGAGGTCGTTACCACCTGGGTCAAGGAATTCGGAAACTCTGTGGGAAAATATAGAGAATACATGGTGGGAGATCAACGATCATCTCAACCTCTCGAGGAATTTAGCCTTATCACTTCCCAGACGCCTTCGAGCAATTATAGAAAACGAGGGAGGATGGGTAGGGTACTGAAAGAAAAATAAAGGTCAAACCAGTTGCGTGGTCCTAAAGTGTTCCGGAAACCTACTAAAGCTAAATGGGCCCTGTGTATTCTCATTAAATGTGTCACTGCGTGATTCTTCCACATAGCAACTACTAATTAAATTCTTTACTCAAGGAAATAAATAAACAAATGTATGCACAACGGATAAATGTTTGATTTTGTAGTATTAACCCCAAATTTGGTACACTGTTAATCACCTGACGGTGTTTAAAGAAAAAGCGTAAGTAACCGGAATCGTAACTGGACCTGCATAACAACTCCTCCTCCGTTCTACAATCTATTTCGTTTCATTCTGTCTTACTTTCATCTCTCAAAACATAATAACGGTATTACCAGTAACATACAGGATTAAATTCCCTAACAGATGATCTTGTAACAGCTCATATAAAGATATTTCTACTTCCTATGGTTTCTTACGAAGATAACCATTGTCTCACCTACGGGAAGGAACGAAGGATAGCCCACAATGCTTGATTCATAATGTCACAGCCACACACTATCACTCTTATTACCATTGGACAAAGCAATGATCGTATCTCAACGCGGACTAGTTCTAGAAAAATTCTGTAACTTCTTCAATCACTGTCTCATCCCAAAAACACCTCTCACTTATCGATGTGCCTCGATGTTAACTAAGTCTCGCGTGGTTGGAAAGTTCGCGCGGTCGCGATTCTGAAATTTACGTTCCACTCATATTCGTGCGCGGCACGTTATTCCAACTGAAAAAAAACCTCCACAAGTTACTTAGACTGATTTCCTAATAATATCTCGAGACCATTAAATAATATACCATCCAAAACCTCCCTTCCAAAAGATACATAAATACACACACAGAACTTTTCACAATACTTACAGTTCGTGTATAGATTGCATAGCATGGCTACACGAATTACTGTTATGCTGGTTCCCCTTTATTTAATTCAGGAAACCGGTCTCACTGATTCCCACGTATCTTTCAAATCCTGTTGTTCTAAAAATGAGCTTCACACGTAAATTTCTACTGACTCATTTCACAAAACGTGACTTCTTATTCTTTCATATTAAATTAGCAACCTTTCCTTCATCCATGAATTTCAGAAACCCGTCAAAATACAAATTGAAACACATGCAAGCTACAAATGGCTTCTTTGAAAATTAATTTTTTCAGATCAAAATTAAGAACATTACTTTCTACCATGAATTTCTCGTAGCAGCTCGATTAGTTGAAGCCACGAGTTAATATGTTCCTGCACTTCCAGATCAGATTTTGATACAAACTAACCAAAATCATGAATTGAAATTGACCATTACTAAAAAATTATGGTAAATCAACACATTCCTACTTATAAACTAATGGTTCCGAGCACTCACAAATGGTTCAAATGGCTCTGAGCACTATGGGACGTAACTTCTCAGGTCACCAGTCCCCTAGAACCTAGAACTACTTACACCTAACTAACCTAAGGACATCACACACATCCATGCCCGAGGCAGGATTCGAACCTGCGACCGTAGCGGTCACGCGGTTCCAGACTGAAGCGCCTAGAACCGCACGGCCTCGCCGGCCGTCCTCTCAACCCAGTCGACGTATATTTAGGATACGATAAGTGGGAAAAGTGTGTTTTCATACATTATACCAAAATAATAAACTCATTCAGTTACTCTGATCAATTTCCTTAACACAGCAGGTTGATTCAATAAAAATTAACAGCTCAGATCGAGCGTCTGATAACACATACCTGATACCTGACGTAGCAAGGTATTCTAGCAATTACATGTGGATAGTAATTCCTGTGTGAATATGCTGATATTTTTGTAGTGACAGCGCCTTTGGGTTATCGGGAAGTAAATTCGGAGGAATATGGCCAAATTAAGGGCGCTGCGTTGACAGTGCCCACGCTCAGTATGAAGAGCCTGCTGCTCTTCCTGTTATTTTGTTTCTTTCGTTCTGAGGTGTACCACGAAGTAAAGTTCTCATCCGCTAAGTGATTTTCGCTTCTATTCGAGAAGCTTCTTGAGTAACCCCGCAGTGAACATTACATAGAGATGATACTTATACTTTTTGAAATATGGACATATTTCTAAGGATAACGAACTGTAGTCGAAACTAAACCAGATGATGCTGAAGGAATTAGGGTATGACATGCGACAGTGAGAGTGGTAACCATTGTTTGCTATGTGGGAAGCAAGACACCTGAGGCCTTCAGTTGTAACTTGTATGTCAAATGCAATAACAAGAAATCCTTTTTGATGGGGTAAGGATGCTAAAATGATATATGTCTGAGGTTCGGGAAACATTATCTGAAAGTATATGACAGGCTTCCTGCTATTATGTAATGTCGCTTGCTTTCAGTAAACATATAGATAACCCATAGCAGGGCTTTCTCGTCATCCGAATCACATCAATGGGAATAGCCATCAGAGGGTTATTACTAAATTGTAGGCACATGGCCAAAAATTTGGAGAGCAGAATCTCTCGCGACAGATTGGATGTCTGGATCCTATCATGAAATATTCAGGCTACGAAAACACGTTCTTCTTGCTGTCAGCGTGGTCCTGACTGCAACGTTGTAGGCATCCCTTGGCAATCCTGTAGGCATAACAATGATTTGCAGCTGTGGGACAGATTTATTCTGCTAAATTCGCCTGACGTTTTCTTGTCTTCTCTATGAAATATTCTGAATATTTTGTGAATACAAGGTCATTTCATGCAGAAGCTACCCCTTGTCTCATCTTTCATTTTGCGAGTTTATCAGTTATATACTGCAGCCGCGATTGTGGCAATGAGAGTGTTTATGCTGGAATTCCTTGGCAGCGTAGTTGTAGTGACTTTATAAAATGGTAGTTGCCTCCGAAAGCTGTTCCAGGTTTGCTGCAAACGATGTATCAATTCCTTTCAGTAAATTTTAAATCAGGTGATACCTGTCACATGTAAGTGTGTCCTAACAAGTTCGCAGAGGTTGCCATGATCGTAGACCTAACTGATCTTAAGTCACATCAAAATTACTGACAAAATTACTGAACAGATTCGAAGCATCTGTAAGAGTCACGAATTTGTACTTTTTTTAATCAACTTGGTCTGAAACAAGAGGGAAAAAACTACAGGGACAATGACTAAGTTTGTCAGTATACATTATCTGTGGTAGATCTGGAGGTGAAAACGTACGAAAAAGTACAGCTGCGCTTTTGCGAACTGCTTTTTTATTTTCGCATCAATAGTGTTGTGAACCCACCATCTGGTATCGATGCATTACATTAGCATCCATTATATATAATCATTTTGATAGTACACCGGATATTATAGATGAGTAGGACACAAGACGGGACTTATATAATGTCCGTTTGACGTCAACAGTGGGTAACATTTTACTTTTTTTGAATAGGACAATGTTGCTCTCCAATCATTTTAGATTAGTTACAATAAGCTTAAGCTGCAAGAGAATTCGCTTGTATTTTTCAATATGTGATCTGTTATCGGTTTGAAGGTCTTCCATTACATCGCCAACTTAGTGCAGCTCCTCCGAGGGCTCTCTGGAGTAGGGTGCAGATAGCAATGTGAAAGCCGCGAGCTTCATACTGTTAGTGCGATTGGGACTTGGTATACTCTTGACGACGTTTAGCACCTGTGCTGTCAGTAACCCAATTTCAAAATTCATGTTGAGTAATCCTGCTCCATTCAAGTAATATTGTCTTTTTATATTGATAAGTAATCTGGATAGTCGTCACGTTCATGTACCATCTACATCGCAAATTTAATGTTACGATCCTAACAAGTAACCTGCAATACGTTTTGTATTTCATAATCGGAACTATCTGCATTAACCGTCAACAGAGCAGTGTCAGGGAACAGACTGCAGCACTGCCTTGGTAGCTACTTGGAGACCTGCTTGAGTCGTGTTCTAAGGTTCACATTATATTACACTAGCGAGAAGTATCGACTTTTCCTTTTTTTCTGCAAACATCCAGAACTAAATTCAGTAACAAAATGCTAAGAAAATATTGCATTGTGCCAACTCAATGATCAACCTATTTTTATAGATTTTTATTTTCACAGCCATTCTCGTTCTGCATTGCAATAAACTTCATTCATCATTTGCTTGTTCTTGTTACGATTATTATTGTCATTCTCTCACTCGCAAGAGTTTTCACATCCCTATTTGCTATCGATGCACATGAAGAGTGGCTATAAAAGAAGGGAATACTGAATGTTACGTTATGCAGAATACACTCATTTACTTCTACTTCTCGTGATCAACGCTACAGGAGAAAAGAGATACATAAAGTTGACAATGGAGGACAGATATGCTGGCACAACTCTGCAACTATTCCTGTTGTTTTAACACAGCGTTACCAGATAAACAGGTGCTGCGGAATCGAAAATGTAGTACGGACTTTGCCACAGTAGCAGAGAGCTGCTAATTTCGGACCATGACCGTGGATTACCCTTCGGTCAGCTGCTGGTTAGAGTGTTTCAACTGTAAATGGATGACTTTGTTTGATAGTCTTGTGCTGATGTTGTCTGAATAAATTATGCCATTGGATAAAAAACGGTTTAGTTTTGAGACCTAACCCTCGAGGGGAGAAGGCACAGTGGTCTGCTTCATGAATTCCAAGCAAAAAACACAAACAATACAGGAAGGGTTCAGACAACTACTTTCATGCAGAGACACGCTTTTGGAACCTGTTCATCTTTAAGGGCCAAACAAGAGCGTAACATTACGGAAACAATAATCAAGCTACTTAGTATATAATAGAGCATACAGATTTCAAGGAGGAAACGTATGAAGACGCATACTTTCTCGTTATCCATATGTCTGGTATATCTTTCGCGTTAACGAAAGTAATATCCCGTTTTACCTCTTCTTACGTGTCAAATGAAATGAATGCCATGAGGAATCGAATATTTGTTGACTGAGTCTCTTCTTGCTTCCATCCCTACCAACATATTTCTTCATTGTCGTGGTAATCATGACATTCTATACGTTGCTGCAAAAGATTGCACGTGGATACATTCGACATCGAGGAGCAAAGCGTTTAATATCTTACATTATATTCCGTTCAAATACGCTTCCGATGTATTTTTACTTCGATTGAATTTTGAGGTGATTACGAACGTTACGGAAAATTATCTCACATGCTTTACGCTGAACGAGGAACACTGAACCATCCGTTTTGCTTTCCCAACGTTGAAATGATATGTCAGTGTCAACAGCCTTCTTCCATGCCGGAGGGTGAAACGTGTATCATTCTGGATTAATGATGATTGAAAGCCTCAAATGTATACATAGCCCACAAGGCGACGTCAGAAACTGTCAGGGGAGAACGCTGCAGGAAAACCGAACGTGCACGCGCGTCTCCCCTCTGAAGAACCGTATCGGAGAATCACGGCAAGCATTTCGCTGAAGAGCTGCCTCGTAAGAGAGGCGAGAATTGGCACCGTCGTAGCAAGTATTTGTCAACACTGTGATAGAGCATTTACTTCCGGGTGTAGCCCGGCATTACTTCGCTAAATTCACTTGACATTCGTTTTCCACATCGAAGACTCATACGATATAATTCACTGTAAGATGAGACACCTATAAAGTGTATTTAATTTCTGGACTCCAAGAACGGCGTTCTTCACATACATAACACCTGTTTGTGGGTTTAAGGTTGCGTTTTGAGGCTCAGGCAATATCGCAATGACTATCGTGGGCTTGTTGCCGGCAGTGTGTCGTTAGCTCAGTGGGAAAAAAAAAAAAAAAAAAAAAAAAATGGTTCCCTTGTGTGCTGCGATGCTTGGGCTATATGAGATTGCAGTTCCAATCTCGATGAAAGCTGCTGAGTACAACTTTTCAATTTTAATTAATGGAGTTGCAAACTGCTAGTAAAAATTCCTTATACGAAATCTGAACAATGCCTTTACACATCAATCTTCGTGCAATTTCAACTTAGTAAATTATGTTAATATCATGGATGTCTGCTTTCCGAATGCCAAGATGCTTCACTGTAAAATGGTTCCTGAAAAGATTCAAATTGACTGTCAACGATACGAATTTGAGCTTTGTTCGTCATATATCACTTCCGATCAACGTTAAATAGTTCATGAAACCATGTATGGAACACCAAATGTGCAGTGTTCCTGCACTGCTACAGAGCATGCGTTGCAAGGTATTCACACAATTTATCACATAGACTTACCATAAGGAATGAAACAAGACTGTAATACACTTTACACCACAGACGCTCACTCTGGCTTGACGAAAACATCCGAATATTGGCCAAAAGTTGCACAAATAATTGACTTTGAAAGGAAAAGAAACGAGGTATGAAGCAGTTATTAATTGATCGAATGTAATGACGTGGTTTAATTTCGTCCCAGTCTATAAACTTAATTTCGGGCCATACTCCGCTCTCACCGATTAATGTAATATAATACCCGTTTACTAATCACGGCGTCTGTCTCCGTTCTTTTGAGTGTGAATGGAAATCGTAGAAATTTTCTGTGGAGCAACATTTAATAATAAAGCGTTTTAAATCATCAGAAGCGATGAGCGGTAGCAGGCGCTTTCGATAAAGAACGGGGGAGTGCAACGCCGCAGCTGTCGCCACGGCCACTGCCGGTAGCCAGCAAGTGGATCCCGGAGATTTGCCGATTACGGCGTCCAGAGGAGGACAGTCTGCAGGAAATCTGCCGCAAAATGGTTACTGGATAAAATTTTGATATCGGTGTGTCAGAAAGCGAAATAGATTCAATCTGCACTACTATTACATTCACGTGTTCAGTATTCAGGCAGAAGAGGCTATAAAAATATTTTATGCCAGCTGCTCTCGATCCACTGACATTATGAACAGAAACAACGCACGCTACCGCTAGACCACAGGTGCAGTCAGCCTATAGTTTCTCCATCATGGGACAAGTTTTCCTCCAGGAAGTGCCGCAGTCTACAGTGTTGCCAGATTGTGCAGCTTACCGGACTTAGAGAAATAGCGAGGTGGCCAGTTTTATTGTCCCATGTCGCGATCGGCGCGGACTTAGCCTCTGAAGCTGCCGGCCGCCGGTCAAGTTTTATGTCAAAGAGTGTACATACTTCTAGAGTTTTTAGCAGGTATTCATGGAAAATGGAATACCGTTTGTAGTACAGAACTAAAGTAGGGTCTTTAGTATATTTTTTTACTAACAGATATATTTCTCGTCTTTAGTTTGAAGATCCTCTATTCATACTAGCGGTCCATTGAATTTTTTGTATCAGTTTTTCATATCGTTTCTTTGAACGCTACTTTTTAAACAAACTCGTACATTGATCTGGGTTCAAATGGTTCAAATGGCTCTGAGCACTATGACACTTAACTTCTGAGGTCGTCAGTCCCCTGGAACTAAGAAGTACTTAAACCTAACTATCCTAAGGACATCACACACATCCATGCCCAAGGCAGGATTCGAACCTACGACCGTAGCGGTCGCGCGGTTCCAGACTGTAGCTCCTAGAACCGCATTGATCATGGATAGAGGTATATCTGACATAGATAAAAGTGTGCTGGGATGAAATTCATTGGGAAAAAGGTGTCAAACTGATTTTGAAATCATCCGTGCTGATGTCATTAATTATCCAGTCTGCTTGTCATAGCAGCGACTTACTCAAATCTAAGAGCACATTAACTACTGGGTATGTCTATTTGTTTCTTTGAGCTAAGAGGTAAAGGTATAAGCAATCAGTGTTCTACTATATTCATTCAAACGTGATGTAAAGTTAATTATTGAATTCAAACTGTGTGATCACAGTAACGTCAGTACAATATTTTTCATCCCAGAATTCTATGTAACTCTATATTAAAATAACCACACCCCATTGCTTGCTTGCTTGACGCGAGTAACAACAGCGCAAGCTGTTTTATGACCAACTCTGGGACCGCTGCAGTGCACAGAGACGCACAGTCAAGGATCTGCGCTGAGGTGATGGTAAAGACGTTTGTCCGTTTCTGTTTTAGTCTTACTGGAAATAGGTGCGAAGTGCCGGGTTTAGTCCGTCTCTATGAGCAGTGCTAATACAGTGCGGGAGGTGCCGTCTCGGAAACAGGAAGACCAGTTCCGACTACGGGAGCACTCCACTGACCGTCGACCGGTGACCGCCTGATCCATAAAATTACCCTCGGGCTGACAGGCCGAGCTCGCTTTATTATGAATTCATCCTCGAGGGAGGGCAGCTAATATAGCTGGAAGGTCGGGCGGGGGCGGAACGACAAGCAGCCATTACATAATGGATTACACAACGTCGGCACGATGGGATGGAAAGGATGGGGGTTAGGGGGGGGGGGGTTCGGTCAGAGGAGTGGCTGGAGCACCGCGATTACAGCCGCTTGTGTAAGCCAGTCCAACCTAGGAGGACCCAATGCGAGAGGCGAACACTAATCAGAGCTTCATTCTTATGCGTGACAGCCGTTCTCCTTCACCTTTCCGTTTTGGCTATCACAGGACCACATTAATTAGGTTCAACTACATTTCTTCTGAATTTTAACCTTGTCCAATGTTCTTTCATTATCACATTTTGCAAACTCCTTCGCTCTTTTGTCCATGGTGATTTTGCACTAGGTCTAGTTCTGTTCTGGATACCTGTGACAGTTTGAATTGTAGATTAGAACGTCACCCTGTTGTAAATCTCTGGATCTTGTAATCTCATTTCTCTCAGGTCCCCTTGTACCTCTTGGATACAGCGTACTTGTGCCGTCTTTTTCCCATGAAATTGTATTTTTTGATACGTCAACCTCCCATAGATCATTATCAGGGTCCGCCCGCAGAACATGCGCCTCTATTTCTTGACGACCTTCGATGTTCTTTCCATCTGGGTACAAAGTTCTTGGTTTATTCACTTTCCTTTTTGACCGTCTCCAGTTTTTCGAGGTTCTGATATCCTTTTGAAAATCTTTCACTGTACAACTTCTAATCTCTTAAGTACTCGAGTTTTTAATAGGTTCAGATTTCCGCTGCGACTAAGGCTTCAGCGCTAATCATTGTCTGATATTGTCTCGGTTTTGCGTTGATCGAAACATTCTCCTTATTGAAGATGTTCGTACCTCGTATGCTAAGTTTGCTTTGTTGTTTCTTGCAGATCATTTTCTATCAACTCTTCTGTGTAGTTAAATCTCTCCGCCTTCTGAACTTTTTCCTCCGATTGCTATTCATCTAAAAGCTGTCTTAAAGTGTGTTATGTACTTTGTCCCCTCGACAGAGATCAGGAGAAGTTCTGTATGCATTATTTCTGATCAAATAACAATATTTTCAAAACTTTTACATTTATCTTTATTACTGCACCCTTCATCGCTAGTTAACGATTAATGAAATTGCTACTTCCAAAACTGCTGCATATTACTGATTTTCTTTTTTACGAATTGAGTAAGCTTACTGCAGTTTAAGAGTGTTTGTCACCTGACGCGTTTTACTTTTATTTAAAAAGCATCTTCAGTGGTCACTAGTTTCTTTCTGTGTTCATTGCTCAATATAGTGTTCTCGTGTCTTCATGAACTCAGCGCAGTGTTTTGTGTGCTATGGAACTCAGTTCAGTTTTTTATTGTGTTGATGAAGACATAAAAACTCTGTTCTGAGTGCAGAATACGTGAAAGTGCAGTAATATTCCTATGGAGGCAGTTTTTGCAAGTTTTACAAAAATGAAGTGAATAGCAAATAAACAGAAATACGTAAAAAGGAAATCAGGTGCGTGAAAGCCGAAATATCGCGAAAGAAGATACTGTAACCATGCTTTTTTTCAGTTTCAATCTCTTCTAACAAAGAGAGAAAAACAGTGTACTTCAGGACACGTAACAAAGAGGAAAATCAATGACCAGTGAAGATTCTTTGTAAATACAAGCGAAAAGTGGCTTGTGAAAAATACTCTTACGTTAGAGTGGGAGTAAAACGGAAGAAACAATAAACCTATTGTGGAAGATGGCTGTGGAAATAAAACATACTGACTTCCCATCACCGAACACAATAATGAAAGAAATAAAGGGCTGCACCGATATTTCGCTTGGAAAAGATTGTGCATGATACACCTGTACGAAAATGAGAAAAGTGGGGCAGGCACATATATAGGTGAGACTGACTAATGCAGTGGAGAGTAATACACTGGTCTCATATTCGAGAGACGGTGGTTCGAATCTTAGTCCAGCCATCCAGATCCCGGTTTTCCACTGTATACCTAACTCACTGGAGGCAAATTTTGGGTGGTTTCTTTCGCAAATTACATGAGAGATGTTTTTCCATCTTCCCTTAAGCCATTTTTTTTTCTCGGCGGACTAGCTGCTTTACTTGCAACTCTGCTGACCCTACAAACTTCTTCTCCACAAGCTACTGCTCTGCTTCGACATGAATCACTGGGCTGCTTCCAACTCTTGGTTCGAGGAGTCTAACTCTGTTTGGACTAGTCAAAGGGCAGCTGCAGTAGTTGCACCACACCAGCGAAGTCTACAGAACATCGGCGGGTGGTGTCCGAGGGCAGTACACGTTAAGGGAATGAGTACCCAAGAGCGCTGCTGCTGCTTGCGGGACCTCTGCTTCGTGTACACACAAGTGGCAGATAGAAGTATGTAAACACGAAAACACAACAGCTTATCATCCCTAACTACGTAGGAAAATCGTTAGCATTCAAAACAGCTTCCGTTTATTTCTGAATGGATAAATACAGATCCTGTATGGTCTTCAAGGGCATCTTATAGCCGACTCCATAGAATATATCGCTCTGTGGTATTCTGTTTGTTGCAGTAGACGGACGCATCCATGCGTTATAGCTCTAGGTGATACATTATTAATGTAAAGAAGCACTAGTCATACTTCCATTAGACTACGTTATTGTATAATTTTTATATGTTAATCACATATACGACGAATCGCGACTTAAATGAAATTCTGTAGTCCTAAAATTGTAGCAGCAGTAAAAAGCAGAGCCTGACAATATGTTTCGGGTCAAGAAGGAAGCGACCACAGCGTGACACAACGTCAAATATCAATTAATTTTCTCCAAGTCCGACTGCCTTCATGCAAAATGGGAAACGACAAACACGAGATAGCTGGAATGAACACTTAACAATCCTTATTCTATCAATTACTAACCGTGGATGCAATGCGCCGTTCAAAATGTGTTATTTGCGTTCTTAGTATTTTCATTTTCACTCGGCGGTGAAGAGTGGGCTGTTTCAGATACGGCCCATTGTGGAGTCATGCTTCCATTCAGTCAGTTACCAGGCGGGCAGGTTTTGTATTGTTCACCGTTTTATGCTTGTTCGTTGGGCACTTCCATTAAAACAGCGGCAGGCAGCATGTCTCGTTTTGGCCGCTCAGACAACGTTCATAGTAATTAACTTTTTCTCTTCCGCTTCACCATTGTCATTACTGGAACGAGCTGAAGCTACTACAGCAGGTAGAACAATTCAAATACGTTAATGCAGAAATTAAAGCACAAAAAACATATATAACGTTGCTTTTCTATAGTAGTTAACACATGTCATCAGGTACGTATTTTAGTAACACTAAATACAAATTAACAATATCTCATATTAACAAACGAAAGATAGTTTCCCCCATTTAATGAGACAGTGGACAAAAAATATTTTTTCCAATTTTCCTTGAGCCAACCACCTGTCAGCAAACTAATGCCCTCTCCAGTCGTTTAGAATTCTTACTGTCTTAAAATAAACCAATATTTTAAGTACTTAACACCACAATATAATAGTTTAACTTCATACCTTCTTCCACTAAATGCTTTCAGTAGGGTAATGCATTCGGTCGCTCTTCTAGATCTTCTTCTTTCCTTTGCCTTATAGAACCCTCTCCATATCAATTAACAAGAAACATCTCGTGAATAACACGTCTTGTTCTCCTCCATAGTAAATAGTCCCACTATAATGCCATTCCTTAATATTTGTTAAAATCACTGCCCCCTCCAAGGTGGTGGAAATATACCCTCCTATCGGTTCTCCCCCATGTAATCTAGTTTTATCTAATCCATTTACTTAATCTATGGAGCCTTGTAAACCTTGCTTGTCAGAAAGGTTGCTAACAATGACCTTCTGCCTTACGAAGAAAGAATGATCTTAGTAAAGTATGAGAGTGTGTTTAGAATACAACAGTTCATTCACATACTTCGCCAAATTCATGTACATCTGAAATAAAGTCTGAGATCACCACTTCTATTAGTATATTCACAAGAACTTCAAATTCCAAACTTAACCTACTTTTATCCCCTCCTCACCAGAACGTCTTTTAAAAATTATTTGAAATCCATCTGACACCCTGAAAAGTTTAAAAAATATAACAGGATGTAAATCTCCAACTGGATCATGTGGAGCAAATTTATCTAATATCAATGTGTTGGCTTGTGTCATAACTCATTTAACACAACTTGCACCATTCAATCTTTGTTTCTACACTTGTTTTATGCCTTTAATTACCCACCGTTTGGTCTGGAACGTAATTTTGTCTCAGATATTTACATTATCCTTAACCACGTTTACTCTCTCGTTAAGTACAGATCCAACTACCAGGTAGTCTATAAACTGGATTCCTCTTCTTTAGATTTTGCCCCACCATTTTCCCCCACTATACCTACCTGTTCATATCACTCCACTTTATTAACTTAAACTACTAGGTGTATTCTGTATTGACATGATGGTTTATATATACAATAAGTCAAGAGTTTCTTCATTCTCAGATCTCTCCTTTAAATGAACAAATAGCTTCGCCTTGTTCCGTTCTTATTTCAACCAGAAGTTTTTAATTTTACCATTTAAGTCAGTCATTTACTTACACACTACTGACTACTGCCAAATCTGCAGATAATTCCACTTTAAGCTCACCAAATCTTTCATGACAAGCTGCTATCTCTTGCCCTGGGCAATCAACATAATTATTTAACTCATAATGGTTGTTTCCAAATCTAATACTATTTACCTTCAGCCATTTGAAAATTTCCTGGAACCAGCGCGGAGCTTTTTGATCTCCTGAATCACAACTCTAGCTCCGACTAGCCTCACCCACCTTATTCTCTACTGAAATTTTATCTACTTCATACTCGCTATCTTTCCTCCGTCCTGACAATGTGATTGAATACTTCACAATACTCGCATCCGAACCTTCTTGTTTCTCCATGGTACCAACACTATCCAATTCATATTCTGGTTATGAAACAAAGAGTTATTTCTCCACCTAGTTTATTGTATACTGTTACAAGGACGTAGATGTGATTGCACCTACTCCGTGGATCACAGGTGGACACGAATGGAGGCCAACAATGTCTCGATGCTGGAGTTACGACCTTACGTTGCGATGACCTCGCATGAGCCGAGATTGAGACCGTAGTCTATGGACCACAGAGGCGCTGCGTCACTGCTTGACGATATGTCGAAGATTCAGCCCGAACACTTGTAGAGGCAGAATAAAGCCCCTTTCTGATTGATTAGAGGTCCACCAGACTGTGGTAACTCCTAGTGATAACACAAAAACTTTCATGTCGCTGAATCGATGTGAGCGAGCCATAGCCGACTCAGGCACCTCTGAACGTGCATCGCCAGTGTGCTGCTCAGAGTAACTGAGTTTCCATCATTGAACGTGCCTCTGGACAGCCAGTGTTGTGCAGCAGCAGAATCCCCTCCAGGCATTGCAGCAGAAGAAGTGAATGATGAGCAACAATTTCATGTGTGTCCTGCTGCGTGTACGTATAACGACATCTCGAGATCCTAAACTTTCTCACAAATAAAAAACTACTCATGTATTGGCAGATTCAAAATTAATGCAAACTGAATCCTGGCAGAAGTGACGCTAGTGTAATTGTCCCCTAAGTGTGTCTGAAAGAAATGGATAACCTTCATGCCAAGCGCTAATGTTTGCAATAACTTTTAGATCTATGTATTAAATTATAATTGAGTAAACCATCGCTGTTAAGGGGTTCGACGGATATTACCTTGTAAAAACTATTATTACCAGCTTAAAGTATGTTACTGTGGCTCTAAGAAAGCATCTGATTACGTAATGTGAACATTCTGCTGCTCCGCCAGAGCCTTTCCTCAAACAAATGAATTAAAAACGGAATTTCAAAAAATAGACTACTGTCCTAACTAGTAAACGCTCATTACAATTTTTCACTTCAAAATTTTAAATCACTTTAAACGAAGTGTAACTGTTGCAAGGACTCTTGTACGCTTCACACAATATAAAAAATCGTAGGAGGGTAAACAGCTGCTGAATTATTCATGAAATATATAAACACTGTGCCTTGTTTTTTCATTAATTGTCTGAATACAAAGCAGTGGACAGCTCTCTGGTGTTGCTGAGCAACAGTCATACAATATTGTTTAAAGGAAAACGCTGTCATTTGAATTTTTTATTATTTATTTGTTGTTTAATGATACTGAGAACATGTTTAGTGTTCAGAAATGTACATTAATACATACAACAAAATATTTGAAATGGCATAAAAGGCTGAAACCTGGATTGTACTTAAATAAACAATAAATAATCAAATGGCGCTGCGCTCCTTAAAAAGAAAAAAATATAGCGATATCAATATTTGTAGCCTGGCACAACCAAATTCGTCAGGGCCGTTCTAATACGAAGAAACTACTGTTTAACGAGTGCTGTCTGTGGATGTTGCCTTGTTCTATTCCTTACCAATTCTTGACGCCCCTAGTTGCGTCCACGTCAGTTCTCTTGATAGCTACTCAGTCGCCCAGTATGTTACTCTGGGTGACGGCTCAGACATTATTTGCAAGCCAGTACTATGAAACATATCTTACCACAGACCAATAAAAGGAATTCCCATGATTGTTCCCACAGCAACGAATTCATTTTTATACATCCTCTTCCTTTTGAAATGGATATTTTACGGGGAATTCAAAAAGTGGTTATAAATGGACCCCTACAGCTTCAATAGTTTTGCCTTCACATGTTACATGATTAAAACAATAATCTTATAATATGGATCGTCATCTGTCTAACCTTAATAGCCTGGTAACCAATGACATCATTGTCTTAAGGAAAAGATTCAAAATGAATCATATTACTGCAGCTGCAGTCTATTAAGAGTACTTAGCAAGTTTGTAAACAAAATGCAGTAGCGGAAAGGTACGTTCATTGTGCCTGTTAGTTCCAGGATTTCATCAAATTGGAATTGTTAACATTAGTGGAGGATTTATCTAAGACTCCAAAACTCTTATACATCGTAGTCCGACGAAAATCACCGAAATTTATTGGTGTTTACGCTATATCGTATAGAAATTTTGTAGAGCAGTCCTCTCAGCTGAAACAAATCGAAATCAATTTTCCTGTTCTTATGTGACACAGTCAAGACTCTATGCTGAAATGCGAACGAGTAGGAGAACTTGACTCAGCAGTGAAGTGGTGCACATCATCGTTAGCATGGCTCTGTATAGGGTCGGTTGCACAGTGTCAGTCCACTTGCTGAACTGGACGAAATGGAACGAATAAAAGAAATTATTATTTTTTCAATTTATGTTAGGGATTGAAAACCCATGAAGTCAATATTGCACATGAAATCTTCTTTATTTGGATTTATTACTACTTTCGGCTAACAATCTAGCTATATTCATATCTAAGATATAAAACATTTTTCTTGTGTTAGTATCATGCAACAATTTACAGAACTGCATATAATATTGTAGCAGGGTTCAAGAGTATATTTACAAATTAATTACGTAGTACATACCATAAAACATTATCGATTAGCATTGGTGCCGTTACGGCTTCACGTGTCGTTCAAACGTTTCTTAAAATAACACAATTAAAGACTGTTTTTCATCATTCATGTCCGTTGTAATTGGTCAGTGGTATAACATTTAAAAGTTTATATTAATATAGAGTCGAAACAGTGAATTTAAAACAATATTTGCATAATGCACTATCCACTAAAATCAATAAATGTAAACGATATCATCTTAACAAAGGTGTTATGCCGCTGCAACTTAGTATCTAACACAATCAGTACTTACATCACTTCTTAAGGGAGATGTCGCTGCGACGTGATACATGTGAACAGTATGGCAGCTGATGCCCATTATAATGTACAATAAACGAAACATTCGCCATATATATAATATACACATGTGTAACCAGTACTGTGGCGAAATGGCGACTGACAGGTCGCATGAGGTGAAGAGCGCTAGGTGGCGTTAGAAGCTGGCTTTATTATATCGCTTGATTTATATAAAGTCAGCATATTCCTGTCATAAGAATTATTGTCGTTAATCCTGTTGATTTAACAATGAGACGAGCTATATTAATATCAACTGTCTAATTTTCGTGTTTATCATTTCAGCACAGTACTATTTTTTGTTACTACCACTTCCTACTATTTTTCTGAAGTTGAAATATTATAAGAGAATTCTTTTTTAGAAATAATCGAACAATTATATAATTTTTTGTACTCAATTAAAAAATAAAATGAGAACATTAATCCCCTAGCAAAAAAAGGAGGAAAAAAAGAACCTAGCTATAAAATTATACATAAATAAAGTGAGTCAATTTTCAGTGCAGTAATGACAATGCGGTGGCTTATTTGTTCATTTAAGAATTTTACTAACAAATCAGGTTGGCTGAAATGCATATTGTTCGATGTCATTCACTTCCACAGCACCAGGCTGAAACACATCTCTAACTTCTATTCAAAATCTGTGTAGAACTGCACCAGCCACAATAACATTCCCACAGCTGTTTGCTTTAAATCACATTGTTTTCGTAAGAATCTGTAAAAGTTTCTTCCAAACACCGAATGCTCGCTCTATTACACACCTGGTAGCAATATGGGCTCTGTTGTAGCGCCGTTCGGCTCCTGTGCGGGATCGGAACACAGGCATCATAATATGTTTGGAGAGAGCATATCCACTATCTCCAACAAGCAACCCATCATATTGTCCATTTCCAAATTCTGCAGCAACTCTACTATTGTCCCACATGCGTGCATCGTGCGTGGAACCCGGCTAACGGCTTACCACGTTCAAAATCTTCATATTGCCAGTACAGATGATTTGTGTATCGATAGAAAAGAAATTCTTGCGGTTTCTGTATAGTTCTGCTTGTGCTCCGGAAGGACAAAGTGTGGGTATATGCACACAATCTATGGCCACTATGACATTTGGGAATCCACCAGTTCGATATAATTCCGTTTTGTTCTTTGATATATTTTCTTGGCTCTGCGGCATGGCCACTTACGGTGGCTTTATGGCAATTAATCCGTTTATGACACTGTTAAAAGCTCTTCCAACAGTAGTACGATGGTCATTAATGAGATACCCTGCTACAATCTGATAAGTACCTGTTGGAAAGATTCGCAGTCCACAAACAAGTTGCAGCGTAGGAAACAAAGCACGGTTCCTGTCAGAATTATGCTGCAATAACGGCTCAAACATACCAAGCAGCAACTGAATAAGATTCCTTACGAAACCCAAACTGCTCTTTGAAATCACTGTCGTTATACAGCAGAAACTGGTCTCTTCTCTCCATTACAACCCTCATTCTTGGGATGTTCACCTCTTCCACCATCTCCATATATTCTTCGTAGGACAGGTAATCCATAGAATTTGACACTTAAAACTCAGAACTCAAAGATCGCATCTTGCTCTCTTACTATACTACTACTACTACTACATAGGAGTAAATTTTGGTCTTACTTCCTCCGTAAGTTATTAACGTATTAGTGTATTCTTCAGTGGTGCTCCCCACAGCAATGGCGCAAATAAATTTACTTCTAAAGTAAATAAAGAAGTTTACTCCTGGAGTAATTTACTCCTCTAGTTCAGTACTATCGCCTGGAAGTTGCCGATTTCCTTCCCTCTTAGTAACTTACTACTTTAGTTTCAGTTATTCCTGTTTGGTGCTCGCCACCCGTAATGGTCTTCGAGTCAAAAAAAGTCAGAAGTTAGTGACCCATTAGTCACCATTTCTCCCCAATACCGGCCACACATGTTTATACTGTGTACATGGTATATGTTGCATTTATTATAAGTTATAATGGGCTTAGCTGCCGTACTATTCAAGTGCATCAAGTAGCAGAAACGTAAACATGACGATCTCTGTTATGTAAATACGTACATACTGATTGTGTCACTTACTAAGTTGTAATGGCGCAACACCTTTGGTGAGACGAAATCTTTTACACTCAGTGATTTTAGTGGATAGTTCCTTATGCAAACATTGTCTCATTTTCGCTGCCTCTTCTCTATATTAAAGTATATTTTCAGTTTCATGACAGTCGTTCAATTACACTATGAAGAACGAAATGGTTTTTTTAATTATATTGTCTATGGATGTTACCACTTTAAGAAACACTTTTAACGGTTTGTGAAGCTGTAATGGCACCAGCACTAACAAGGAAGGCTTGTGGCATGTATTCTGTAATGAATTCGTGTATATACTCTTGCAACCTCCTGCTGTGCTTTGTGCAGTTCTGTAAGCTGTCGTCTTTTGCTAACACGAGGAAAATATTTTATATCTTGGATCTGAAGATGATTAGATTGTTAGCCAAAACCAGTAATCAATTCAAATAAAGAGGATTTCATGTATGAACTTGACTTCTTGGGTTTTCGGTATCTAATATAAATAAAAAATTTAAAACACATCGCAGATATGTAGGTTGACAACGTCAACAGACTTGAAATAAACTATCACTGGTCCACAAATTTTTCCTTTTCAATTTTCACAGACACGAAAGTATCCACACTTCATAAATTTAGATATCACGGTTAAAATTGTTTCCTAGATCAAGGTTATAAGAAATTATACACATGTGTGGCGAAATGGCTACTGATGGCAACTAACTTCTGACACGCTGCAAGAGGTGAATGTTTTACAGTTACACTCATGGGGCATTATAAGAGCAGAATGCAAAGCCATTGTCCCAAGGGCCCTCTGCCAGAACTGTGTGAGCATTGTCGAATGTAGAAACCCCGATTTTAACTGCTGTTTGCCACAGCTGCGTGCTCTCGTGTCACGTCAGTCCACTCGTTATTGAAGAAATGTCGTGGCAGTGAATGTATGTAAGGTGAGGTGCTGAAATTGAAGAATATTGCTATTGTACATGAGTACACTTTTACAAAAATTCACCTTACCTGCAGTAACAAACCTGATAATTTTTGGTACATTTGTAGTTCGAGAAGCCAACCTCTCATTAAAGCAGTGAACCAAGCATACGACATGTAGTTCTGGTGTCTAGTTCGAGACTAAGGTAAATCGTGGACTTCACACTTGGGTTGGACCTCGATGCATGATAAAAACGTCTCCATGAAGTTTGGCGTGCCTCCTATTTAGCGCGGATTGACGCGATGCATTGGACTGGTATTTTTGTATGGTGCCTCGCTTCATAAAAGGAATCAGTACCAAGAGAAACGGGAATATTCAGTACCCTGACATCACATTTGTAATTCGCCCTGTGGCTCATGGCAGAAGATTGTCAGCTCCTGTTCCTCCACGTGTATCGCTATCACGCAGCGATAGCGGTGATCTCGAACCGACTCATACAGCTTCAAATGTCCAAATATCCACCAGTGACAGTCACCATACATTTACACAAACGTCGTCATTTCGAGTACCACACACAGTCGCACATCGTGAACTCAGTGATCTGATTAGGAGTTTAGATAAGCATAAATCCAATCTCTTGCCCTCGTGTCTGCAGCAGACCTTGCTGACACAGTACATGTGTCTGTGTTTCGGGAGTGTCGGAAAAAACTTGAGTGTCATTTCGGTACCGAAGGCGACATTACATTCTGCAGTGAAATTAGCGATGTGTTAGAAGAGCTGAACATTACATACAAACCAGACGAGTAGAAACTCTTTATGCATGGCTCAAAAACAGACTGGAAGGCAGTAGCTTTGCACAATAGTAATAAAAAAGGCCACCCATTCTTGTCTCATATGATGCCCTAGCCAAATATTACATGCTGAAATCCGCTGTAAATTGTGGAATGAGTGGCTGGTATTTGGAGATTTCAAAGTTACTGCGACGCTGTGGTGTTTCCAAAAGTGGTTTCACTAAGAATTGCTGCTACCTATGAGACAGGGCCAGTCACACTAGGGGAAAACATTGCGCACAAGGGGAATGGCCTCCACACACACCTATTTTGCCTGCGTAACAAAATATTGCCGAAGAAATTCCAGTGAATCAAAACAAAGTTGTTCTGCAATTTTGCACATTAAGTTCCGAGTCATGACAAAATTTATTAAGACTGTCCACAGGAATGAAGCAGCATCTCATTGTTTGTGTAACAAGTTTCCATGACTCAGTGGAGAGACGATCACAAAGGATTGTTCCACAGATTTCCTGGCTGTTCCATTCTAACCCATGATCAGCTGCATGAACTGCATTTCTTTCGTAACAATTTTGGGAAGCAGGAAGGCGAAAATTACAGGGATCTTGTGGACGGACTCATTCCTACTTCTAAGGTCATTGGCTGTAACATGACCCTGCTTTACCACCACCTCGGCGGGTCATCAGAGAACTTTCGTTCATTCAGTGATGAGGACGGCGGATGCTTCCACCAGGACATATCTCCCATGGAACAGCGGGACACGGGACGGTGGACTGGTACAGTGTTGGCTGATTTCTGCTGGGTGCAACAGGGAGATGTTCCAGGCGCCACTCGCAAGAAGGAAGGCAAAGAAACGGCGTGACACGTAACTTTTCAACTTACTTGTAACCCAGGGTTAGGAGGAAATTTTAATCGTGGTATTCGGGTTCAGCGGATCCAAATGTGTATAGACCGTCTACTTTGGTTTCTGCGAAAAGTCCACTGTGGATCAGCCTTATTAACAGCGTTTCCGCTTTAACGTCACCTGATGTCATGCAATGTATTTCGCTGTGGGTTTGTGGAGAATCACGTAATACTGCTGGTGACTCATCTGCTCGACCTGAGGCTTGAAGGGGCTGTCGCAAAGTAATTACTCGAGACGTGTTCGTCAATGAGTGGGAAGAAATCGTCAGGTAGTTCCGTGTGTGTTCTATGGCAAAAGGATCTCTCGGTGCGCTACCTTTTTAGAAGCTCTGTAGAGGTAGCTGTCCAACCTGACTTTTTGTTCCACGTGCAGGGTGATCAAAATAAAACTGGAAACCGAAAATCTCCTCTTTAAAAACAAACATGAGTTTCGCAGACAGAGATCTACTCTGTTTATCTTTGAAATTCAAAACCCTGTAGACAAAGGCAACCGGGTACATAGGGTGTTCCTTGCTTCAGGAGGGCATTCGGTGCAGTTTAGCAGCGTCGTTCAGCTAACCGACTATAGGGGCCACATTTCTGAATGTATTTAAGACTTTCTAAGAGGTACGACTCAATATATTATCCCTAATGTGCTGAAAGGGACAGGTGTAGAGGCAATTTCTGAACAATTCCAAGGGAGAGTTATAGCATATCCACTGTTAACAACAATCACTGCCTGACAGAAAGTGATGCAGCCAGAAGAGGAGGAGGAAACGAAACGAAACTTCATGGACTGAGAGTGTTGTGCTATTATTCGAGTTAAATTTGCAAAAAACTTGGCGGTATGAGCTAACGTATTAGTATGATGGTGCACCCCGTTTGGCCTGGATGTACGCACTGATTCAGTTAGGAAGGGTTTCATACAGCCTTTGTTTAGCTGGCCCTCAACTATTGGAACTGGCCCTTGATATCCCTGTCATTGGCGCTGAGACATAGTTGACATCAGAGATTGTCACACACATGGTCTACGGGGAACAAATCCGGAATATCCGGGATCATGCTGACTACAGAAATACTTTAATATAACGCAGACAGTTCATAGAGGCATATGCCATGCGTGGACAAGCATTGTCCTATTGAAATATGGCTCCATGATTCTGTCACATGAGAGGCAGCGTAAAATGTTCATGACATACCATTGTGCTCTCAGAGTTAACTCAGTCACTACCAACGTTCAGAGGCATGCTGTTACGCCATTCATCGCTGAACACAGTGCGATGCTACTCGTCAGCAGTCCATGCTTCCCTGCCATGGCACCACTCGAGATGCAGCCATTTGTGTTGTGTTGTTAACTGCAGCCCACAATTCGGAAGGTAATTCCCTAGTCCGCCCTCTCTTAATTTCCGATGAATGATGTGGGATTACACAGAATGTTGTACAGATTCCATTACTTGTTATTGTTCTCGGATGGCAGGCACAGATGTGATGAGGTTGTGATGTGGTCGGTGTAGAATACGGTGACCCCCCATTGTGATGGTCAGATATGGTTCACTAGAACCTGGAAGACAGGTACTTCTGCCCTCACTTTAACATGCGGTGCAACATTGGTTCACAGTCACTTCTAAGATTCCCACAGATCTGACTATTACACCATTCTACCAGCCGGCCAAATGGAGTCCCACAAACTTTGTCAGGTGCTGCTGAGGCTTTTTCAACTGTGTACAGGGCACACTGGTGATTTTTACAGCGATCACTCATCACCTGAGGCTGTTGAAGCCGTTATATTAGAAGAAATATGCTTACTTTTCTTGGTAAGCCATTGCTACTAGGCGTTGTGGACCAACAAAATAATCCCTAACTAATTCTATTCATCTATAATTAACTAGGGGATCGCTAACGTTGGTGTCCTACTTCACTATAGCGTTCGACTACAAAATTTCCAGGGTATCTCCTCTTTCACCATATTAAATGGCTTTTTTCGTTGGCGCAATAATACTGACAACCGCACATACGCTGCCAGCTACTGGTGTTTAATACCATCTCAGAGCCATTAGCTGACAACTGCTGACGGCTTGTGGCACATACACACTGTTAGCTTCTGTTACTAGAATACTATTTCAGTTCTGAATGCCTAGTTTTTTTGTCTGGAACTGTCAGCTAGCACTGTCTTGCCTGCTTAGCATTGTAGTTTCCACTATATCGTAAACTGAAATTATCAGCAGAAGTTGACGGAAGACGTTAATATCCTTTCGTAGGTCATTATAATGTTAGATGACTTCGGAAAGTAATTGAAAACGTATTTTAGAGAGAGTAGTAACCCTTGTTTCTTACCTATATGAATGGGTGTTAAATTCGGATCCTAAAACTATTGTTCAGTACATAATTTCTTGAAAGCGTCATAGCGTAAGCCAGTACTTTCCAAGAATACATTAGATCAGTACTGCATACGCTGTTTTCGATATTTCAGAACAAATATTTTCGTATGTTGAAAAGTAGTACAAACAATTCTTGGTTTCTTCTAAGTGGAAAGCTCGAAATACTTTCATTGACAAGTGCACTTTAACCTGTAAGACACTACAGAAATAATCATGTTTAACAGAAGAATTAAGTTGCGACAATAGTGCCACATCTGTCTTTTACTGTTAGAGAAGAAACCTTTGTTTATTTTGGTAAACACAGATAATACTTCCGTGGTGCAAAGATTGAAATTTGATTCACATTCAGAAATCTGCGTAGAACGTTTTCTAGCATCGTCATTGACAGAGCAGCTTTACATGCTGCATATGATGCATTTTAAAGCTATACTTGCGAACGGTACACAACGCATGTGTGTTTTGTACTATTGTAGAAGAAATTATTACGCATTTACATATTTAATTCAGAAAGTTTTTGTACTTACGAAAATCGAACATTCCTTTCTGTGGCACTCTGCCCATCATTGTCTTTGATATAAGCAGTGTGTGTATTTTGCGTATTTTGAAGTTACACTTGCGTATTACGAAAATATGTAATTTATGGTTTCATCAAAACCCACTATTTTTAGTAGGATTTGTTGTAATAAAACGTTTGAAAGTGTGAAGGCGGTGGATAACAGTTCTATTATTTAGTAGTTGGTTCTTGTGACAGCGTCTACAAAAGTTTTAGATAGGTCCGATCATTAAATGTCAAAAAGTCGTTTTTGTACACCGGCGGGAACATAAACAGAATATGAACCACTGTAAGATATGTCCATTACGTATTTTTGACAGTTTTTTGGAATGTAAATAAAATTGTGACACTAGTACTCCCAATAAGCCATATGTGTTTTTTCCTGTTCTAGTACAAACGTATTTTGGTAAATAATACAGACAATTCGTGGTCTCTAAAATGTGGTAAAATGATTGAAGTCTGCTAGTCGTCAAGTGCACATTCAATTGCAAGTTAGATCACCTGTGGCAATAAGTAAGCTGTATGTGTTTAGTATTGCTCTAGGAGGAATTCTTTGCTTAAATTGATAAATGATATAGACAATGTAGCTGCGGAAATATTTAACTGTTTCTTGCAACAAGTGCAACCAAGCGTGGTACGAATGTCGAACTTTACTCGTTGTCAAGTAGGAGAAAAAGAAATGAAGATTTTCTGTTTCCTTTTAATGGCTACTAAAATACTGTCAGGTGATTAATTGTTTCATAAATGACTGGTAAGATCCTGGTCTTTGATTGGAGACGAGCAGAAGATGTGTATTTTTTTTTTTTTCAGGAAGTCTCGGACTAGCTGTCTGATGTGGCTTGAAGGGAAGTAGAAAAAAGGCAAAATACTGGGCTATGATTGCAGTATCTAGATATGGGTATTGAATTAGAACTGCCCTGGCCAATGAACCTGGCTTAAGAAGAAGTTGAAAAATGTGATTGGTTGCTGAAATACTGGGCTGTGGTTGTGAAAATGAAATTTGCTCTCTGATTGGACCACCAGAGTGGCTTAAGATATGTAAAATCTGCCTAGTTTGTTTCCAAGAAAAGAGACGTGGCATGTGAGAAGAGAGGGCATGATATCTTCATAAAAAGGATGTTTGGAATGTGACAAAATGGGTTCAGTACATATACATTTACAGTACATATACAAAGTGTCTCAAACTTTTGCGTCAAATTGAAACAGATGATAGTGATTCCACAAATTATTAGATTGACATAGTGAACTAATGGTCGGAAATTCATATTTATTGTTTCAGGGGCATACACAGCATAAACTGCATAACAACAACATAGTTTATAGTAACTGTTGAAAGTGAAGATCGCTAGTTTCAGTGTATGCATAGCAACGACACCAACAGTACTGCTGTACGCTCTCAAAGATCACTGGTGTCTGGCGTACCTGGAGTACGGTAGTAACAATTATCACTACGCACGCATCACAAGCTTTCCAATGCAGCTGACACCTGAGATAGTTGGGTGTGTGTGGAACAGGTTAATGGCCAGTGCGATGCATGCGATCGTCATAGGATATGCGATAAGCTGTGTATAGTATGTCTGTTTGTTGATCAAGGGTGTATGTTATGTATCACTTGTTGTCTGTTCCAGTGTACAACAGACACCAGAGATCTTTGCCAGAGTGCGGCAGAACTGCGTGCTTCTTTGCAATACGTCGGTCGTCGGGTGTCGTTTTGAACAATTACTATGAGTTACGTTGTTGTTATGCGGTGTCCGCTCTGTTTGTCCATGACACAGTAAATATGCTTTTACGACCATTGATTTACTATTTAGATATAGTCGGTTGTGGACCCACTACCACCCAATTCAATTTGACTCAAAAGTTACCACAGTGTGCCTGACCAGCAGGTGCCAGTTTCCGCTAACATGCAGTGATTGTAGCTCTTGCACTGCGTGACCCATCAGCATGTTATGTGTTATCAGATACAATAATTTCATTGGCACTGACCGACCCGACCACGTCTTACGAAAGAAAATAATTTCATACACAAGAAGATGGGATTTTAAAATCCCGAAACTGGTTGTGGTTAGATTAAATACTAGTACAACTGAAGAGTACTTCGCTCAATTAATAAAAAAAGGTCTTGGTGCACGCTGTATACGCAGTGAAATGTGAGTTGGATGGTACATACTGGCGTCACCAATTGGCTGAGACAGGTCATATCAGATAATCTTTTCCTTGTAGCAAGAAGCGTTTCTCAACGATTTCAGGCCTGTTCTGTACCATCTCTTTAGAGTACTTTGGGTGCAGTTCAGTACTCATGGTTTAACTCCACACATTCAGTGTTTCGGTAACCATTCTTGTATCATTCAAAAACCAGCATCTGTAGTCAGCATTTAAGATAATCAGAAGGTAACAACAACACCGCTGTCAGAGGTTCCGTGGTCTGTGAAGGTCGTTATTTAGAACTGTTGTGCCATCTGGAATCAATATTATACATTTCATATAACCCGCTAAGGTTATCCGGAATTGTAAGTATCAAAAGGCTATTCATGTCGAAAGAAGAAGCTTTCTGAAACAAGAAAATATTTCGACATGCCTAGTTTTTCCAAACATCACTGCAACCGAATGAAAATTGAAATTTACAATCCTCAAATCAGTCACAAAGGTCAATCACAGTACAACGCAAACACAGGCTTGTAGTTCACAAAGATGTATTAGACATATCCCAAAAATAGTTGTACAAAATCTTTTACAAAATCGGCCTTCCAATAGCCACCAATAACAAATATAATTAAAAACCTTATACAGTCTTTACAGGAATATACGGAACGAAACAAGTCAAGTAAAAATCCTTCCTTCTAACTAAATAACAAATAGCCCCAGATAAATGTAGATGACACGCATAATTGCCCACAAATTTAACTGGAATTTACCGAGACCACATCCCCGTTGGTAAAACAAGCAACAGTACCGAACATTAAATAACAAATTTTTAAGTAAAAGAGCAAATTCTACACACGGAAACCTTAGAGCAACAAACAGATGGTAAAAGAACGGAATTGTGTAGTGACTTATTCCACTCGACTCACTCGCGAAATCCCTTTCAAGCATAACAACAAGACTTAGGCAGAGAAGACAGTTATCTTAATGGTCAGTTTAGGTTCCACGCAACAGTTGGCACACCTCAAACGGATGACCCACCCTAATACAAGAGTGATCAAACGCCTAGGGACAGGAGAGGAGTCTCCAAATAATTACGAGAGAGAATACTCAACATCCGTCAACTACTGGGGCGAGCAGCAACTCTGACAGGATACAGCCAAGTAGTGCCGACAGTCACGAAAACGTAGCTGGAGGAGTTGACGGCGCCCGAACACATTTCAATCAAGGCGCCGTCCCCTGTATTCCCGCTCGTAGTAACATTTAAATTTTTTTTAAAAAACCGACAGGCAACCAAACCAAAGAATACAACACAAACCCTCTTATTTCAGAGTTACGCCCCCCCCCTTCCCCTCTTTAAATTTAATACCCTTAACATATGCAAGACCTCAAACAAATAGCATGGAAAATTATACACTTCTTACAGCTCATGGTTCTTTACTCTTACAGGCAGACCCCAGTAACAAGCATAAAATCTGGAGACGTTAACGGCCTGCCGAACCAAGAGCATAAAAACCCATAATACAAGACACGAAAGTCACGGCCCCTTCACCTACATCTACATTTATACTCCGCAAGCCACCCAACGGTGTGTGGCGGAGGGCACATTACGTGCCACTGTCATTACCTCCCTTTCCTGTTCCAGTCCCGTCTGGTTGGCGGGAAGAACAACTGCCGGAAAGCCTCCGTGCGCGCTCGAATCTCTCTAATTTTTCATTCGTGATCTCCTCGGGAAGTATAAGTAGGGGGAAGCAATATATTCGATACCTCATCCAGAAACGCACACTCTCGAAACCTGGACAGCAAGCTACACCGCGATGCAGAACCCCTCTCTTGCAGAGTCTGGCACTTGAGTTTGCTAAACATCTCCGTAACGCTATCACGCTTGCCATATAACCCTGTGACGAAACGCGCAGCTATTCTTTCGATCTTCTCTATCTCCTCTGTCAACCCGACCTGGTACGGATCCCACACTGATGAGCAATACTCAAGTATAGGTCGAATGAGTGTTTTGTAAGCCATCTCTTTTGTTGGTGGACTACATTTTCTAAGGACTCTCCCAATGAATCTCAACTTGGCATCCGCCTTACCAACAATTAATTCTATATGATCATTCCACTTCAAATCGTTCCGTACGCATACTCCCAGATATTTTACAGAAATAACGGCTACCAGTGTTTGTTCCGCTATCGTATAATCATACAATAAAGGATCCTTCTTTCTATGTATTCGCAATACATTACGTTTATCTCTGTTATGGGTCAGTTACCACTCCCTGCACTAAGTGCATATGCGCTGCAGATCTTCCTGCATTTCGCTGCAATTTTCTAATGCTCCAACGTCTCTTTATACTACAGCATCATCCGCTAAAAGCCGCATGGAACTTCCGACACTATCTACTAGGTCATTTATAGTTATTGAGAAAAGCAATGGTCCCATAACTCTCTCCTGTGGCACGCCAGAGGTTACTTTAACGTCTGTAGACGTCTCTACATTGAGAACAACATGTTGTGTTCTGTTTGCTAAAACTTCTTCAATCCAGCAACACAGCTGGTCTGATATTCCGTAGGCTCTTACTTTGTTTATCAGGCGACAGTGCGGAACTGAATCGAACGCCTTTCGGAAGTCAAGGAAAATAGCATCTACCTGGGAGGCTGTATCTAATATTTTCTGAGTCTCATGAACAAATAAAGCGAGTTGGGTCTCACACGATCGCTGTTTCCGGAATCCATGTTGATTCCTGCAGAGTAGATTCTGTGTTTCCAGAAATGACATGGTACGCGACCAAAAAACATGTTCTAAAATTCTACAACGGATCAATGTCAGAGATATAGGCCTATAGTTTTGCGCATCTGCTCGACGACCCTCGTTAAAAACTGGAACTACCAGTGCTCTTTTCCAATCTTTTGGAACCTTCCGTTCCTCTAGAGACTTGCGGTACACGGCTGTTAGAAGGGGTCAAAGTTCTTTCGCATATTCTGGTGTGGAATCGAATTGGTATCTACATCTACATCTACATTTATCTCCTCAGGCCCAGTGGACTTTCCTCTGTTGAGTGATTTCAGTTGCTTTTCTATTCCTTGGACACTTATTTGGATGTGAGACATTTTTTCGTTCGTGCGAGGATTTAGAGAAGGAACTGCAGTGCGGTCTTCCTCTGTGAACTAGCTTTGGAAAAAGGTGTTTATTGTTTCAACTTTACGCCTGTCATCCTCTGTCTCAATGCCATTATCATCCCCTTCAAACGGAGACCACAGAATAAATCATAAGTTACTCAAGTAACATTACAAGCACACTGTCTTAACACTAAATAAGGCCTGCGCACTATCCTAAAATGACTCATGGAGCCCTCGCACTACTCATGTCTATTACTCCTGTCACTGAGCAGTGTTTTACAATCTTAAAACCACTACTCAACATAAACCGGTACCAAGAGTGAATTCCTTATTACCGCCACGGGGGGGATAATCACATGAAATCACTGTTTCCGGCTGTGAATACAAATTACAATCATGTTGATCACAAAACACAACTTGAAAGAAATAGGAGAAGCCCATCGTTAGTAGTAGCAAACAACGAGAATACATATAGCGTACGTAGGCATCCAGCATCAGGTAGTACAATATACACACTTGCTAGTGCATTGCAAGCCATCACCACCAGTCCATCTCGACACGCTCCTCAAACCATAACACAGCGCCGCGAGCAACCAACGCTCCTTCGTAACGGTCACTCCAAGACTCGCCAACAGAACTTCTGCCCAAGAAGCGGGAAAGGACCACTACTAAAGCCCCGGAGCGGAAAACCAAGAGAACCATAGCCGGAAGTGCCGAGCTTAAATGGGGACCAGAAGAGGAACACCAAGGAGAACACGCGCATTCAAGCTCGAACGGGATTACTGTCCATACTAGATAAGAGTATCACTGGCGCCTGCGACTACCCCACAGCTCTCCGAATATAGTAGTTCACAACTGCAAAGAGAATAACGGTCAGGTAATTGAGAAGGCTGTGGGAAATGATTTGACATTCAGTGTTAGACCACTGCCAAAAATTTAAGGCTAATCACATAAACAGGACATATTGTGTTATCAGGATGTCGGAAGAATCACTGAACAAGCTACAGCTCAATCACAAGACATTTGGCATAAAGCGGTGCCCGAAACAGAATGTTAGGAAAATTCTCATAGCTAAGATACACAGTTGCAAGAAAACACAATGCGAAATATTTTCCATAACAAAAGAAGTTGTAAATAGGGTAACTCCTAACAATCACAGATGCTGCACGGCGACGTGGCATGCTCTCTACGAGATGGTTCAATATCTCCCATGGCAGTCGATCGCATTCCTCAGCAAAAGCAGTGTGGAGGTATGGAAGTGTCTTTGGTGAGCACTGACCGAATGAAATTCGCCGCCCTAATGGAATCCAGGCTTGTTCTATAGTAATCAGATTCCAGGACGTCGCTGACGAGTCCATGAGAAGAATGTCTTCAAATTCACGAAATTCATCCACCAGAGCAGCTGGCTATATCATCCGTAAAGAGGAAGTCTGGATCAAGTGCACCTGTGGAAAGGCGGGCATGGGATCACAGTACTGTATCTCTGTACCCGTGACGTTTACAGTATTCCTCAGACCACTGAAGGTGTGCGGCTCTGTACGGCCATTAAACACGATGCCTCGCCATATCAAGACGCTATCACCACCAAACCGGTCACTTTTTACGATTTTCCTGGGTTTTGTCGGCAACTAGGGTCTCTCCAGAGTAATGTAAGACAAGAATAATTTTGCAAACTGGATTTCCGGTGTGACCGAGCGGTTCTAGGCGCTTCAGTCTGGAACTGCGCGGGCGCTACGGTCGCAGGTTCGAATTCTGCCTCGTGCATGGATGTGTGTGATGTCCTTAGGTTAGGTTTAAGTAGTTCTGAGTTCTAGGGGACTGGTGACCTCAGACGTTAAGTCCCATAGTGCTCAGAGCCATTTGAAACAATTTTTTGAAGCGGGATTCATCTGTGACAGCATATTCCTGTAGTCATCCGTGGTCCAATTTTGATGCTGCCGACGCCACAACACACGAGCTCGCCTCTGTGCTGGAATGGGCGGGATGCAGGCGGCCGAACGTCTAACTACAAGCCCTGCTGTTCTGAGCCTCCATTGCACAGCTCCTGAGGCAGCTGCAAGCTCTGCAGTCAAATGTTTGCAGGTGTAGTCCGATTTCGTCGGGCACTTAAGGCCAGATATCGATCCTGCTGAGTGGTGGTTAGTTGCGGTCGACCTAGCAGTGACCTACAAATAACGTCTCCTGCGTCTTCAGACCGTCGCCAAAGCCTCCAAATGACACCTCGTGGCACGTTCAAGGATACTGAGACTTCAGTCTGTTCCGCTTCCATGCGGCCGAGTATTCCCCGCAGCAAAACAGTGTCCGAAAGGTGTCTTTGTAGCACAACGTTGTCAGCATCACCAAGAGACTTGAGTGGTCTCATGCATCGTTTGTGTCTATCCTTCGGTTACGCCGCTATTCACAGCACGGAATATTTGTTTCCTGTACAAAGCGAACAAGTAGGCTTCGTAGGAAAATATTTATGGTGATGTTGGGTGATTGCTTATCTTGTCTCTTTTCGTTTTCGTGTTTTCGTGATTATGCTTAACTTTTAGACACTAGTGTACGTATTATTGTGGTTTGCTGGTACATTGTTGAAGTGTGGGCCTGGAAGCCATTACATCGAATCTTGACCGAATACTCAAATTTTTCAGTTTGTCCTTACGTTAGCCTACAATTTCAGTTCGCAGCCAAACTACAGATGCTTTGAATTCCACGTTAAACTGAAGGTGCCTTCTCACCAGTTACTAGGTTGAGTTAGATGCATTTCGAAGTGGCTTCCTGTTAAAAGAACATGCAGGCAGGTAGCTGGGCATCCCTTCTGAGGGACTTCGGGCCATTCGTGAGATACGACTTTCACTTACTTGCTTACTATTGTTAGTTATTAAAATTCAGCATGGTTTTCGGGGAAACTCAGTTGTAGATTGTGTGAGACAAATGTGTGTGTACAAGAGGAAGAACCCTGTCGTAGGCCAGACCTGGGATTGCCACAATCGCTGCAGGTAGTCAGTCATATTACTGCAAGAACGAGTAGATGAACGTCGTATGATCAGTGGATCGTTTGATAATACCAAGACAAGGTCTGATCTTTCAGCACGTGACAATACATCTTTGAATTATGGGACTGTTGGTGGACAGAAGACCAACTACAGTGGTATTGGGGGCGGTGCTACCGGTAGGTAGGAGCAGTGGCACATTGCTGCTTGGCAGTGTCGTCGCCTTTACGACTGTGAACTTTGGGACGCGTGACCTCAGCGTAGGTTCAAATGGCTCTGAGCACTATGGGACTTAACATCTGACGTCATCAGTCCCTAGAACTCAGAACTACTTAAACCTAACTAACCTAAGGACATCACACACATTCAAGCCCGAGGCAGGATTCGAACCTGCGACCGTAACGGTCGCGCGGTTTCGGACTGAAGCGCCTAGAACCGCTCGGCCACTCCCGCCGGCCTCAGCATAGGGCTTCCGACTATAGACGTTTCAGCCGTGGTTGTTCCGACCGTCATAGGCAGCCACATAGTGTGTGAGGCTCTGCCGATCGTTTTGTAATAAGAACATCCCTTTATGTTAAATGTATGGATAAAATGTTTATTCTCATATATTACTGGCAACACATATGGTAAACATGCATCATTAACTTTTTTATTTTCCTGCCCAATTTATTATTTTTTTTTACTTTGTTTTAATTTTATTTTCTTTCAATGAAATTATTTAGCAAATGATGAAACTTCTTCTCTAGTTTTATGAACTGTAAATTCTCACTCAAATTTTTGGGAGAAATTGGGATTATTATCATCGTCGTCTTAAAAAGTCCAATTGAGTCTTATAACGTCTTTTGAAAATTTGTCAAGAACTATGTACATTTTTCTTTTCCGAAGAGACTTTTCAAAAAACATTTATTGCTTGCTCCTTCACTTTATTTAAAAGAAATTATACGTGCGGATGTCTTTGATTTATTGAGGTATTTAGTTTCCTACGCCACTTTGCGTCAGCATTCGTTATCCTCTGCCGGTGATTAAAACTTTCCACATTTCAATTGCTGTAATAGGATTTTGCATCCATGGACATAATGTGCGAATTTAATGACCTTTTCTCCATTGGGCATTTCCCCTATTATTATCCTCCACGCTTCACCAATACTGCCGGCCGGGGTGGCCGAGCGGTTCTAGGCACTACAGTCTGGAACCGCGCGACCGCTACGGTCCCAGGTTCGAATCCTGCCTCGGGCATGGATGTGTGTGATGTCCTTAGGTTAGTTAGGTTTAAGTAGTTCTGAGTTCTAGGGACTGATGACCTCAGATGTTAAGTCCCATAGCTCTCAGAGCCATTTGAACCATTTTTCACCAACACTGTTTGGTGGAAGATGGGCCACAGCAGCTGACACGCGGCAAAAAAATCGGACTTCTTCTTTATCCATGTATTTGTGTGTTAATCCAAGTTGTTCTATTATGTTCGACGGACATTAGTTGAAATGAAAATTGCAGACGTCAGTTGAAGTGAAATGAACGTTGACATTTAACCCCCAAATGCTCGAATAAATGTCTAGAGGAAAGATAAAAATCAAAAATCTTGGTGCTTTAGAGGTACCCGAAACACTAAGGAGAATGTAGCACTTGTCGGAAGCGTTAGTAGCTTCACGAACAACCAGCATCTACCGACACTGGCATTCAAAAACAGTTAACATTCCCGTTATTTGCACGGCATTGGCATGATTTGAATTCATGACACTCGACATTAAGCGATTAATTGTAGTCATTTCAAAGCCTGTCAGCACACTTTCCGGTGCGGAAGAATTTGGTCGGAAAACCCACAGTGCAAAAACTGCTTGCGCTCGTGAGTCCCAGAGTCGCAAACATCACAGTCGGGTCTAAAAGCCCAGGTAGCCCGTTGGGCGCCGCGTATGTCCAGCGAGTCGTGTCGCCGGCGGATAATGGGACGCAAATTGCCGGCTTTGAATTTCGAAACCTGTCGTTTCAATTCGAGCCGCGTTTTATCATCGATCCGCGTCAGATAATGTATTATCTACTGGGCTGCGAAAGGGGGTTAGGGAGGGAGTGCGTGTGTGTAGGAAGGGGGGGGGGGGGGGGACACGTCGTACCCCCACCATTTCGGTAAAACGGGCCTCCCCATCGTTAGCGTGAACGCGAACGCACTGTCACGCGCTAAAGACGGCTCCGGTGTTTGGCTCAACAGCGTCTGGTACTCACAAGGCGTAAGTAGGTGTGTAATTACTAAAAGTCTTTTTGTGTGCTTATTACGTGGAACAAGTGTCTCAACGAAGAAACTGTCCAGATTTATTTACTGTTTATTTTAAATGGCATTAACTGGTAATGTAGATTTCCAATTCCACAACTTCCGTGTAGTCGTTCGTTGTCCAGGGTGCAGGGCCACAGCTTCATACCTATATTTGAGGCGATCTTTTAGCTTTATAAATAACCGACTGTTACCCGCGGCTGTCCTCGCACAACGGATGTTATGGTGAGCGACGGTAAGTAAGCAAGCTACTGTGAGTGAAGCAGTGTCAGCTGTCCTCACGTGTCGGGTAAGTTTGTTTCTTCTGGTTTCTTTTAGTGTGCGAAAAAGAACTGGGGTCATAAGCTATAGAACACGAAGAAAGGGAGGAGTTAAAAAAACTACTGCACGTCAGTTCGAATTGACGTAAGAGACGACAGCTACAAACAGCTTGTTACTCAAATTAATTATCGTGTAAATTTATGTTATGTTGATGAGTAATAATACAGGGAATCCACTGGGTCGATATGACATTCGGAATCCCTCACAAATTGCCGGTGCTGAACGCACGCAAATTATGTTTAAAACGTTTTGATTGAGCCGAGTTGAAAAAGCGAAAACCATAATATAAATAAAAATCATTAGATAAACGATAAATTAAAATTTAAGACATGTACATCAACGACTCCATTTGATGAGAAAGTTACAGAACCGTAATTGTATTTCATATTCGCAAAGAATTATCAAAGTTATTCACATGGCATTTAGATGTCTTTATCTATCAAATAGTAATTTAAAATATGGTGTTTTATGTGAAACTACTTATCAGAAGCGAGGTACAGGATGTTTCAAAATGAATTTACGTACTTCCAACGTATATGCACAGAGGGAAAAAATTGCAACAGCAAGAAGGAGTTGTGTGACAAGAACGAAACTTGGTTGGCGAGTTTCTACATCTGAAAGACGACGTCTCTGCTCGTCTGCTTCATAAGAGTGGTGCTGATAGCACCACTATGAGGATGAAAAACAGGTTTGCTTTAAAAATACACGCTGTAACGGTCGTGAGCTTTAGTTACCGTCAAGACTGGAAGTGGTGAGTTCATGTTAGTCAGGTTAAACTATCAACATATAACAGTATTTGCTTATGGTTCATTTAAATTCTTTTTTAATTTTTTACCTTAAAAATTTACGCAGATTGGTACTAAATTTGCTGTATATGTAAGGTAAAGTGTGTTATACTTGAGGTTGAAGTCCTTTGTATTGAATGTGAATAATGGAAGTAAAATACTACGTAAATTGTTAATTATGTTAAATACGTTTCTTATGACCTTCCGTATTTAAAAATATTTCTGTGTATAAATTGCTCATGTTGATGTAAATTTGAAAATTTTATAAATAGTCACGCTTAGCAACAATGTAAGAAATAGGAGTTATGTTAAAGCCAGTTTTGTTTAAAAAGAAAGTGGCTCTTGGGAATGGGAAAGGCGGCAAGGGTGAATTGTCACGCTACCTACAGCAAACGCGGGAAGTAAAACAGACAGTCTGTAGGCAGCAGTGATTGAGGCAACACCTTTGTGGAGCAGGAGAAGCTTTGATTGGCAAATTCAAACAAAATGCATCAGATGGAGACTGCCAACAGCTTACCGCATAGCTACGAGTTGTTGGGCTAATGTATACAGAATTGAATGACGCCAAGGAGAGAAATTAAGCCCATACGGCAAGAGACTTGCAGGCATTACTATGGGTAGTGTAGCCGCCATCACACCCAAGCCTACAGCCACGAGATAAGACTTTTTTGTAGTAAATTTACTTTTGTACTGCGTGAACCATTAATTTAAAGTGGGTTTTAAAAATCATTCTTGAACTTTAAACAAAGTGGTTCACCCTGATATTTTATCCTATCATACGCCTATATAGGTTCCTTCTTTGTGTTTGACGAATCCGAGTATCCTATTTTACACACATATGAAGTGCCAAGTTAATATAACGAGCCACCTCATAAATTGTTTATGTGCTTTCATAACAATTGCAAAGTATTATAATAGAAGTTTGCTTACGTGAAATTCAGTCAGGGTGTAGCGAAGTTAGTAGAAGCTGGTAAATGATTATACAGTGTTAGTTCATAAAATAATAGCTTTTGAAAGTAAATTCTGGTAATAAAGGGGTTTTCTTGAAGTTAAATGATCAGTATAAAAGAGTGTGCTTTAGTATCTAAATATTTTAGTCTTTAAGTTTGTTTCTTATAGAAAATGATTTTCTATATGTCCCCCCCCCCCTGGAATTTTTTTTTAGCCTCCTTCAATTTACCTAATGGCCTTTTTTTTACTTTTAAAAACGTAATGTATAAGGGTGTAGTAGTCAAAAAGAATTTCAATTGTCTGCACAAACATCATTTACGTGGAGTAATACTTATTTGAAGAATAAATTAAACAGTAGAAAGAAAGTAGGCAAAATTCATACTTCTGCTTTTCCAATACTTCACCGTTTCATTGCGGATATGCATGAGACCTAAGTATATGTTTTAAACCATTAAAAGAACTTGAAACTGAGGTGTCCTACCTTCAGTATAATATTATTCATAGTGCGTTTCTATTTAACCGCTAGGTAAAATCCCAGGAAAAGAAAAGAATAGTCTGATTTACTTATTCATTAGACACAACACACAGTCAGATCCTGTAAAAAGGGTAACACTACTGATTAGCTTTTCCTATTAAGAGGACTATCCTCAGATAGCGCACTGTACATGAAAACTAAACTAAATTTTAGTAAGACGGTTACGCGTAAGAGGACTATTTGTTCTGTCGGGGTATAGTATACGTGATAGCATAGAGACAGGGTTTTCTGTTATTTGGGTAGGAGCATCCTAAATTACAATGTAAAGGTAGGGTTATAAACAGCTCACTGAGTTTGGACGAGGTCATGTACTGGGGCCGCGAGAGGCTGGATGTTCCTTCTGCGATACTGAAGGAAGACCTGGTAATAATGTAGCCACTCTACATGATGCTGGCTGGCAGCAGTGATCACGAGAATGTACAGTCGCAAGAAGACCGCGCTACAGATGGCCACGTGGCATTTCCGAGAGGAAGGTCATCGTGTTCGGTGTATGGCTCTGGCTCTTCATACTGCATGTGCAGCAGCTATTTGAGTATAAGTTGGCACCACAGTGGCACAAGGAACTGCTACATATCGGTTACTTCAAAACACCTCCGAGCAGGACGCGTGGAACGTTCATTGCACTGACTCTTCACCACCGCCATTTGCGACTTCAGTAGTGTGAAGCGAGATCTCATTGGAGGGCAGGGTGGAAGTGTGTTGTGTTTTCTGATTAAAGCTGGTTCTGCCTCGGTACCAGTGATGCCTGTGTGTTTGACGACCAACGCAAACACTCGGTAGAGTCCCATTCTTATATTCACAGTGAGGTGGTTGCAGTGAGGTGGTTGCCCATCTTATTGAAAAATGAAGCTGCCTCCGTTTAGCCTCGGAAACAACCTGTTTTGTAACATAGCGACATACTGCTGTTCGTTAGCTGTATTTCCACTGAAGAAGAATGAACCGTAAACAGATGTGTACGTCATCGCAAAAAACGCGTTGACTTTGGGTGATTTTCGTACACGTTCAATGTGTACATATGGGTTCTGTAGGCCCCAAATTCGAAGATTGTGTTTGTTTACTTTCTCACTGTGGTGTGCGTACTGTAAGACCTTCGGTACACACACCATCAGATTATTTGACTTGTCGCTCTAACGAAGTAGGCGGGTGTCAGCAATATGTCTCGTGGTCTTATCGTGGCGTGTTTATCTTCTGCCGTTGGGTCAAACGATAGAAATGCCACTTGCACGCTTAGAGTAGCAGATTGCCGGTGATCAACTTTAAACAGAACTTGATTAATTTTCCCACATTTATTAAAATAGTAACAAGCATAAAAATAACTTAACTTGGTTCTGGATGCTATTTACAATTGACAATCTGAAGTTCCTCTGGTCTTGGCACGTTAATCTTACTCTCACATATCTCCGATACTTGACAAAGTGTCTACACATTTCTCTTCAGGCTATGTACAGGAATATGATTATCTTATTAGGCGCAGACTGAAACTTGACTATAGACTGGTACAGAAAAATGCAGACTAATGCAGACTGATGCAGACAATTGCAGACAATTGCAGACTAACCAATCGGAGGTCTGTACACTTGTTATAATACCTCGAGCATTCAGGTACCACTGCGCGAGTGTGATCCACGAGGAGAAAATGTTCTACGTTAGCAGCAGTCTCATTGGCTGCGTCACATATTTATACGCGAATCGGCGGAAGCAGAATTTGGTCCGTCTCTCAGACAGCGCCATCTCGTAGTGCGGAGACGAACGAGCGCTGCGCCTGCGCTGTTGTGCTTAGCGGGGCGCGCTCTAGTGGGAAAGTTGTGTACGCGCTGACTACGCGGAACTATGTACACAACACTCACTAAGGTGGAAAGTCGCTTCATCACTGAACACCATGCGCTGTGCGAAAGTGTTATCATTGTCAATAGCATTCTCAAGGTCGTCGGAAAATGTCACACGTTTACGTTTGTCGTGATGACGTCGGTCCTCTAATACCTGTTATTGATCAACGTCTCAACATACACCATTTTGTTGTTTTAGGCAGTTTCACTTTCCCACTGGCAGGATGAGTCGATTTTGTAGGGCTACGATGGAAACTGTTTGAATTCGTGCGACGTTTTCGGCGGAAACACGAAGGTGGCCAGAACTCTTTCCTTCACATACACATTCTGTGTCTACAAACTGGCGATATCATCTGTGAATGTTGCATCCATTCGAAATATCACTTTGGTACCTCAGCGTTAAACACCTGTACACGATAATCACGATATTACAGTTAGCAGTCTCCAGAACACAAAATGACTTCTGCTGCTGAATAGCCATTATGCAGCATATGATAGCCACCCAAGGCCCCAGAATCCCGCAAATGGTCTGCTGTGAACAGCGAACGATTTGAAAGGCGGCTCCTGTCGTGGTAAACTTATGAGCTTTTGGTTATAGCATACCTTCCTTTGCGTTGTGTCATAAACATGATTTTTCATTTAAGTATTTAACTGCAAGACAGCAATTAATTTATGAAACAACGGGAACTAGTCACTGTTTACCGAGTTTCTTTGTACGCACTACAAGAAATACGCCATGGTTGTTTGTCCATAACCAAATACAGCTTAGTACGTTAGCAAGAGCACGAGGTGCAGCATGCCGTTGTTTTGTGCCCCACATTCTTGAACTGAAATGTATTTATTTTCGAACCTCAGATCCACCGGTACTGTCAAACATAGCAGCTATTCTTAAAAAAGGAATGTAATATTGGTGATGTATCTTTCCTGGAAATGTAAGTGCTACGGCCGAAAGTCGATAACATAAAGCATCTATCATATGCACGAGACTGTGAAAGATGACATTGGTACTTTCCCGAATTAATTCATGTAATTAAACGGTGTACAACTTTCACCAGTTTTCTTCACGTACACTAGAATGCGCTGTTGTTACGACTAACAAATACTCTATGTATCCACCAACAAATATATTAAGATCGATCTGTATCCTTACAAGCCACAATACTTTTACCACAACAATGGCGTCCAGTCGAAGGCTCAAAATATTCCACGCCTACAGCTAACTCAGTGCGTTTAGTTATCTTTGATTACAAAGTCTTTCTAGTAGCTAAGCAAACAGTAGACAACCGACAACTAGCGGCAATGAATACAAACTGGACTGATTATACATTCGTTCTTCCAATAACAGCGCCTGTCGCAACGGTCGATAGTTTTGGCAACACAATGCTTTGTAATACCGATACGCTCACTTCTTTTGAAACGACCTGTATTTTGAACTCTTGCCTCGATTTAAAAACGTCACTTTCTTCACAACGTTTGTTTTTCTAAAAAAAAGTGTCAAAATTAAGATAATCAGTGTTCCCATATCAGAGTTTTAAGGATTATTTGATGGAAGCCATACCGTACAAAACCTGTTATGTCACTACAAATAAGAGATGGCTATGACTTCCTAACGTGTTAGTGAAGCTGGAGATAATTTCTAAAAGAGAAACCAAACACGAAAACCTTAATCATGAAAAGAAAGCTGATAAAGTAAATAAACGTAAAATGAGTAATATCAAAAGGAATGCATAATTTGCACAGTGGCGGAAAGTGTCTGTTATGTTAGAAAGTATAATTTAGGTCGTGACGAACAAAGCAGAATTAATTTGAAGCAATCGATTTGGAATAGATTTATTGGTCACAGTTTGTCTCGGAATTCTGAAAAGGGCATCAAGTTGAACGGGATTGTGTCGCACTATGTAGCATGGAGGTGTGCGGTTCGTACTGTGAGTGCTCACACTGGTGACGCTACCAAGCAAACTTACTTCATGCCTCTCCCGATTTAAGTTCTCTGTCGCAGTTTTGTACATACACCGTCCAGTCACATTAACGTGACGACTTGTCAAAAGCCTGAAAAACATCCTTTTGCAGTGCGGAACTCTGCACAAGACGTGCACGAAGAGAGTCAATGAGGTTCTGGAAGATACCGACAGGAATGTGGAGCCAGTGCTGGGACCAGCTGTACAAGGATTCTCGGTTGAGGATCGATTTCGCGAACAGCCCGTTCGAGGTTATCTCACAGACTCTTAAATGGCTTTAAATAAGGGGAGTTTGGTGATCAGAAGACTGTGGTAAGCTCGCGTTCCTCTGTCCTGCTGTTAAATGACATCGTGCTGGCGAAAATAAATTGCATGTAGGGTTGGACGTGGGCCCCAAGGTTAGATGCACAGATACACTGTGACTTCCAGAATGGCGAGAGCACCTAGGGAATGCTACGAAAACATTTCAAGGACCATAACACTCCCTCCTACGACCTGGACCGTTTTGGCGATTGTTGTAGGATGTTTGATTTCAGGCGTTTCAAGCTCATGACGGTATGAAAGGTGATTCGTCCGAAAAGATCACTTTGCCGATGAACAAGAGTCGGGATGGGTGCATGAACCAGAGACCTGTTGCGCGGCCCATGTACAACAACGTTCGCTGACCAATCGTTGAGGAGACACTGTTGATAGCCCCTTCGTTCATCTCGGCGGTTAGATGCTTAACAGTTACATATTTATTCGCCCGTTCACATCTCCGCAGATGCCTTTCAGCCCCGTTATTTATGGCCAATGGTTGCCTGAGCTCCAGTTTTGCATAGAGCCATTTTGCCATGCACAGTGTACTGTAACCACAGCTGCGTGCGAACAGTTTACAAACTCAGCCATTTTGGAAATGCTTCCATCTTTGGCCTGAAAGCAAATGATCATGTTCATTTGGGCTCAACTTCCACATAACGACAACAGCTGCACTGTTTGCAGTGTGCCCCATACACACCTTATATACCCTACACTGCTAGTGCTGCCACTTGCCGTCTGTGAGTGGTAATTGCACGTTGACGCTGAACATAGGCAGTGGTCACATTAATATGAATGGATCATGTATGTACACACGCATAAGATTTAAAAAGCACGCTCTTGTCTCAGAAATAAAACAGTTCCAATACCCAAATTCAACCAAGTTTTTTTTCTGGGAGTCATCAAGCGGATGCGACAACTGGGAATCCCATCGCAAAGATACGCATTTGGTGACTCTGTCTGCCACATCCCCAACTCGTTTGTAGGTAACGGACGAAAAGGAGGAAGTCTTTATCAGCCTGTCCTGGTCTCAAGAGTTGGGAACGAAAGAAAGAGAGAAAGAGAGAGAGAGAGAGAGAGAGAGAGAGAGAGACGAACGTGTTTTGAGTGCTGTCCATAAGCTGCTTCAGATTTCAGGTATGTATGCCGGTGGGTTCTTTGAAAAGTGGGTGGCCGATTTCTTGTCTGGTGGGAGCTACATTTCCAATCATTTGTGGGACGCTGCGTCACCGTCGTCCGAATTACTGTGGGACAGGAAGTCCGCTCCGGTAAGGTAGAAACTCCAGGTCATCCTTCCATCCCTCCCACGGGCGCCTGACATCCCTCCGACCAGTAGATTAGCAGAGAAAAGGTTTTTCTGATTCATCTTTTGTCTTCCATTCGCAAAGGGCGCTCTCTGTGATTGCGTTTTTGTTCCTACAGTTTATGCTCCATTGGACAGATGGCCGTTGACGTTTAGAGCGTGAAATGTCTGGAAGCAGATGGGTCCAGCCTGGAGAAGGGAGTGTTACGGTCTGGGAAATGTTTCCGTTCCATTTCCCGGGTGATCTCAGCAATTTAGAAGGCGCAATTAGTCCTTGGGGACGCTGTCCACCTCAATCTGCAGTTTGTTCTTCTTCCTCACATTGGCATCTACCAGAAGGACAATGCAATGTATAACACAGCTCGCAATGTATGTGAGTCGTTCGAAGAGCGCCAGGATGGGTTTATCGTACCCTCCACCCCTCCTCCACCCTCCCCCCCTCCCCCCCAGACACCAAAGTTCCCTCATTTAAACCCAGTCATTGAGAGTCTTTGAGACCACCTCGAACTGGCTGTCCGCGCCATGACAATCATTGTACTGCTCGCCACGACACTGGAGTCAGCACGGTTCCACGTCCCTGTTGGTACCTTCCAGAACCTCACTGACTTCCTACATGTCTCGAGATACAAAACGTGGTTATTCATGCTTTTGACAGGCAGTCTCATTGATGTGACTGTACATTTTTGAAAATTTAAAGCAAGTTTACAATCTTTGCACTATTTGAAGTCTTAGCAAGGTCAGGCTGAACATATGTTCGGTTTCGTAAAGACTGCATTTCGCTGTAGTTAGCTGCATGGTCTGCTAGAAGTCTGAGGTCGCTATTAACATTGTCGAGAAGGTCATTAACATACGGTTACTACAAGGACAGCAACACACCATTCACTAGGGTACACCTGAAGTTATCTCTACATCTATCGTCGACTCTCCATTCATGATGACTTTCTATGTCCACCACCCCAAGAAATCGTCAATACAGTCGCAAATTTTGCTTGATGCCATATACGATCGCACTTTTGATAATAAGAGTGGGCGCAGTGCTCAGTCAAATGGTTTTCGGATATCGAGAAATCCTGCATCGACTTGACTGCTTTCAGGACGTCATGTTATGAAAGTATCAGTGCATGATGCATGTTTTCGAAACCCATATTGACTGGCATGGAGGAGGAGATTGTTCTCTTCGAGAGAGATCATTATGTGTCAGCTCAGAATATGCTCAAATACTTTACTTATAGCTAATACAGGTGTTTCCTGGCAATTATTATTCTGATGTGCGATTTGGGAATGGAACAGGAGAAGAAGAACAGATAACTATGCGAGACGCTTCGTAACATGGCTGTGTAGATGTAGATACAGACGGGTCCATACTTCTCCTCTGCAGATGGGGATAACATTGGAGAGGGGTACAGACGGCGTGAAAGACTTTTAGAGTTTGTATTCGACTGTAATAGCAAAAGATTGTGGCGTTTAGATGTTCAGAGAGGCGTGGAAGGGCAGCGGCTCGATTCATTACGAGGGAGAAACTGACGAAGAGCGTCGGCAGACAGATGGAGGCCACACCCGCACAGTTTCTCACGCTCCGTCGGTGGACCTGACAGCTCGTGCCGTCGCCTGCCGCCAGAGGCGCTGCCTGCCACGGGTCCGGGTCTGTGTCGCTCTGCTGCCTTTGTGCGGCGCCCCGACCGCAGCTGACACACAACTCTTTGTGGCTTTTACGGCCGTTACGGGCCGATGCTGCGACTCGTGTCCTGCTGTTGACAGCTAAATGACCTCCGATGGAAAATCAGTTATCGGTGCAAACTCTGCGTCACCAGAGACAGCTCCGCTCAAACACAGCTCTGAAACAGCTCAAAGCGATTCAAATGTCAGCATTTTACTCGTCAGATTTTGCCTTTCCTCTATACCGAATGAGCTCGTGGGAATAGAACGAGGATGGGTATACGCCATTCGTAACGTTGGACGCTCGCTACACTGTAACTAGAATCTGAGTGACGTTGCTTACTGCAAAGCCTATAGGACAGACGCACTGCGCAATACACTCACAAAGACAGGTAGGAACTATCGAGTGATGCGTCGTGACAAGACGATGGCGCAACGGCTGCTGCCTGTAAGAGCTACCTGTATAACAGACGCATCACCCTTTCGCTTAATCACAAACGTACACTACGTGGTCGAAGGTATTCGGACACCTTATATAATGCGGAGTTGACCACTAGATGCCAGAGATGCGAAACCGTGGGTATAAAAGGAGACGGGGGGGGGGGGGGGAGGTAATTCCTTCTAATTCCTATAATCAGAGTTCCCTTAGACTTTATACCTGTACAACTGTTCCATGTCGAAGTCGGCTGTTAGCAGCTGGCAGACAGCCTAACACGACGTAAGCGACGCCTCACAATCGTTACAGAAGGGAGGATGGTCGAGGTGGCACACTTCTTGACCGGTCGATCTTACCCTCACTCGGTGAGTCGGGAACTGCCCGCTGAACGGCAGGACAATTTCCACACACGTGATCGCCAGGAAATAATAGCAGAGTTCAAGCCGTCATGAAGTTGAATGGTGGAGACGACCCATATTAAGGTCCGCTAAAGGCTCGCGTGACCGGTCGATCTTACCCTCACTCGGTGAGTCAGGAACTGCCCGCTGAACGGCCGGGTGTCGGCTTATCTAGCCCCAGGCAGAACGATATTTCCGGGACAATTTCCACACACGTGATCGCCAGGAAATAATAGTAGAGTTCAAGCCGTCATGAAGTTGAATGGTGGAGACGACCCATATTAAGGTCCGCTAAAGGCTTTATGGATGCTTTTGATCAGATAGTACATTTTCATATACAGCCACCAGGTAATAAGGATTGATGAGAACGGTTTTCAATGGTACTTAGTATACCCATACAGTCAAGGCGATGCAACAGCTGAAGAAATAAATGGACATCTTGCGCCTGCTACCAGATCAGTTTACAAAATTTATCGAAATCGTTAGAAAAGTAGCGATTAGCACTGTCAGCAAAGTTTCCTCACAACAATCTACAGTAATACCGATGTTAATAAGTGTCAAGGCTCAATTGGAAAAGATAAATAGTAATGTTTTGATATTGGAGACTGAAATATTAAAATTTTTTTTTCTTCTTGCCGTAGGAATGATTGCTTCAAAGTCATTTTGTATGTTAAATTAGTGCAGTCGCTACAGGATTATTACTAAACAACCCATAGTATACTCCTAGATTTATCTCTTAACTAAATGAGTATCTGACATGACCTAGATTTGTTTTTATTGCTTTAGTCCATACCCTGCTCCCTTTGTCCATCTCCTCTGCTCTCCTCTCTTTGTCAACCTCAACCGCACCCCACACTCTGCCTATCTCCCCCATCACCTCTCTCGGTCCATCTTCTATGTTCACTCTCTCTATTTCCTCCTCCCCACTCTCTCTGTCCAGGTTCTCCTTCCCTTCTGTCAATCTCCTCCTCACCTCTGTGAGGCCATCTTCTCTGCCTCCATTTATTTTTCTCCTCACACATTTTATCTCCTCCTTCCTCTCACTACTTCCCCCCACTCTGTGTACCTCTTCCTGCCCTGTTTCTGTCAATCTACCCCTCCTCTCTCTCTCTCTCTCTCTCTCTCTCTCTCTCTCTGTCTCTCTGACCATGTCCCCTTCCCTATTTTTGACCATTTCCTCCTTTCTGTCTCTCTGTCCATCTCCTCCTCAAGCCACTGTCGGCATCCTCCTGCCCTGTATCTTTCCTTCTCCCCCTTCCCACTCTCTCTGTCCATCTCCTCTTCCTTTCCCTGGCCATTTCCACCTCCCCATCTCTCTGTTCATCTCTTCTTCAACCCTTTATCTCCTTCTGGCCCCTCGCTCTGTCCATTTTCTCCTTCTCCTCTTTCCGTCTCCTTCACCCTTCTCACTGTCCATTTGCTGATTCCTATTCTCTCTGTCCATCTCCTCGTCTACCATATCTGTGTTCATATTTCCTTAGGCCCCTCTGTCTGTCCATCTCTTCCTCTGTCCTTCTCTCTTGCGTGTTATCACTCCACCCTCAATAGCAGGTTGCTGGTTCATAATTGCACAGTATTTCTTTAATGATAGTAAATAATAAGTGTATCAAGTTTGACTGAGTCAAGAGTTTAGAAGTTTTGAACCCCTTACTTTGACTGCAAAAGCTCATAGATATATTAAATTTATTTCACTCATATCTACTAGCGAACTGCGCCCTGCTGTTTCGTTTTGGCATAGCTCAATGTTTATATATCCTGAACTATGTGTTATACAATGATATAATTCTATAGGTACATTAAGGGCAATTTGTTGATACTATATGCGAAATGTTGCGAATAGATTTAGTAGCAAAGAAGTAATAGATTTAAAAGTCATGCAAGATGCGACAGTTTTTCACGCTTCACGCTCCACGGTGCTTATAACGTCATATCTCGTAAACTATGGGAGGTAAAATGGTAAAATTTTTCAGATACGTTCAACGTGGCCATTTGTATATGAATACTGTCTGGAAACCTTGTCATGAATACACTTAGTAGTGAAGAAGTAATAGATTGAAACGTCATGCCCGATTTGACACTTTTACTGTATGAACCGGGAAAATGCAGTAAGAAATAAACTTTTTCAATTTAATCACTTTTTGGGTGGTGGTAGCAAGCAAAAGTTTCGTAGAAGTTCGAAATTATCTGCAAGTCACTAAGTGGTATCATTCTCAAACACTACTTGATTAAATTCTGGGTATTCATATGTCGTGGCCTACACTTGTTTTTCTCCCTCACCGATTTCGTAGGTTAGTATTTGTTACCTCACAATGATTCTTCGCAGGCAGAAAGTGATATATGACCAAGTTTGGTTGAAATCGGTCCAGTGGTGTAAGACGAGACGGGGGAATATACATACATACACAGCTGCATGCATATGTATATCCACTTTACGAAGTATAGCTGACGCCTATCATCAAGTGTCTGCCGGTTCATGTTATGCAACACCCCCAAGACGCTCTCCCGTAGTCAAACAAATTTAGGGCCATTCCTGCAACCCTTTCTTATATGCAGGCAATATCCTCTGCCAGTCCTACTTCATTTATGTTCCACATACTTTTCCACACATTTTTAAATTGGTCGCACTGGAGTTATGTAAGTTATTTCTTTTGCAGGATAACAGCATATTCCCAGTATCCTACCATTGAATCCAAATCTGCCACCTGCTTTGCCTATTTATGATCATTCCATTTCATAATCCTACATACTGTTACACACAGGTATTTGCATCAATTAACCGACTGCAGGTACGATCCACTGATGCTGCGGTGGCAGCGAATAATACTTTCAGGTTTTGTGAATGGCGCAATTTTACATCTCTGAAAAGTTATGGGAAAATTTCTATATATCACAAAGAAAACTATAACATGTACAAACGTTATGTGTAAAGGTGCATGGCCACTGCAAAGAGAATTCCGCTCATATTACGTGCATCTCTTGAGTCTAAGTAGTAGTCTGCAATTACTAACCCTCTAATCAAATAAATGACTCATTTTACGTTACTTTTAAATGTTTAAACCGTTTCCCTCGCATTAACATTTTAATCGAGTGCAATTTCACTTTGATTCAGAGAACATTTACAAGCATATCCGACACCAATGACACAAAGTTACGAACAAGTGATGTTAATAAACTGTATCTAAGTTATCGATTTTCCTCGTAGTTATTTACTTTGCATATCAACCATCTGGAAATGTATTTATTCTATTCGCTAGTCAAAACTGTACTACTTCCACAGCAAATTTCAAAAGGATGAGAATCAGAGCATTATTAACTCGTGGGAGAGGGGGGGCTTCGTAGGCCTACTGACTCAATATTTCAGTGTTATATCCACGTCCTATGATATATGAGCTTGAAATCAAAGGAAGCTGTTACTGCTTTCACAACTGAGTGGTTATAGAATTTGTTGATTAAAATTAATTTATTTGAATTTATTCTCCATGTGCCTTGGAAACCCCTCCATCCTGTCGGTAATACAACGGAAACATTACAGGTGAGTGATACTTTGGCTTTAAATATTTAAAACGAAACGAACTTTTGCGTTGTTGTCTTCAAACATCTTTTTGTGACGTCGGCGGTTTATATTTTTATTTTTTTCTGTTGCTATTAAACAAGTAACATGGATAGGCAACGTTTACGTGGTAGTACTATTCAAAGAGTGCTTGAAGACGTCTTGAATAAATCAACTTTAGATGGAAGCGAAGTGAATTATGATGTGGAGGAAACTGAAACTGATTCTCCATCTGAGAACGAAGATGAGGTTCAGCCCAACACACCAGATGCTAATGATACCAATTATGATAAATTCATTGCCAGTTGTGGGCCCGAGTATGTTACAGAGCCACCTCTAGAATATCGGCGTTCTGTACAAAGTATGTTGTAGGAAAGAACGAGACTAAGACAACAAGCAAAACCTGAGTCTCCGAAACAGGCTACAGAGCTCATTTTTATTCCTCCTCAGATAAAACTACACAGAAAGTGGCTGCGTCAGTTTGAGAGGTAGCATGAGCCCCCTCTCATATTTCTATCACTCTGAGTAATTCGATTTTCCTCTCTAATTGCATGCGGTGAAAGTTGCTCTTCCTTCACACACAGACTTCCCACGCAGCGTCTCTCATTACGCGGGTGGTCCGATGACAGGTGGGATCTGCTGATCTTGAAAGGGTTACGCCGATGGGTGTGAGGGAGTCGAGTGGATGATTTCCAGACGCAGACATTGCCATAAGAGCGGGGTCGACACGCCCACAGAGGCCTGACGGAGCGGCTGGGCTAGAGATTCCGTTACTTCGCAGAAACTTTGTGAAAACACTTTGTGGCGGGCTACCAGCGAGGCGTGGGAATCACTTGTGTTCACAGGCAGTCTTTGCGGGTAAATTGCAGCGTTTTCTGCAAATTCATAACTGTGATTGGCTTGCTCATGGCATAGCTGCGTAACGTAGCAAAATCGGCGCAGAAATTGGCGCCAAGTATCTCCATTGGTGGAATAGTATTGCGTCGGCAACAGAGTGGAAATTTCCGCTGGTTTTCGAGTTGCTCATTGGAACGTTTAACCACGGCCACTGTCGTGGGGGCGGGAATGTTCTATGTTCGGCTTGTATGGGTGCTCTTGAGGGAGTGGCTCTCCCATTTCGGTCGGAGTAGGTTGCAAGACTGAGCTCTCGCTGCTCTGGACAGCCTGCCTTCCGTTGGCTGTCTAATGTACTTTCATTTAATTGTAACTGTTTGACGAAGTTGCTGAAGTTTCGACTTCAACGTAACTTTCCGAGTACAGTTGGCAATTGAGCGCTCTGCGTACAAGCGGCCTATGTTGTCTGTCTTGAGCAGTTTTGGTTAAAGTTGACTGTATCAGAGTTATTGAGTGACATCGCTTGCTAAAATCACTCACTGGACCGTCAGTGATTGTGTAGCGAGTCTTCTTCGTCTCCCTCAGAGGCGTATTTGAGTTGCTAGGAAGTCTTTAGTCTGGAACAACCAGACCAGGAGAATTTGTTTCGGGCTATACTCGCGACATTATCATCACCACGACGGGATGTCGAAGCAACCAGCCATCGCCTCCGGTTTGCCAGATCGTGTCCTTGCAGTTGAGAAGACAGCTTGGTAATGTATGTCCGCAGCACTGCCAAATCAGGGAATTTTGCTATGTGACAATCAGAGCTCAGCAGAGCGCGCCTGTTCCCGTCTTTTCTAACGTGGTTCTGTCTTAGGCGTCCATTGTCTGAGTTCTCACTACTGTAGCAGCTATTAATGTTGGGTTGGCTGGGTGTTTCTCTTAAGATTTGAGTTGCAAGGAATTGGCTCCACATACCACTTGCTCATAAATGTCACAATCTAGTTTATGGACAACTTCACCTTCACAGCATTTATTTGAGTATCCAATTTGACGTATTGTAAATATTTTATGTCTTTTGTTTATTATTTTGAGTTTAGTCATAATAAATCAAATTGTTATTTTGGACAGAACTTTCCTTCTGTGGATCGGTAAAGCAACCCTTTCATTTCTCACTACGTTAATGAAACTTTCCTTTATCAAATTAATTTCTATCAAATTAAATTATTGCAGGTGCCAAACTCTTTTCTATTCCTTTTGCACGGTCGGTTACAGCCAGTTCGCGTTTCTTCTTAATCCATGTGCAACAGCGAAAGTCGGAGTTAGAAAAGGGGGGCCTTAGAGCATCATTTCCATATGAAGATTCTAGAAGAATTTAGTGTTAAATACACTGCTAGCTCCGGCATCTCGCTAGTTTGCTCATAAAATTTAGACGGTTGAAGTGTCTTTACTCTGAACGTCTTCTGACTTCCGTTGCTGCGTATCGACTGGCGAGTGTTCATCAGAAAACTTCAAACTACCGTCTAGCCTAAAAAAACCCTCATGTGCACTTCGCAATTACTCGGCTACCTGAGCAGCTGCTCTCTTTGTGTGGCGCACGCCAGACCTACCCAGGGAAGTTCCACAAATCTTCGTTGGATTTTCTCTCTTTATCAAACGCATCTGGTGCGGAAACCAGGCTGACGAGCAATTTCAAGTATTGGTCGTGCTAGAGTTATGTAAGTCAACGGCCTTGCCGCAGTCTTAAAACCAGTTCCCGTCAGATCACCGAAGCGCTATAGGGCTGGGCTAGCACTTGGATGGGTGGCCATCCAGTCTGCTGAGCGCTGTTGGCAAGCGGGGTGCACTCAGCCCTTGTGAGGCAAACCGAGGAGCTGCTTGATTGAGAAGTACCGGCCTGGAGAGCAGTGTGCTGACGACATGCCCCGCTATATCCGCACCCCGTGACGCCTGTGGGCTAAGGATGACACGGCGGCCGGTCGGTACCGTTGGACCTTCCAAAACCTGTGCGGACAGAGTTTAGTTTAGGGTTATGTAAGCTATCTGCTTTGTTGATGGACTACATTTCCTGAGGATTCTTCTGATGAAACTCATCCTGGCGCTTGCTTTGGATATTTCAAGGATATGACTGCTTCCAGTGATTCCTCTGCAATCGTGCACTCTTACTGTAATCGGTCTTACTGTCTATGTATACGCAGTACGTCACATTTGTTTATGTTGAAGGTCCAATGCCACTCCGTGTACTACGGATCGACGTCTGCAGGTCTTTCCGTATTTGGGTACAATTTTCTAGCGTCACGACCACGAAAAGCCTCATGGAATTTCCGATGTTGCCTACTAGGTCACTTATATGCACTGTGAAATGTAATCGTCCTGTAACGTTTCCTTGACGCACGCTCAAGGTTATTTTTACGTCTGAGGACTTTTCTCCTTTGAGAATGACATTATGTGTTCTGCTTGCTATAAACTTTCTAATTCAATGACGCAGGTGGTCTGATCTTCCGTAGGGTCGTGTATTATTCATTAGGCGCCGGTACCTATTTGTATAAACATACTGTGAGAGTAAGATACCCCACTACCACTACAATTGGGGGTGCGGATGAGAAGGAGTGACGTAAAACTCTTTGAAAGTGACTTTTTGGTATTTATTTTCTGTATCTAGTTGACTTAGAGTACTCTTAAAAGTATGAAGTGCAATTTATCTCTTATTTGTGCTGTTGAGTGCGTCAAATAGCTCGCGAGAATGAGCACTGCATCGAACCAATAGTTCTGTGGAACTGTCTTGACACCTAAGATCACGGCCCACAGCTGAATACCACAGATGAAAAACAGATAGAAAAGAGCAAAGAATTAGGTGTACATATGTGCAATACATGTCGTACATGTATATGCTGAGCTTCTCCTCCTAAGCCACTGGATTAGTTTTAACAAATGCTTACTGTCTACAAAGAAATAATGTGGAGATAAAACCAACGTCCCTTATGACTGAGGGTGATAATGAGGTGACGGATAGGGAAGTGGGGGGGGGGGGGGGGCAAGGAAGTGGGCTGAGAGAGGCAAAGGAGAAGATGGATGACAGAAGTTGAGGAGGATGATGAGAGAAAAAGACAGGTAGGAAATCGTTCGACAGGGGGGATGGACAGAGGGAGGCAGAAAGTGGAGTGGAGGAGATGGGTAAAGGGTGGGAGGAGACTGTGTTGTATGAGAGGTTTGTGTGGGAGTAAGACCAGCCTTATATATCCTTTTACAGTGGCTACACATGTATATAGGCATGCCTGAGAGAAGGCTGAGATGGATACTGGAGGATATGGAGAGGCAGAGATCAGAATTGGATGGACAGGATAGAGAGGGCAGGAGGGAATTGGTAGGGAGACAAGGGTCAGGAGGAGAGGTAATGGTAGAGAGAGAAGGGGAGTAGGAAAGGAAGAGAGGGTGGAGGATGAGGTGGTCAGGTAGGGAGGTGACGAGGTGATGGGCAGAGAGAGAAGAGACTAGAAATTCGTCCAAGAGGTGTGTGCATTTTATGTGACACTTGTGTATGCAGAAAAAGCTGTGGGGAAGGTCTAGTATGTACTGTATACAAAGCTGAGAGTTTGTTTGTAGATGGTAAAGCTCCTCCCAGGCCCCTGGACATAGCATCTCACGCCTTATAGACATGACTTGCAGGGCAGCCTACACATCAGAAGCCTGAAATTGTTTTCCATCTGTCCAGCACAACAGGCTTATTCAGATGAGGTAGTATATCTGCTTTATCAGTGTGCTTTGGTGGCAGCCTACACATCATTGGGAAAAATGGCTCCCAAGGCTCTGTCATACAGGCTCCGCTGCATGAGAGGCGTGTTGTACGAGTAATATCAGCCTGCTTTATCAACCTCTTTTGCATGGCAGACAGACATCAGCTATGGCCTGAAGATGATGTACTGAATCACCAGCACTGGTTGCCGTAAAATAACATCTAAATGATGGCTGCAGTTGTTTAATTTTATTATGTGCCTGGGGAAAGTTGGAGATGGATAGAGAAGGAGATGAAGAGAGAGAGAGGGGGGGGGGGGCGGCAAGACTGGAAGTATTGGGACAGAGAAGCCAGGACAGAATGGATGGGGAGAGAGGGTGTTAGAGGGGATAAACGGGAATAAACAGAGAGAGAGGGGGAGAGGGAGATGGACAGAGGGAGCGGGCAGAGGAGATGGCCAGAAAGTGAAGAGGGGAGACCGCGAGGTTTAAGTAATTCTAAGTTCTAGGGGACTGATGACCACAGATGTTAATTTCCATAGTGCTTAGAGCCATTTGAACTATTTTGAAGAGGGGAGAGACGATGGGTTGAGAAGTGGGATGAGGGGATGGATAGATATGGAGGCAAATAGATGATAGGCAGAGAGGAGAGGAAGAGATAGATCAAGAGATGTGTGCAGTATGTGACACCGGTGAAGCTGCAGGGAGGAGGCTTGTTTATTATAAAAGTGCTTGTATGTGTGTTTCACCCATCTCGTAATGATCAATTACAAATAAACTTAGTACACTAACCTCATTGCATGGAAGGAAGTCTATGGTTATAGGAACTTGAGTCGTGAATTTACTTTCAAAACTTTTTCTTAAGAATTTACTTTATTTACTAGCGACTCATCAAGAACATTAACACATTTAATCACACTATGTGAGCGTGGAAGTAGTTGCCAGTGGGTAACTGATGAAAAATAATTTCTTTCAACAAGTGGAAATTTTATTGCTAAAAACCCTTTCCTTTTATTTAAAAAAAAAAACAGATTTAAAAATTATAATCAGAAAGCGCCCTCTAAATATCAAGTTACAATTTTACAATTTATTCAGAGGCAGAAATAACATTTTTTTTTTTTTTTTTTTTTTTTTTTTTTTTTTTTTTTTTTTGAGCTTTCGGGCTGAGAACCTTGCCGCTCCCTTTTAACACGGCCCTAGTCACGACCGCCCACAAAAACCTCTGAAAGACTACAATTGTGCAAATCTGCAACACACCTGATTACTTTAAACTAAAAATTTTAACAACTCACACAAACACATAAACTACGCACTCCGAGGGAGGAATGGAAATGGTACAAAACACTCGAATTTAAAAAAATTACTTGCCACCGAAAGTGCAACTTGTTTTTAAAGGAAAACTCTTACGTTGGAACGGTGGCAACTTTATATACTAAAATGACCATTTAAATAAAAACACACGAAAACCAGTCTTACATAAAATGTACAAATATGCTCTACATTACACATATACTGCCTCTCAAGGTGATAGGCAAGATACAAACATATTTTAGGAATTCGGCCGTTACACTTCAGGCAATAAATTAGGTAACACCGAATCTGACAACATGACAGAGGCAGCTGTTAACGTACGGCAGACCGACAGACAGACAGACACTAACTGCCTAACAAATGCGGACGAGAGACAGACGAGCAATCTGGGGACGAAAGACTGACCAAGAAAAACCGTAGAATTTAATAAGTAAATGAAACAACATCTCACGAGTCACTAAACTTCTAATAAACTGCGATGCCTGGCGAAGAACTGGCGCAGCACCCCCCAAAACACTCTCCCGAACCGTCCGCTGCCAGCCGCTTCAACGGACGCAGGAAGGCGCGCCGATCTCCCGTCTCATGGCGTCACAGCTCGCACCGGTCAGCTCGACGTCGTGGTTTCACTCCTGTTGCTCTCGTGTCGGCCGCGAAGCCACTATCCCTCGCTATACGGCGCGGCCCACTGGACTGACGTGGCGACCTTACATGCGCCGACGCTCAAGACGGACAAGTAATCTGGTGTATCAGTGGGCGACCACAACCGATCGATCCAACAGCCTGGACTGACGTGGCGACCTCACATGCGCCGACGCTCAAGACGGACAAGTCATCTTGTGTCCCGTTCCAGTACGCGACCGAACAACCGATCGATCCAACCGCCAATGACCTTTGCCCGAGCAACTCGAGCAGACTGGCGGCCTAACACATAGTAGCACTCCGGTCGACCGACAGACACTGACTGGCCTACACTGACACGGCTGACCAACTGAGCAGACTCGGCCCCTAGCGAGCTCATAGCGCCTCTTAAATGCACGTGAGCAAAATGGTTCAAACGGCTCTGAGCACTATGGGACTCAACATCTATGGTCATCAGTCCCCTAGAACTTAGAACTACTTAAACCTAACCAACCTAAGGACATCACACAACACCCAGTCATCACGAGGGAAAGAAAATCCCTGACGCCGCCGGGAATTAAATCTCATTTTGTTCGCTTTCGTTCGTTGCATCTGCTCGGGGCGGACGTTGTAAGACATCCGTTTAAGTTCGTTGTTGATCGATTTACTCAGTTTTTTTTTTTTTTATTACAGAGGGCTGCTAATCCTCTGACCGAACACGCTGAGCTACCGTACCGGCTGCACGTGAGCAGGCTACCTTTCCCCTTTCCCACCATAGGGAGACACCAAAGCTGCGATTGCCACAGCGGCGCCACCGCCATAAACGGAGGGCGACTGCTTTACACTACGCGCTGCGGCGCGCTCTTCAAAACAGCAGATTTTACCACGGCTCAGACCTATTTCCCATTGGGGTGGAGATGTGGGTTTAAACGGGGTGATGTGCGAGAGGGACAGGAAGAAGGACAGAGAGAAGAGGGAGTAGTAGATGGATAGAGAGAGAGAGAGAGAGAGAGAGAGACAGACAGACAGACAGACAGGCAGACAGACAGAGAGAGAGAGAGAGACAGAGAGAGAGGATGGAGATAATTGACAGTCATGGGGGTAAGTAGGAGATAGGGGTAAGTAGGAGATGGATGGAGGGAGGGGCGTCGAATGAGTTTGGCAGATAATAAGAGGGAAGGGGATACGGATAGAGATAGGGGGAGAAGAAGATCTGTGTAGTACGTAGGTTTTCCTAGGAGGAGTGATCGATGTTCAGGGAAAGGAACGATCTTTCGGTGTAAAAAAAATTTCTAGTCAATATGGACTCTAAAATGCATACCTTCGGACCAATGAGCCTTTCTTCTTCGAAATTGTTGAAAAAAATTCTTCGACTGTAAGCTCTTTGGTTTTCGTATGTTGGAATAAGGTAGTAGGGACCAAAACAAGAAAAAAAGTGCAGTAAACATAGGCTCACACATTAAGAGCTACGCACTTTACAGAACGCTAAGGAAAAATGTGAAGAAGATAAGAGTGTAACATGCCGTCGACAGCGTGGCCATGAGAGACAAATTACAAGCTCGGATTACGAAGGGATGAAGAAGAAAATAGGCAGTAAATTTCGCAATGAAATCATTACGCTATTTCCTGAAGCGATTTGGGAAACCACGGGGAACCTAACTCTGTGTAGCCGAAAGGGGAGGGGTGGAGGGTGATTTAAAGATGCTTCATAAACTGCATTCAGTTGTGCTCACACTGTGAAGACTGATTGTTGTTGCAACGTAGCATGGACAGATGGGAATTTCTACGGGGGTGCAGGGGAAACGTGATCAAGAAAATTATAACTATTGCTAAGTTTAATCAGTAGACAACAGTTGTTTCTTACATCGTTTGGCGCTGCAGTGGTCGGGATGGCGAGGGACTGGCTGGGACGTATGGGGCTGACGACGTTCTGAACGACCAGTAGTGTACTCTCGGCGTAAGCTCGAGGAGCTATGCTTCAGCTGCTGCTGTAGACCCATTAGTGTTGGGAATGCAGGAGGAGATCGCAATTCAGGAACTAAAAAATTACAAGGCATGTGGTGAAGACCATGTATTTGCAGAAATCTGGAAGAATGCTAGAAAACCTGCGGTCATAAATATCCACCAAAATCTAATTAAAATGGATCACAGAGAAAATTCCAGAGCACTGGACCTCAGGAATAATTCATCCATTATTTTAAAAAGGAGACAGAACCAACCCAGATAATTACAGAGTTATAACCCTTCTGGACATCAGATACAAAATTTTCTCCTGCATAATGTACAGTAGGATCAAAAACATTATGGAACCCCAACTTGGGCAATATCAAGGGGGATTTGCATCATACAGAAGCTGCTCAAACGACATTCTTAGCCTGAAACTAATAACGGAGTATTTCAAGTATTGAAACAAAGTTATTCATATCATTCATAGATTAAAAAAAAAAGCATATGATAGACCCACACTTATAAAAATCCTCAGATCATGTGGCCTCCATCCTAAACTGGTAAGATTAATCAGCTAACTTTAACTAGCACAAATTCGAGCGTAAAGCTTAGAGGAGAAATGTCAAAAGCTTTCACAATAAAAACAGAAGTAAGACAAGGTGATGAACTGTCCCCTTTGCTTTTCAGTGTGGCCTCGATTACATCGTGACAATCTGATAAAAAGAAAATCCATGTAAAATCAAAATTGGAGGAAAATCAGCAATAAGAGAAAACGGCCTTGGGTTTGCTGACAATTTAGCTCTCTTAGCCCATGGCATGGAAGAAGTTCGTGCTCAGATCACAAGTCTCCAGAAAATTGCTTCAAAAATATGATTACAAATATCCTTTGAGAAAACTGAAATCATGCCCATGAAACCTCTTTGAAGAGAAAAAATCTTCATAAATGATCAAGCAATTAACATACTTCCGCAATTTAAATATCTTGGAGAAATTATTTTGCGCAACTTGGATGAGGAAGCAACATCGATAAATAGAACCAACAAAATGAAAAAAAGCACAATTTATAACCTGGTCAGCATATAATAAGAAATGCCCGTCAATAGACACTAAGATCCAACATTACAAAACTATAACTCTCCCAGAAGCAACGTATGCTTGTGAAACTACGTTCCAAATTAAAAATGAAAGAACAGATCAACTCCTCAAGACTGAACGAAGAATTATCAGTAAATGCATCAATAAAAAATACCAGGTTGATGGAGTCAGGAGAATCCTCCCTAATGAAACAGTCTGTTGTGAGATTGACTCAATCACCAGCACAATGAAGAAGAAAAGAATCTCATATTTCTTTCATGTCTTACGACTGCCTGACAACACTATTTTAAAACACCTAGTGGTGATGAGTCTCGGAATGAAGACAGAAGAACAGTGGGTCAAAGAAATTCAGCAAGATCTTGATGCAGTTCGACTCAGAATTACTGATGTAGAGAACAAAAACAAAATTAACATTCTACTTACGAATCATAAATTTTCAGCTGAAATGATGCAAAGAAGACCGGTAGAGATTTCATACGAGTTAAGAAAATTGCGTTCAGAACGAATGAAAAGTTACTGGGCTGAGCGCAAGAAGCAAGTAGTCTAATCTTCAAACAGAAAATGAACATGGAATGACTCGAGTGATCCAATGTAGCCTATCAAGTTAATAATAATAAAAATGAAGATACCGCCTCACAGAACATGTTGAAACTTTGTGATACGATACTACGTATTATGATATGGACATAGAAGAGTCGAATATCTTGCATTGAAGATGATGACAAAGTGGCCGAAATTGATCTGCAAAATAAAGAATTTCAATATTTACCTCTGACGCTGTCACTTGTCAAAAATATATGTCTTCACATTGTTCTTGTTGTCATCTTATAAATAAAATTAAGCTGTTCCCACCAGTTTAGGAGCAGAGACTGAGTGAAAACCACAACCTTGACACAGTTTCCACATTGTGAGCAAAGTGTGTGCATAGTTTGACCCGTACACCTTAACCTTTTTTACGACACTTGGTCGCCCTCGGAGACTCAATAGAAACCCAAAATGCGTACAGTTCGTTTCTGGAAAAAATCCACTCGGGTGACGAGACACATTGTTATCCGTATGAACATACCACATAACAACAAAATGCCCAATGGCTTGGAGGGTCAGTGCTTTGACGACATAATCGGCATTCATGCCAATGTAGCGTCTCAGTTGAATAAAATTACAAAAACAGATTTTTCTGGAAGTTTCAAGTGACTGTGTAGTCGTTCTGTGCATTGTACTCAAGAGGGAAGATACCATGTACAAGTAGACCACCTGAAGCATTCAAAGCACCATCTTAACGTTTCTCTATTCTTCAAATAGGAAGATGAAATAGACGAGGCTGTTTTGTTTCAAATGTTAGCTTAATATCAATTTAGATTATTTAGTTACAACAAAAGTTACACTAGGAAGGGTAATAAAATATATAACCTTTGTTTTTGATTTGGTATTACTGAGTGAAGACTATGGAATCAAGATGAATGTGAAGAACATCGAGACAGCGATTTATACAAAGTAGTCGATGAATATGAAGTCGGAAGTTTGTGAAGATTTAGTGAAACATGTTTATTACTGTACATAGAATGCAAAGTTGCCAGTTATTGAGGTATAAACCAATAATAATTAAGGCAAACGAATTGTTTCACAAAAGCAGGTGCATTTTCTGTGTTTCATTAAATAAACATTTAAGGAAAGGTTTAATAGAGTGTTTCGTATGGAGTGTTTCCCTGTATGGTGCCGAAACATGGGCACTATGGCAGAGACAGGAGGAATGTTTAGAGGCTTTTAAAGTGCGGGTCTGGAGAAAATTGAAAATAGGTTGTGAAATTATCTGATGAAACATGTAATGAAGAGTTATTAGACAGCTTGAAGGAGAAAAGATAAATACTGGAAGCAATTAAGAAGAGCACAAGAAACTGACTGGGACACCCAATGTGAAGAGACTGCACACTAAGGGATGCATCAGAAGAAATGGTGAGTACAAAAAGTACCAGAGTTAGAAGGTACCAATGAACTGACAAAACCAATATAAATGTCTCACAAGCAGTAACGAAAAGGAAGGCGGAAAACCAGAAGAACTGGACAATGCTGGTCTTGTAGTAACGGACCTGCCTGAGGGACATATGACATCACTGTGATATGGTGATGGTCTTAAATGCATCACAGTCATTAACTTTTACAGGTCTTAAAATGAGTTTTACTTTTGTTTTAAGCTTACTGCTTGGTTAAAGACTTAGCTACAGCTATGGCTAGACCAGAATGCAGGTGAGCGAGCATGCCCCAGCCCACTAATTCACCTTACTGCACAATAGTTGGTTTTTAAGAACTGTATCAACTAATCTTGTCCTGATGTATGAAATGAATTGTCGAAAATTCATCCACACTGTATGGAACTCGTCGCTCAAATTGACGATATTGTAAGAGACAGTTAAAACAATTGCCTTGTTATTTAAAGTCCCTCAGGTAATGATTAGGCAACGAAATGTATCCATTGAAACCAAACAGGTACCTCTGCAACCCGTGTCAAACACTACTTGCCCTCAAAGCCAACAAATTTCATTGAACGATTTTTGGGTAGTTATTGGGCTTAGTGGTCTCAAGACTCGTGCTCCAAAGACCAAGCCTCAGAGTCCCTCCATTGCTATGAGTCTCTTTAAGCCTTCACCACTAATATTCTAGTCCACAACAGATTATCATCTTAACAGAGTATAATTTGGAAAATCACTGTAAATAGCAAAAATATACAGCAGGAGCTACTGATGATAAGTTATGAAACGAGGACATAAAGGATTAAAACTACACCTGCACATACTTTCAGTTACATTGTGCTAAAAAGAGACGTCTTAACTTTATTTTACCAGACGAATTTCAAAGAAGAACCACGTCCTCACATTAAGAGGCGATTACTTTGTGTGTTTCAGATGTTGAAACACTTTGTTTCTGAGTGCGAAATTCTTTAATGTCACAGTTGCAATTACCATAACAGAATTAATGTGTAGATCTGTTTCTCAGATTTACGAATGAGTGTGTACCAACAATTTTCGAATTTTCAGACATATATCACGAAAGCAGAAGTGGCACACCGTAATGGTGGCTGCCTGCACTGTCGAGCGAAGCGGCTGGCGGCGGCCCGCCGCCACTGTATCTCAACGTGAAGGATGTGCCGGCCTTATCGCGGCTCCTGAGCAGCACCCAGCCGGAGAGCGGCGGGAGGAGCGGTGGCCCGCCGGTGACCCGGCGGCGGTGGACCTCGTAAATCAGGCGCTGCCTGCAGGCTGCCGCCTGTGGCTGAACAGGCGACCGTGACAGGATGCGGCCGCTCCGCATGGCCAGTTCAGCTGCGTGGCGCATCGTGTTCTCCACAGCAGCTACATCTGTTGGCTGTAACTACTGAGTGCTGCTGAAATTGAATGATTACATGATATGAAAAAGATAATGGCAACAATAAAAGTATTAGCTATTCTAGTAATTCCACACTCGCATGGTAGTTTGTTTCAGGCTACTTTTATTCACCTAACTGTGTAATTCATCACTGATTAATATAATTTGTATTTATACCACCTCCGTTTTGTAAAGTTTCCTGGGATACACTGTTTGGGTTTTAAGGGATTTGATTCACTTTATAGTGTGTCTGCCCTGGAATGTCTTCTTCGATCGATTAGCCTCTATCAAGTCTCTATTATTTTGTAGCCTATCTTGGCTTTTCACACACTCAAACTGTGGGCTCCAGTGCTTCTTTCTTGATAGGTGTTGTTCCTGGTTTTATCATCCAGGAAAATATCGAATCCATCTTCGAAGCTTTCTTACCTTTACGTTTAATCAATGCTCCTTTTCTTCCATTGAAACCAACATCCATTGCCCTGCAGTGCCAATAACTAGCCGACGTCAAGGTAGCCTTTATAACTCAGCCGATCGTTTACTCAATGACTGCTGTTGTAACAGTACGCAGAATTACAGTTGCTGCAACGAAATCATCACCTATCATAATTCACACCATATTACATTGTCAATCTTTGACAAATGAACTTGATACTCTGCGTAATTGGACATGTTTCTGATCATTTTCATGTCATTAAGTGAAATTGTTCAGACATGTTCCTGCCAAAATGCAATAGTAATCGAAAGCAAAATGTAAATAAGAAAGCCAAGACAGTATCTGTATAATAGACAATCACTGATAACCTAATTAAGATCAATACAGGTATCATTTGGTTCCAATTCAGCAAATACAGAAAAAAAATGGGTTAAATCTATAGACAGCAGTCTTGATACTTACACACTAAATAATGTAACAAAAGGCAAAAAAGTAAAAGCCCACCGTCTTGCGATAGTATCTATCGGAGAATGTTGTGAAAATATTGCTACACTCTTGCTCCATATGATAATTCTAAGAAACATGAGGAAAAAAAGAAAACAGGATAGTCAACCATCCCGCCGTGAGAGCTTCCACAGTTATAGTCGAACGAAATATCCATAGAAAATTTTAGCACCATCTGGGATTGTCTAAAGTCAAAGAATGGATCCAGAAGATCCACCCAGTCTGATCTAGATCGGTCTAGTGCTGAAACTGAAGAAAAAAGAAAAACGAAACATTAAACTAAGGTTTCAAGAATTCATCCATGAGGATACTGCTACATCGGTACCTGACCACTCACACTCTTACAAACACAATAAACTGAAATAAGTTTCCACAGTATTGAAAAAAAGACCAATAACGTTGAATACGAGCTTATTATGTAGCTCTGTTTCAGAAAGGGCAAGACAACAGCCCTAAAAAACTACAGTCTACAGTCCAAAATCGTCCATCTATTGCTGTATCCTGGACCAAATCCTAAGCTCAAATATTGTGTAATTAAAGATGGGAGAGAATCTGCTGCCATCAGAGAATCAGCACAGGTTCAGGCAAACCAAATCCTATGAATCACAGCTTGTTTCATTGGCACTCAAAATCTTGCAAACAGTAGGCACTGAATAATAGGTAGAATACATTTCTTTCATTTCCGTCAATGATCACAAAATTTTAGTCCTATAACAGCCGGATTGGTCAGCAATGACCATCTTCAAATCTGCAGCAAAACATGAGAAATTTTAGTGTAAGCAGTAGGCAGTTTACATCTTAAAACAGTAAATCTGCCATAATGTAAACCATACTTTCATAGACATAGAAACGTGCGCTTAGAACAGGTATGTCGTGGCATACCTGTTTTACAGCATGTCCTTATATAATGAAGCCATAGTGGCATCGCCACAGAGTATACGCAGTACCAGCTTAGCATCGTCGTACGTATTTAAAATGTGATGCAAACTAGACCACAATACCGCCGGAGTCATACTGTTAACGGGACTACTCTTCATAACAAGCTGCTGTACAGTAGGCACAACATCAGTGGGCCGGCCGGGGTGACCGAGCGGTTCTAGGCGCTACAGTCTGGAGCCGCACGACCGCTACGGTCGCTGGTTCGAATCCTGCCTCGGGCATGGATGTGTGTAATGGCCTTAGGTTTAAGTAGTTCTAAAGTTCTAGGAGACTGATGACCGTAGAAGTTAAGTCCCATAGTGCTCAGAGCCATTTGAACCATTTGAACAACATTAGTGGTCTCGTGTACACAAGGTATAAAATGAGAGCATATTGGTGGAGCTGTCATTTGGAGTAAGAAGATCCATGTGATAAGCATTGAGACATGATTGTGACAGCACGAAGGAAATTAACAGGAATGGTAGTTGGAGCTAGACACATGGGTCGTTCCATTTCGTTAGGGAATTCAATATTCGGAGATTCCCAGATCGACAGTGTGTCGAGAATACTAAATTTCAGGCATCACCTCTCATCACGGACAACACAGTCGGTCCGCAGCTCGTGGTCTCGCGGTCGCGTTGTGACTTCCCGAGCATGGGGTCCCGGGTTCGATTCACAGCAGGATCAGGGATTTTCACATGCCTCGAGATGACTCGATGTTTGTTTTGTCCTCATCATTTCAACATCATTCTTGAAACTGGCGAGATTGGGCTGAGCAATGGTTGGGAATTTGTATGGCCGAGCTGTTCTGGGCGCTTCACTCTGGAACCGCGCGACCGCTACGGTCACAGGTTCGAATCCTGCCTCGGGCATGGATGTGTGTGATGTTCTTAGGTTAGTTAGGTTTAAGTAGTTCTAAGTTCTAGGGGACTGATGACTTGACATTTTTAATTCCATAGTGCTCAGAGCCATTGGAACCATTTTTATTATTCCACTCTCGAAAAGCGCACGTAACAAGCCAACACCTATGTCTTTGCGTGTGAGCTCTGATTTCCCATATTTTACTATGATGATCGTTTCTCCCTATGGAGGTCGCCGCACGAAAATATTTTCGCATTCGGAGGAGAACATTGGTGACTGAAATTTTGTGAGAAGATCCCTCCCTAACGAGAAACGCCTTTGTTTTAATGATGTTCAGCCCAAATCCTGTACCATGTCCGTGACACTCTCTCCCCTATTTCTCGATAATTCAAAACGTACTGCTCTTCTTTCAACTGTCTCGATGTAATCCGTTAATCCTATATGGTAAGGATCCCACGCCGCGCAGCAGTAGTGGAAAAGAGGACGGAAAAATCGTGGGTAGGCAGTCATTCGTTTGCCTTTCCATAACAATTTCTATGTGCTCTTTCCAATTTAAGTTGTTCGTAGCAGTAATTCCGAGTAATTTAGTTATATTTGATCGATTTATCGTGTAACCGACCTTTAGCTCTCATTACCTCACACTTTTCATTATATTGGGTCAATTGCCAATTTTCGCATCATACAGATATCTCTTCTAAATCGTTTTGCAATTTGGTTTAATCTTCTGATGACTTTACTAGACGATAAATGGCAGCATCATTTGCATATACCTCAGATTGCCTCCAAAATCGTTTGTATACGTAAGGAACAGCAGAGGGCCTATAACACTACTTTGTGGAACACCACAAATCACTTCTGTTTTACTCGATGACTTTCCGTCGGGTACTACGAACTATGACCTGTCTGACAGGAAATCGCGAATCCAGTCGCATAACTGAAACTATATTCCATATGTACACAATCTGATTACAAGCGGACTGTGAGATATAGTTCTGCAAATCTAGAAAAACGGAACCAATTTGAAATCGTTTTTCAGTAGCGCTAAACTCTCAAAACCTGTGTTTATTTAGTGACAATAGACCGCTCTCTTCAAGGTGATTCATAATGCTCGAACATAATATATGAGGGTCGTTCAATAAGCAGTGCCCCACATTTTTAAGTCATTAATATCCTAGACAAACGTCCTTGTTGATGTTTCACATTTTATGTTTGTTCTGTGCGCTGGTGAAGTTTCGAACCGTCCTGGCAGACGACTGAGCCGTAGTACAGCGTCAAAATGGTGTCTACATACGACTCACGTTACAAGCAGCTTGCTATTATTGAACTCCTGTGTGCAGAAAAAGAAACCATGATGAACATCCATAAGCGTTTGTGTGCAGGGCGGTGATGCAGCTGACAGGAGTACAGTCGGGCGACAGCTGAAGAAAGTTACAGACTCAGGAAATGTAGAGAGGTTTACATGTAGAATAAGGTGGGTGCACGCCATGATCAGCAACGCACGGGACGTCCTGTCACAGTGACTGCTCCAGACATGCTGGGTCGTGCGGATGCCATTATTCGTGCCAACCGGAGCATCACAATTCGACATTTGGCTCTACGCTTGTCGGTCAGCATTGGAAATGCCTCTTCAATGATCGATACTCTCGGATATTCAAAGAGGAGCTCACGATAGGTTCCACGAACGCTCACAGTGGACCGCAAGATTCAAAGAAAGGCCATTTCATCTGAATTGTTGGAGCATTTTGAGACCGACGGAGAGGCCTTTCTCTCACGGATCGTTACGGGGGACGAAAGCTCGGTGCACCACTTTGCGCCAGAAACTAAAAGGCAGTCCATGGAATGGCTTCATCCTCATTCACCACAAAAGAAGAAATTCAAGAAATCCCACTCTGCTGGAAAAATTATAGTGATGCCAAGAGGGCCATCAATTCAGAGGCATACTCTGAATAAACAGAAGAACTGTTTCTGACGTGTTCGTTCAGACAAGAATCCAGCAGAAATCTTGCTCAAACACGATAATGCACTCCCACACACACGTCTGAGAACGCGGGAACACATCGTCAAATTGGATTGGACATCATTGCCTCATTCACCCTACAGTCCAGACCCGGCACCCTCGGACTTCCATCTCTTTCGGCCGGTTAAAGATTCTCTACCGGGAACACTCTTTGAAGATGACGAAAGTATCAGTCATGTAGTGAAAACATGGCTACGCCTACAGGAAAAGATCTTTTACCAGCAGGAAATACATGCTCTTGCTCAACGTTGGCGCACGGCCATCGAAAGTGATGGAGACTACATAAAAATAGGACATGGACGAGACATGTTGATGTATATTGTCACCAAATTCTGACTCTTAACAATAAATATGTTCTGTATTACTTATTGAACGATCCTCGTATGTTCCAAAATCCTGCTCCACATTGACGTTAACGATATGGACCTGTAATTTAGAGAATTACTCCTATTGCCTTTTTGGAATATTGGGGGCGACCTGTGTAACTTTCCAGTCTTGGGTACTGATCTTTCGTCGAGTGAGCGGCTGGGTATGACTATTAAGTGTGGAGCTATTGCATCAGCATACTCAGAAAGGAACCTAACTGATATACTGTCTGGACCAGAAGACTTGCTTTTATTAAGTGATTTACATTGCTTCACTACTCCGAGAATACATACTTCTAAGTTAATCATGTTGACAACTGCTCTTGATTAGAATTCTGGAATATTTACGTCGTCTTCTTTGGTGAAGAAATTTCTAAAGGTTGTATTTAATAACACTGCTTTCGCAGCACTGTCGTTGACAGTATTTCCATTGCTATCGTGCAGAGGGCTTTGATTGTGTCTTGCTGCTAGTGTACTTTACATACGACCAGAATCTCTTTGGATTTTCTGCCAGGTTTTGAGATAGTTTCGTGGTGGAAACTATTATCAACATCTCGCGATGAAGCTCGTGCCAAGTTTCGAGCTTCTGTAAAAAAATCACCGATCTTGGGGATTTTGCGTTCGTTTAAATTGGGCATGCTTTTTTCGTTGTTTCTACAATAGCGTTCTGACCAGTTTTGTGTATCAAGGGGGAATCAGCTCCTTCGTTTGTTAATTTATTTAGTATAAATCTCTGAGTTGCTGTCGATACTATTTCTTTGAATTCTACACTTACATCGTTAATTTGGAGGAAGTGTGTATTGTCTCTCAGGAAGGCGTCAACCGAATTTTTATCTGCTTTCTTGTTTAGGCATATTTTTTGGAGTATTTTGAAGGTATTCAGTCTCGCTACGACAACCCTGTGTTCACTAATACCAGTATTTGTGTTGATGCTCGTTATTAGCTCAGGATTATTTGTTACTATGAGGTCAAATGTGTCTTCACTAGATATCGCCATTGTAAGTCTACACATAATCGTGGATTATAAGATTGTACACAGTGCAATAAAATGAAGAATATTGTAGGCAAAGTCTATCGTGGATCCACTAAGTGTGTAAGTCTCCACGTTATAAAAGGCAATGAATCAAAAGCCCCAAGTAAAGTTATATTCAAGCTTGTTAGAAAAGGAAGCGGTTAAATGACAAAATGAAATTCTGGTACGTTCTGTGGTCATTGTAGACGAAAATAATAGCATACACAAGAACAAGGTTATCCAGCTAATAAAATGAAACAAAACTGATATAATAATTAGGGAAAGAGGCGAAATGGATGAAAACACACAACTTAAGCGAATAATTAGAGCTCTCTGTTGACGTAGGCTCCAGAATGCAGCATAGGCGAGAAGTCTGGGAAACTTAACCGCCAAAGGGTCTTTCATACCGTGCGACACGTCGTTCGAAGAAAAGTATGACAAAATATTGTTTGAGTGACTTAATAAGCTTATCTTGTGAATGAAGTATATTACGTGAACAGAGAAGGGACAACCAAACACGGGAGTAGTGGGTGGGTTCCGTCTTCCTACATTTCCGTAAGGCGTTCGAGAGCATCACTTTGTCGAATCGCAACCATAATACGCTCGTAAGGAGTACCTACCTTTAGCGACAAGATACTCGTTCATAATAGTTTTGACTAGTACAACCGAAAACATTATCCTGGACGGGAATAATCCTATAAAAACCAAATTAGTTTAAGGAAACGTAATAGGAGCACTAATGTACTAAATATATATAAATTATTTACAAGGTGCGGTGACCAGAATGAGTTCCGTTCGCTGACGATATGTTTCTTAGAGGAAAGTAACGTTGCTTTAATATCACCAGGGAATGAACGATTTGGACAGTAATTCATCTTTCTGTGCTCAATGGTAGGTCTCTTCAAATGTACATGAGTGCAAGGTAACGCACTTAATGAAGAGCAAGCTACTTTTAGCCATGCAGTAAATGAAACAGCTTGTCAGACTCTTTAGTGTGTAGCTGTATAAAATATTCGAATGGGATCTATACATAGTTAAAGTAATACAGAAGCTCAGTTGGGCAAGTTTTCCACTTGGAAGTATTCCTCACTAGGATGATTTTGAAAACTTTTTCCTGTAGTCTTATATGGCAATGCACCTAAAGCGAACATAGTATTTGTTGAGCAAATACAAGCAGTGCAAATACTGCGTAAAGAAAGTGATCATACCCTTTGCAGAGACCTTTGCAAGGAGCTTGGAATTTTTGTACGAACTTCTCAGTTATTTATTGTTGATAATAAAAATGAATTTCAGCTGAATTACATATTGTACAGACACAGTACGAGTCATAAAATTAACATTTGGGTACATTGGGCACATGCTTTCGCCTGTTCTAGGATTCATCGTGGAGTTCCCTAAAAGAGTTTCCACAAGTTCCTTACATTAAGTAAGACATGGACAAGCCCTGTCAACAAATTAAAAATATACTTAAGTTGCTACTCCTTCTAAAAATAGTTGGTTGTGTAGATAAAAGGCTCAGAAATTTCTATTAGCTACATGGCAGACAACAGCGTACGTTTTAAGAATGCAGGGCAAGTAGTAGCACACTACGGACCGCCGTTGATCAATAAAGAATAGGCAAACTCCTTACACTGAAAAGTCCCAGTCTAGTGATACAAGTATGAAGCTAATAGAAGGAGATAAACAGAAGTTATTTAATAGCTGAGGAAGCACTTTTTTTTATTTTTTAAGCTCTTCTTCCGATTCATTGTTGCGTTTACGGTGTATAGCCATGTCTGCGGAGTTGCCTGACAGACAGTTGTAACAACAGCAACCACAACATAGTTTCACCCTCTGACAGAGGGTGCTAGCGTAGTACCACTACTATACAATTCAAGTTACGTCCACTGAACTAGAACGTGACAGTCTCATTCCACACATGGAGTATTTAGAGGGTCGTGCTCCCAGCGACACGGGATTGTCTTTGAGTTGTTTACGACTGTTAACGAGAGCTCTAATGTGGTCTCCGAGTACCTGCTTCCCGGACTCCCCTGACGACGCTCTAGAAACCAGCGACCCTCGACAGGACTTATACTCTGGGACGAGTAAAGCGCTTTGTTTAAGACTTTGTGTCTAAGTGGTCATTAGCGGACTTGGATGGTTTACACCGATAAGAGTTATAACTGTACCTACTTACTGTATTTACAGTATAATAAACCTGGTGTCTCATTTTTGTCACTAAGTAATTGTGCAGCCACATTAATAAATTGAGACAATAACTTTATACATAATACCGCGCATGCCTAAGATGCTCAGAGTACTTTGCATGGCGTAAACAAAAACTGTATTAAGCAGTTTAGTCTTATAGGTACGGAATTAAGGAAGTGATACATGGATGAACAGAAAGAAAAGTATAGTAGTTTTTTAGGAGCCTCAGATGCAGAATTAGGAAACGATTGAATAAATCTGGAAAAAGGAATGCAATAAGAGGCGAATGGAAAGCTTTGAGAGATCGAACAATGACGCCGGCTCAGGTACAAATAATAAAAAATGCATGCCGCTGTATAAATTCTAGGATAAAATACAATACGATCATTGTTCGTGAAAAGAGAAAATATTTTTAAAAATGCAGGAATGCAAGTAAGCAAACGGGAATAAATGGCTCTAAAGTTTGAGATTGACACAAACTGCAAAATGGCAAAGTAAGAATGGGTAGAAGAGAAATGTACGACAGCAAAAGCACACATGAGAATGGCGAACATAGATGCCACCTACAGAAAAATTTAAGAAAACTTTGAAGAAAAAGTAATCACTGACCAGTATATTAAGAGCTCAGCTGGCAAGCCGGAACCAAGCGAAGAAGGGAAAGCTGAAAGGTCAGGCTGTTCCAACGCTGCCCTCGGTTGTTGGCCATGGGTAATTACAATCACGAATGCTTCTGCTTAGTTGATTGATCAGCCACATAGCCACAGGTCAGCTATTAGAAATTCCGCTGTCTACCACTGCCCTTGGGCACCCGAGCTGAGACACAAACAAATCTAATGGCCACCTGTGAACGGGGTTGACAAAAATGTGAAAACACAAAAACACAACACTCTATAATACTTAATACGGTGTAGAGAAAGCGTTGTCATTCATAACAGCTTTCAGCCTTTCAGAATGGACAAATCCAGGCCTCTATGCTTTTATGTGGCGTTTTGTTTCACACTTCCTGCGAAATTGTGGTAAGTACACGTAGCGATCATGGAGGTGGATAGCGATCACGAATTCTTCTGTCCACAGTAGATCACAAAGGCTCAGTGATATTGTTAACTAGTGACTAGTGGCCAAAGAAGAAGTGACTATTCATCCGCAAGCTCATAAACCCAATACTGGATGATGTGAGCCATCGTCTTTGAAAAAGATATCACTGCTGAGGAACAAACACTGTACCATAGGATGGACCTAACCAGCAAACACAGCCTTCACACACAGCGGCGAGGAGGGCCGGGCTGGGCTACGGAGAGGTGCAGCAACTGTCATCGTATGAAAGCTGGACAGGAGCTGAGATGATCAGCGAACAAAGTAACATAACAGACAGAAGGTTTACTTAACTTGTATTTCTCCAAGTGTACGAAGACTCATTACAAATAACGCAACAAGAAACACAGACCAGCGATCACAGTGTCGACAAGGACGAGGCTCTCTGAATTAAGTTCAAACAATGGAGTTGGAGCCTTCACCAGGTGGCGTCTGCGTAACGCCTTGAAGCGAAGAGGCTCAAAGTCCAAGTGGGGTCTGTGGCTGCCGCCGCCCGTCCTTAGACCGCTCCCAGTACAGAGCAGCTGCCGGAGTGCCTCAGCGGGCGCGCAGTGCTGGCCACGTTGGGTCCTGCAGGACTGTTGCCGGTGTCTGACACAAACTTGCAGTTTCGTTGCCAACTCTGACGCCCATGCGGTGGTGTCGATGATCACATAATCATCGTCAGTAATGCGACCTTCCAGAGTAAATTAGGGCCAGAAATTGTGAACAACGTGGAGTAAGACTCATCCAACTAAATAATTTTCTTCCGTTGTAGTCAAGGCTTCATAGCTTTGGGACTTAGTTTCCCTGTTATAGGAATTTGCATCACTGATGGGTGATTTTGTAATTCCAGATCTCCCGGAAATTCTTAGTTTATAGAGCGTCTTTCGTGCTTATATTTCGTCACAATCGTGTTCAAAAATCGTCTGTCACGATCACTCAACATTTGTTCAGGTTGTGACTTAGCGGACGACATTTTTCCGCTTACCCCTGTATGTGAAGATGAGATGGGAGAGACAGCACCGTGAGAAGAATTTGACAGAGTACTGGGTGACCCAAATCGATAAAATCGTACATTAGCGACATCTCTCATAATTGTTGACATCCTTTTTGAGAGCCAGCCATGCCAAAAGTAATGCACATGGTGTGCGAGATATAAGAGACAGTCGAAATGGTGATATTTCAAGAAAACTGTAATAATTTGATTTCCTTGGAAGGCGGGTGCCGACAGGTGTAAACATTACGGACATACAAATCAAGTTAATAATTCGCGGTTGCAAAACACTGACTCGAATTATTTAGAGAGGAGTGGAACCCAGTTTCATTCCGGAGACACACAGAAATGTACGGCCACATAGGCAATACCGATTTGAAACATAGGTTAAAGAAACGCAAACCTAAATTTATACCATACATTCTTCGTAATTTTGAAGATAGGAGGTGAGTGGAATGGTTACAAGATGAAGTCCAAGAAAAGTAAATCAAGAGTAATGGAATTTAGTCGAATCAAATCAGATAATGTTGCAGGAATTCGATTAGGGAATAACAGATCACTTACGCTATTTAGGCACTGGATGAAATAGGAGGGAAATAAAATGCAGACAAGAACTAATAAGAAAAATATTTCTTGAAAAGAAAAATTTCTTTAACATGGAATTCTTACAGCTATTTCCCACCACTGTTGGCAGGTGGTCCTTTCTGGTAGTGGTTAAATGTGTGTGGAAATCTGCAGGATTGATTCTGCGGTACCGCAACGTGTGAGGAGTCAAAAATGCTTTCTCAAAAGCAACATTATTTATTATTATACTGAAGAGGCAAAGAAACTGGTACATCTGCCTAATATCGTGTAGGCCACCCGCGAGCACGGAGCAGTATCACAATACGACGTGGCATGGACTCCGCTAATATCTGAAGTACTACTGGGGGGGCTTAACACTATGAATCTTACAGGGCTGTCCATAAATCTGTAAGAGTGCGACGGGTTGGAGATCTCTTCTAAATAGCACGCTCCAAAGCATCCCAGATATGCTCAACAATGTTCATGTTTGGCGAGTTTGGAGATCAGCGGAAGTGTTTAAACTCAGGAGAGTGTCTCTGGAGCCACTCTGTGGCAATCTGGACGCGTGTGATATCGCATTGTCCTGCTGGTATCGCCTGTCGGAATGCACAGTGGACGTGGATGGATGCAGGCGATCGACAGGATGCTTACGCGCGTTTCACTTGTCAGAGTCGTATCTAGACGCATCGGGGGTCCCAAATCACTCCAACGGCGCACGCCCTACACCATTACAGAGCCTCCACCAGCTTGAACAGTCCACTGCTAACATGCAGGGTCCATCGATTAATGAGGGTGTCTTCATACCCGTACACATCAATCCTCTCGTTACAATTTGAAACGAGACTCGTCTGGCCAGGAAACATGTTCTCAGTCATCAACAGTCCAATGTCGGTGTTGACGGGCCCAGGTGAGGAGTAAAGCTTTGTGTCGTCCAGTCACCGTGGGTATACGAGATCGCCTTCGGCTCCGAAAGCCCATATCGATGATGTTTCGTTGAGTGGTACGCACGCTGACGCTTGTAGATTGCGCAGCATTGAAAACTGTAGAGGTTTGTGGAACGGTAGCACTACAGTGACGCTGAACTACTCTCTTCAGTCGTCGTTGGTCCCGTTCTTGCAGGATCTTTTTCCGCCAGCAGCGATGTCAGAGATTTGATGTTTTACCGGATTCATGATATTCTCAGTACACTCGTGAAATGGTCGTACGGGAAAATTCATACTTCATTGGTGCCTCGGAGACGCTGTGTCCTATCGCTCGTGCGCCGACTACAAGTTCAAACTCACTGAAATCTTAGCAACCTGCCATTGTAGCAGCAGTAATCGATCCAACAACTGCACGAGACGCTTGTTGCCTTGTATAGGCAATGATGACCGCAGCGCGATATTCTGCCTGTCTACATATCTCTGTATTGGTATACGCATGCCTATACCAGTTTCTTTGGCGTTTCGGTGTGTTGCGTTTCATAGAGCACTCCGATGATAAATGCCCAGTCACATTCAGGGTGACAGATATTGAAATATATGAATAGAGACGTAAATTAGGTACAAACTATGGCGTGCACCCACTTTATTCAACATGTAAACATCACTACAGATATTGTGTTATGACAGATGTTATGTTATGACACGTTCGATATGCCTGCTATCATTGGCGATGATGTGGCGCTGACAAATAGCAAAATTCCGCATGATCCGCTGAAGTGTCGGAACACTGGTGCTGTCGATGAATTCTTGAATGACTGTTTCAATCTCAGCAATGGGTTTGAGGCTACTGCTTTACGTCCTGTCTTTAATACTGCCCTACAAAAATAAGTTGCATGAGTCCAGATCCGGAGAATATGGTGGCCAATCGAGGCCCATGCCAGTTGCCTCGGGTACCTCCGAGCCAGAATGCGGTCCCCAAAATGCTCTCCCGGGACATCAAACACTCTTCTGATTCGATGAGGTCGAGGTCAGTGTTGAATGAACCACATCTAGTCGAAGTCAGGATCACTTTGGATGATGGGAATGAAAGCATATTCCAAAACCTTCACGTACCGTTCGGTAGTCACCGTGCCATCAAGGAATATCGCACCGATTATCCTGTGACTGGACACTGCACACCACACAGTCTCCCGTCGAGGATGAAGAGACTTCTCGATGGCGAAATGCGATTTCTCAGTTCCTCAAATGCGCCAATTTTGCTTATTGACGACCCATCCAAATGAACGTGGGCTTCGTCGCTAAACCAGACCATATTTACAGGAAAGACTTGTTCGACAATTCTGTGGACAATCGTGTTGGAGGAACCTAGCCATTGCTCCATGCCGCTGGGGCTTAATGACTGATGGACTTGAATTTTGTATAGGAAGAGATGCAGGTCTTCAACAACGATTTGCCGCAGTCTCCTGGTTGATTGCCACCTGTTGCGCAGCTCGTCTCGTCGGTTTCCTGGGGCCATCTTGTCTCCTCAGTGTTTTCAGGCGAATTAAATTCTCGGTTTTTAGTACAGTTGGAACGGTTGTCTTCAACTTGAACTCGGTCGCAAACGTCTTTTGAGCCGCAGTTTGGCTGTTATTACTTGCAAAGTAGGCCTTCACAGGCGCTATGCGCTGAGGCACGCTGTACCTGACATTTTCACTTCAAATGGCCAATAACAACAAGCCGCGTGAGCATGCGCATATCAATTCCCATCACCCCCCGCGGCTAACCGTGCTGTTTGAACGTCTTAACGCAAACCGTTCGGAAGTTATGACGATTTTATTTAATGTAGTTCAATAACTGCCACTGCACTGTCACTACAACAGAATACAGAGTACTTCAGGAGGAATGGTCAGTATTCAAGCATATAACAGGTGCTCTCATTTGGAGAAAAATACTTGATATAGATTCATACCGTATACCGTATGGTTCCCAACACATTTAATGTACATCGTTATCTCTGGAACAGATGGCTTTACACACGACTGGTTTGGATGATACTTTACGAACAGAATTCCGAAACCTGTGCTGAATAATTCAAACAATGTTTGGAAAGGTAGAAAACTTTACTGACTAGGAAGAAATATCAACGGGAGTCACACAGGATTCAACTTTTGGGTCCACTCCAGTTTCTATGGCAGAAAGATACCTGAGCAAAAAGGTCGAAAGTAACGAGGTAAGTTGGGCTATAATAAGACATAAAAATGTCTGGGTAGATAAAAACATACTTGCACAACACTAGCCCAAACACAAATGTACATTAAATTTTGCTGTTTATTTATCTGTCGTGTTGTTCTGCCGGACATGTCCGACTGAATAGACACCACATTGTGATACAAAGGCCCCCTGGGGATGGGATGGGAGGCAATTTTAAAATTTCAAATATGAACCCCGACTTTTTATTGCAGAATAAGATTTTACGTAAGAAACTACGTACATTTTATTTTAAACATTTGTTTTGATTCTTTGTAGTTGGCGCTGTAATTCAAGAAAATTCATGTTCTCATTTTTGTGTGGAAAATGGTTATGGATAAATAAAAAATACTTATTTTCTTCGTAAATTTTGATTCGGTAAAACTAAAACTCTCACTCTCCCCCTATAGGGTGAGATTTGAGAGAGAGAAATTATAGTTTTACAAATGTTGACCCAAATACAGTATAAATTTTTTCGACAGATTCGGATAAGTTTTGTATGTTTCGTGGTCATTAACTAACTAGTCAGATTATTTGTTTGATACATAAAAGTTGCGTGGTCTCATGAATCATCTAAAACTTGCACCGCGAGTATTGCAGAAATGGAAAGTAATCTGATTAGCGGTTTTCACAGAATGTATCGGTAGTCAAGGGCTCATATGGTTAGCCACTCAACATACTGTAATAATACTTAGAAATTGTATTTTTGTGCAAATATACAATTTATTAAGTGGAACATTGGCTATTGACACTAACAAACTAAAAGTAGGGTACGTTAGAATGTTTCTGGTGTTTGTTGCAGGATTCTAGTGCGAGTCTTTTACAAGATATCGTATTGTGAAAACATCCTACACCGACACTTGGACAATACTATTGCCAGCACACAATAAAGAAAAAAGTGCATACACTAGTTACGTGGATTCTCACCAGTAACGAGACAATAGACTGTCACTGATTGTATTCAAAGTGACCACCGGCAGAGGCAATACACTCTACCAGTGTGTTAGCATTTCAGCGGAGATATCCGAGCAGACTGTAGTAATATGTCGTGGCATATCATGGGGTGTAGGTTGTATGTCCTTGTAGACAGCATCGTTCAGCAGTCTCCACAGAAAACAGTCTACAGGCGTCAAATCCAGGGAATGGGCCGGCTGAGGTACAGGTCCTCTGCGTGCGATCCAACGATATGGAGAAGATTCGTGAAGAGATGCTGTAGTACTTCGTGCGCTATGGGCTGGACAGCCATTATGTTAGTACTACAGGTTCCTCCTAGTCTGCTGAGGAGCATCTTCTAACATCCGTGTAACATGGCCTGTTAGGAGACTGCGATACTTGTGCTCGTTCAGTGTTCCGTCTACGAAAAACAGGCCTGTGAACTGGTGCCTCACTACCCCACACAACACGGTTACGCTGCATTAACGCTGACGTTCCATCTGAGGAAACCAATGGGGATTGTCAAGAGAAAAATGGTGCATGTTTCTGCGGTTTACCTGACCATGATTGGTAAATGTGACTTCATCACTAAACAAGATACGTGATGCATCAGGAGTATCCTTTCTTAATGACCACAGTGAGAAGTTAACACGGTTCTCATAATGGTTTCCATGCAGCTCTTGATGGAGAGTGATGTCACAGGGATAGAGCCTATGTCGATGAGGAATACCTAGGACACTTCTCTAACTCATGTCACTTCTCGTGCCATTGTGCGGGAGCTAACGAGTGGATTAACTGCAACATCAGCAAGAACATTAATTTGGACCACTTCTGTCGTCATTTGTCTGCTTCTGTTGCTTTGGCTAGGTGTCACATTACCGCTTTAAAGTAACTGGTTGAAAGAATTTTTAAATAATTGCTGAGATGGTTGAAGTCTATCGGGATATCTTACCACGTACACCAACTAGAACGAACTGCATTCTTCCTACAGTCTGCATACACGGTGAGCATGTCGGTTTCTTCTGCACTGGTAAATCTCATCGTCCATTCACGACCTCCATCTTGGACTGTCTCGCACTAATTCATTAGCAAGTGCCAGTGTACTCAGGGAACACAAGAACACACTGTAAGCAAACATGACATCGTGCATAGCAACTATGCAGGTTGAATGGCTCAAAGAAACCTTCGTGTGGAACGTTGCACAATACGATATTTCTTCAACCACTCGCAGTACATTCCTGAAACAAACACCACTGACTTAACTGCCTCGGCCATCAGGATACGTTTCTTATTTGAACTAAATTCTCGGTTTGTCAGACGCTACTAACATCCATTAAGCCCTTTGCCTGCAGGTTTTGGATGAGTCCCACAACTGATAGGACGCAGTGTGCGTCCGCATTGAAATTGCCGTATTCCGTCTATGCTCAATTGCTCTTCTTACAGCAGCACGAATCTCTACTAACTTTTGCCTGTCCTCATTCTCTCGATCTTTCTTGTACAGCGAACGCAACTGCCTTTGCTTCCTGAGCATTCTCCGAATTGCGCTGTTAAACCACGGTGGGTCTTTTCCGTCCGTAATCCACTTTTTCGGTACATACTTGTTCAATGCGTGATTTACAATGTGTTTAAAATTTGCCCATAATTCTTCCACGTCCATCGTACCTGAAGTAATTGAAGTCGATTCATTTACTAAGTGGGATGCTAACAACTGCTTATCTGCTCTTTCTAGTAAGAATACTCTCCTAGTCTTCTTGACCGACTTTTTAACTTTCGTAACCGTAATCTTAATGACATCATGACCACTAATCCCTGTCTCAACACTAACACCGTCTATGAGGTCTGGTCTGTTCGTGGCTACCAGATCTAAAATATTTCCATTATGTGTTAGCTGTCGACTTAGCTGCTCAAGACAGTTTTCGGATAATGTGTTCAAAAGTAATTCACACGACGACTTGTCTATACCACCTGTAATGAATCCATAGACATCCCAGTCTATACTAGGTAGGTTGAAGTCGCCTCCGACTAATATAGCATGATCCGGGTACTTCTGCGATACAGAGTGTAGACTCCCTTTGAATGATTCTAGAACTGTCACTGTGGAACCTGGTGGCCGGTAATAACACCCAACAAGGCGCTGAGCACTATGGGACTTAACATCTGTGGTCATGAGTCCCCTAGAACTTAGATCTACTTAAACCTAACTAACCTAAGGACATCACACACATCCATGCCCGAGGCAGGATTGGAACCTGAGACCGTAGCGGTCTCGCGGTTCCAGACTGTAGCGCCTACAATCGCACGGCCACTCCGGCCGACAGATAACTTCACAATCACACTCTACTTCGACCTCAACAGACACAATATTTTCGTCAACTGCAACTGCAACTCCTACTGTGTCTAATCTGTCTTTCCGATACAAGTTTCAACCCTCAACTAAATATTTCAGAATTTCCTATCTCAGGGTTCAGCCAGGTCTCAGTCCCGAGAATAATTTGCGCGCCACACGCTTCCTGGAGGGCTGTAAATTCAGGAACTCTATTCCGAACACTCTGAAAATTTACAGCTGATATCTTGATAGCTGAAGTGTCTTTACACTGAGCGCGTCCTGATTTCCCTGCCTGCACGTCGACTGGTGAGTGTTCATCAGGACACCTCGCACTACTGCCTAGCCTAAAAAAAAACCCATGTGCACGCCGCAAGTACTCTGCTACCAGAGTAGCCGCTTCCTTTGTGTAGTGCACCCCTGACCTTTCAAGGGGCGTCCTACAATTCCCCACCCAATAGCGCAAGTCTAGAAATCTGCAGCCAAGACCGTCACAGAGTCGACGAAGCCTCTAGTTGAGACGCTCCACTCGGCTCCAAACCAAAGGACACCGAACCACTTGTAACACCACAGCTCTTATGCTGTATGGATTCATTTTGCTTTATTTAATGTTACATTGTTGATCGCCTGTGAATGTGTTCAAATCGATAGCATAAAATTGTGTATTCTTTTCTTTGTCAAACCTTTGATGTCGTGATTTGATTCTATGCAAAGTAGTGTATCTGCAATTTGTATTCTTTGTCCCATTTGGAGGGAACAGAACTTATTGTATGTAATTGTAATTTTGTGTGAATAATTTTTTGTAGAAGTGTCAATATGTGAAAATGTTCTGTTTTATTTAATGTATTTGTTTGCTGTTATGTAAATTGCTGATCCTCACTTAGGGTTCTTAGTTAGTTTGTATGTAAATGGTGTAGTGGTTCCCCTCTGGAACGGAAATGCGTAGCACGCGCAAATTGTGGTTGGCATAGGTGGAAAAGGTGGAGCTGATAGTCAGTCGGAGACGAGCCTCTAGTCGGAGACGAGCCTCTAGTCGGGAAGGAGCTACCAGTCTGTGCACTGTCAATGTAAAGCTGCATATCATGCTGATTCAGAGAGAGGCTTTTACTGCTTCTTTCCAATGCCTCGGATGGGTGGATAAATAGCTGGATCTATTCTGGAATTAGTATGAATCATCGCCATGAAGATACGATAAAGTCCGGCAATTCTACCTGTAATTCCACCTACCAACATGCAGTTGCCACCACATTGCGCAATCACTGTAACGTAATACTATATTGATGTACAGTGAAGGATCAGCCTAATGGATGTGTTAGTGTGCTGAAATATAAGGTAATTCATATCGGAATTTATTTACTTACCTTGATTTTACTCCTCATCATAACACCTCTCAGGGTCCTCTCCGTTTGAAGTAAAGTGATTACCGAGTGTCCTTACTGAAAGTACGTTGAAGCCTAGAGTTTGGTTAAATAATGCCTCTTGAACTTATTAGAAAGATAGTTAAAGCTAATGTGGTAACAGAGTGAGTTAAAGCAAAGGTTATTTGTCCAATAATAATTTTCCTATTGAAGCTGTTATTTAAAGTGCTGTTACCAACTTCAAACTTTAGGCTGAGTCTTATAAAGTAAATGATCACGTTGTTGTCTGTAGTAAATTCTAAAAAGGAGAGTCAGTTCCTTGCAGTTTTGTCAACATTGTATTTCGTTGTAGTAAAAGTGAGAAAGCTGCAGTTGTGAAACGTTACATTCTCATGTATGCCAAGTGTTTGTCTCTCTTGTGTGCATATTAACAGTATAAAGACCACTCAGTTTGTGTAAACCCTGAAAGTGATAGTGTTTTTCTGTACCTGTTATAATTTTGAAAATAGTTCCTGCTGCTCTAACTGTTAGCTTCAATCTTAAAACATATGTGTGTTAGAGTTCATTGCACTCGCGCGTTGCTAAGTCTAGGTTGTGTCTGTTGTGTTGTCCATTATAGTTACTTATACCTACTTTCATAAACGAGAATGTTAATCTTTCTCTTGCCTAATTAGGCTGGCGACCGTTTCCCTTATTCTATAAACAGTATTGCTAGGCAAAATTTTGTTTGTCACTATTCCAATATTAACGTAATTCTGACTTTCATTTCCGATAAGCCACTTCCATTAGGAACAATACGGTCAACTAAACAAAATTCCTCTCAGAGGGTAACATTGCTCTGTTGCTTTGTGCCATAGTTACTTTTACAAAATTGTTTTATGTTACAACCTGCTTCTGGCATTGAGGTTATGGTACAGTAGTATAGCAGACGGGGAGTGTTATACGTGGCGCCGCGTGACAGGACGTTGTTCAGTTTGCACCTACAGACGGAAAAAAAAATTATAAGTAGTTAGCATTTTACAAACATTGAGTGAACATAAAACGTCCAGCGGCACGAACCTGTACATTACTTGACAGAACTAGTAGTGAAAGTTCAGTTTAAATTAAAAATAAAAGGTATCAGTACTTAATAATAGCTAAAATGGACAGGAAATTAGAAATAAATTTAGACGCGCGAGAGCAGAATGCAACCGAGAGCAGTTCAGGCAGCACACCAACAGATGGCATGACGCGCGAGTTTAATTACGTACGTTATCACGCAGACGTTAATAAACAGATCGAAGCTATGTGTGTAGCGCGTACTAAGCAAGACAATGTAGGCGATGTTGTCGAAGACAGTGGTTATGTTAATGAATCGCGGGATATGTTTGAATCACCAAAAACTGAAAGGAAATTAGAACTTGAACACGAAAATGTAGCAGAACCTAAAAGTGAAAAGAATTCAGATATGATAGAATTGTTAAAAATATTGTCTGCACAAATTGCAGCACAGGGTGACAATATTAATGCACAAATTGCAGCACAGGGTAGTGATATTAGTAAACAGATTGAGAAAGTTGATGTAAAAGTAGACATTGTGAGTAATGAAATTAAAAACCTCAAAAGCGAAATTACTGTCATCAATGGCAATATTGCCAACATACAAGGACAAATTGATGACATTAACGAAAGATTTGACTCCGAAGTAATTAAAATTCAAGATCAAATTGAACCCTTAGTATGTACTAAGGTTGACGAAAAGGTATTCGGTATTCAATCCGAAATACAAACCGAATGTAACGCGGAATTTGCACAGATTAAACAATCTGTAACAGAAACAAGCAGAGCTCTAACCAAACAGATTCTTACTTGCGAAAAGAAGTGTGAACATAACACTTCACAAATCCAAGGCAAAGTGTATGACTTGGAAAGGAAAATACAAACCGGACCTACACATTTTACTGAAATAATGCCTCTCAGTAAAATATTAGAGGGCGAGGAAAAATTCGACCCAGCGAAGAGACATAACGGCTGGCACCCCCTAGACTTTGTAAAGAATTGCGAAAGAAATTTTCCTGAATATTTGTCTGACCAGGAAAAAATTAATGTTGTAATTAGTGCACTAACGGGAGAAGCAAAAAGGTGGGGGTTGAATCTGGATACAAACCAGATGTCTTTTGAAAATTTTAAGCAAAAGTTTATTGACGAGTACTGGTCAGAACAAAAACAAGACCAGTTGTGGCGTGAGTTTTTAATGACCAGGGTGTATGATATCAGAGGTAGGCAAACCATGAAAGAATTTTGCGAATCATGGTACAGAAAACTGATACATTTGAAGGCTAGAAGGACTGAAGCCGAGATCGTTTGGGTTCTTTGGCAGAAACTGCCTGAGGATTCTAAACGATATGTTGGGAGTACACACAGTAGTTTTTCTGCGTTCTTGGAAAGGGTAGAAGATGAAGATCACTGGCGAAGAAATCGCGAGTACCGTCCCCATAATAACAATAATTATTTGCGAGAAAGTAATGACCAAAATGAACAACCTGAAAACGAAAGATATCGTGTAAACACGATTCAAAGAGGTCGGGCGAGAGGCAGGGGAAATTACACTACGTGCGGTAGAGGATACATGACGCGGAATTTCCAAAATAGAGAAGAAATGGAAAACTGGAAACCGCGTGTGTTACGGGCCGGATTCACGCGGAAACCGGTTTTGGGCCCAAAGAAAAGATGTCAAATATTAGATTCGAGAAGGAAAAATGTAAACTACGGGGCAGAAAGGTTAAGGACGCACCTATAGCAGACGGGCGCGGAGTGATACATAGTGGCGTTTCCAGTGCTAAGTCACGTGACCGTTCGTGCTCGGGCCAGCCGTTGCCGAAGCAGCGTACATTGCACTTGGCAGCAGACACAAATGGCAGACGGCGGAACAAGATGGCTGCCGTAGAGAGAAACAGAAGAGGCGGGATCGGACACTTCCGATGGCCGGTTTCAGTAGTAGATGAATGTAGAGATGAAAATAAAGTTAATATGTCATATGATAATGATAACTCGGTATCGGAATCGTGCGAAAAGACTTCAGTAAAGAATGAAAGGGAGATAGTAAACGCGAATGAAAAAGAGAATATTGATACTGTTAATAATGTATATGAGGTACAAGACGTAGATGTGGGGGAGGTTATGATGAATAAAGAAGAGAGGAAGGTAGAATACGCCACGCAAAAGACGTGTGCACAATTAATGATAGGTGAAAGTGATATAGAGGAGGACGTTAGTAAACATGACATTATAAGCAGTGCAGGTGAAGTTATTGTTGATGGAAAGGTGCTTAATGATTTTAATGCAGAAGGATCTGATAGGGATTTCGCACGATTACCTGAAAATGACAGCATGGAAGAAAATGAAATGAAAGTTATCGAAGTACATGACGATTATACTAAGTATGAAGTTAAGGCTGAAATCGTTCAAAGTGATAAAACAGAAGTGTCTGACTGTCCGAACGATGTGCATTGTGTAGAAAATGAGTTAAAAAACGAAGTGGCTGAAACATCTAGTGATAATCTGCCTCACTGTTTAAAAGTTGCCTTACTGCTCGAATCTGATAACGAAATAGAACCTAGTGATAGCTCAGACGAAGGAGAGACGACAGATTCAGATACAGATGAATTTTCGGAGGTAGACAAACATACCTTTACAGAAAGAGGTTACGAAAAAATTGACGACATCTTTTCGAAACAAAATCCGGAATGCGTAACTGAAACAAAACCGAAAGAGCCGCCGGATGACACTATATTAGGGCAGGCTTTACTTAATGTAATGACAGAAATAGATTTACAGAAACCTAAAGAATATTCAAAGATAAATATAGTAGAACGTGAACTGTTAAAGATCTGTAAAGATGTAGAGGTCCACAAACCTAAAAAGCCACCTGATGAAACAAAACGTTGGCAAGATCTGAATAGGTTAGTGAAAGATGTAGAAAGTAGGAGGCCTAAAAAGCCACCAGACTTAGTAACTGTTTTATGAACCATAAAAGACTGCCTTGTTAATGAAGAGACTGGAGGCAGGGTGCTGTATTTGTATATATGTTGTTAATATAATGCATGACTTTATTATTATTATTATTATTATTATATCTGAGTGTTACCTGAAAGTGGATTGTTGTTTTGTTGATCTTGAGACCTGTTGGAGGTTGTTGCTTATTTATTATAGTGTACTGTTTAACTTTGCTTAGGAAATGTTTAATTTCAATTTAACACTTACTGTTGCCAGTCTAATTATGATGAGAGGGTCATGTAGTGTGAGAAACATGAAAACTTTATGAATAAATATGCTTATGGTAACTTAATGAAAGTGCAAAGAACTCTTCAAGATAATAATTAATTTCTAATATACTTAAAATTCAGAAAGGGCTTATGTTTGCAGTATGTGGTTTACTTAAAGATACATGTAATCAGAAGATGGTTATTAACCCTCAGGGGGCAATGCACTCTTTGCATTGTCGGGTGCCTGATGAGCACCAGGGACCCGAGTTGTTGCTAGCACTACATCCATTTCTTTTCGTGCTGCCAACCTTCCTCTTCATCATTCAGAACTTTTACTATCTTCTTTCCTTCTTCTCTATCAGAGTGTATTGAATAGTGTGGCAATGATGTAAGATATTGTATATTGTTTGTGGACAAGTAAATGGAAAAATAATATGGGTACACTAGAAAATGGCAAAGAATAATGAAAATATAGTGGGTACTGTAAAGGAAAAATGAAATTAAAAAGTAATTGGAAAGAGAAATATGGATGAGAAAAGGTAAGAATATTGAAAAGAAAAGGTAAATGAATGCCATAATATAATTAAATGTAAATGTTTTGAAAAAGAAAGGGGCAAATATGGTGTTGAAAAACTGTATATGTGTTTAAAACTGAGGAGATGAACCTGGCTAAGGTATGTGTAAAGTAGATGTGAGGTATGTGGCTAGTGCCAGCAAAAGAGTTGGCAGAAATCACTTGCAATAGGATATGAAATTATTGTCCTGATCTTGATGTATGTAATGACCTAACTGTGTGTGGAAAAGCAATGATAAAGGAGTAGTAAGAAATACTTTATCCTAACTTGATCCTGAATATGACATTTAATTCTTTCTCGATTAATGTATATGTTACCTGATTGTGTCATTTGAAAAGAAATGGTTTTGTTACCAGTGTCTAATTGCTGTTTCAAAGTTACAGGTTTCATATTTTATACCACTAATGCAAATTTTACCAAAAGTGTGTCAGAATGATAAAAACCCTGGAAATGATGACAATAAACTGCTCAAAAATATGTTGATGAGCAGTAAAACAAGACAAAATAATAAAAATGCTGTGGTCCTGATGCTAAGGACTACAAAATATACGAAGTGAGCAGTAACCAAAGGACTTGCCATTGTGGGGCAAGGAGCTGATAAGTGGTCATGAACTGCCAAACATAGAGGCTGGGGCAGTGTGTCAATTTAAAAATGTGTTTTTTGTGTATTCTTAATCTAAATTGTGTTTTTGTGTCTAAATGTGTATGTAAAAAGACTGCTAAACCAATAATGGGTAGAATGTGTAACATGGACTGCTAGTGCTGAGGCAAGCAGTGAATTAAGTTAGGTTTTTTTTGAGCAATATGTTATAAACTGACTATTCTTATTGAAGTCAGTGAAAAGTTATTATAAAATGTATAAGGAATCTTATTTAAATGGATGTAGATGTTTTTAATACTAGGTTTTTTGAAATAATGTAAAGTTTTGGACTGCCTTGTTTTGAAACACAGCAGTGATGATTAAAGATAGGCTCTGAATATGTTAGTGTGTTTATGTGTAACAAATATTTTGGACTGCTATTAATGTAGAGCAGCTTTAAAGTTAATTATTTTGAAACAACCTTGCAAAGTTACTTTGGTATTTAAGGAGTCACTTGGAAAAGGTTTCTCATAGTTGTTTGTATAAATAATTGTGCATATCCAGATGCAAACTGAAATTTTCAATATTTCATTAATTGCTGAACCTTGTAAAATATACTGTGATCATTAATATGCTTGTGTGTCTGTGAAATTTTACATTCCTCTATAATTATTGAGAGACAAAATTCTGTTTTGCTAACTTAGAATGTCCTGTGTTATTGTATATGTGTTTAAATTTTTTTCATATTATTTAAAGGCTTTTCCTATTCTACTTATATGTAGATGAGTTTGTGTACTGATTGCCTATTAATTGAACTGTGTGTGTATGAAAAGAACATGCTTAAAGATATCTTGTGTAATGGTGCAAAATTAGTTTCCTTAAACCAGTGTGAAATTGAAAATTGCTTTAGATATTTTACTTTGAAAATATTTTGGAAGAAATACATGCAATTTCTTAGTGTATATACTGTATATTTGTAATGTGTGTGTGTGTGTGTTTTTTTTTCTCCCAACTGAAGTTGGATGGAATAATTTTTTTTTTTTTTGCAGCCAGCACCACTTAGGTGTTATGGATGGTTCCTTGAAGTATCCCTGATGGGAAACTTCAACGAAACATGGGGCATGTGTAACACCACAGCTCTTATGCTGTATGGATTCATTTTGCTTTATTTAATGTTACATTGTTGATCGCCTGTGAATGTGTTCAAATCGATAGCATAAAATTGTGTATTCTTTTCTTTGTCAAACCTTTGATGTCGTGATTTGATTCTATGCAAAGTAGTGTATCTGCAATTTGTATTCTTTGTCCCATTTGGAGGGAACAGAACTTATTGTATGTAATTGTAATTTTGTGTGAATAATTTTTTGTAGAAGTGTCAATATGTGAAAATGTTCTGTTTTATTTAATGTATTTGTTTGCTGTTATGTAAATTGCTGATCCTCACTTAGGGTTCTTAGTTAGTTTGTATGTAAATGGTGTAGTGGTTCCCCTCTGGAACGGAAATGCGTAGCACGCGCAAATTGTGGTTGGCATAGGTGGAAAAGGTGGAGCTGATAGTCAGTTGGAGACGAGCCTCTAGTCGGAGACGAGCCTCTAGTCGGGAAGGAGCTACCAGTCTGTGCACTGTCAATGTAAAGCTGCATATCATGCTGATTCAGAGAGAGGCTTTTACTGCTTCTTTCCAATGCCTCGGATGGGTGGATAAATAGCTGGATCTATTCTGGAATTAGTATGAATCATCGCCATGAAGATACGATAAAGTCCGGCAATTCTACCTGTAATTCCACCTACCAACATGCAGTTGCCACCACATTGCGCAATCACTGTAACGTAATACTATATTGATGTACAGTGAAGGATCAGCCTAATGGATGTGTTAGTGTGCTGAAATATAAGGTAATTCATATCGGAATTTATTTACTTACCTTGATTTTACTCCTCATCATAACACCTCTCAGGGTCCTCTCCGTTTGAAGTAAAGTGATTACCGAGTGTCCTTACTGAAAGTACGTTGAAGCCTAGAGTTTGGTTAAATAATGCCTCTTGAACTTATTAGAAAGATAGTTAAAGCTAATGTGGTAACAGAGTGAGTTAAAGCAAAGGTTATTTGTCCAATAATAATTTTCCTATTGAAGCTGTTATTTAAAGTGCTGTTACCAACTTCAAACTTTAGGCTGAGTCTTATAAAGTAAATGATCACGTTGTTGTCTGTAGTAAATTCTAAAAAGGAGAGTCAGTTCCTTGCAGTTTTGTCAACATTGTATTTCGTTGTAGTAAAAGTGAGAAAGCTGCAGTTGTGAAACGTTACATTCTCATGTATGCCAAGTGTTTGTCTCTCTTGTGTGCATATTAACAGTATAAAGACCACTCAGTTTGTGTAAACCCTGAAAGTGATAGTGTTTTTCTGTACCTGTTATAATTTTGAAAATAGTTCCTGCTGCTCTAACTGTTAGCTTCAATCTTAAAATATATGTGTGTTAGAGTTCATTGCACTCGCGTGTTGCTAAGTCTAGGTTGTGTCTGTTGTGTTGTCCATTATAGTTACTTATACCTACTTTCATAAACGAGAATGTTAATCTTTCTCTTGCCTAATTAGGCTGGCGACCGTTTCCCTTATTCTATAAACAGTATTGCTAGGCAAAATTTTGTTTGTCACTATTCCAATATTAACGTAATTCTGACTTTCATTTCCGATAAGCCACTTCCATTAGGAACAATACGGTCAACTAAACAAAATTCCTCTCAGAGGGTAACATTGCTCTGTTGCTTTGTGCCATAGTTACTTTTACAAAATTGTTTTATGTTACAACCTGCTTCTGGCATTGAGGTTATGGTACAGTAGATAGCAGACGGGGAGTGTTATACACTCTGGGAACGATGCTGCAAATAGAGAGCTCTTCTTACACACCGCGTGCGAGGAGAACTGTCTTCACCAAATCGGCCTGCCGCGCGTACGAACTGAGGATCGCCTCAGAACCCGAGCGACGGGCGCCATTGGTGCCGACGTGAGCAACTACCTGCAGGCGACTGCACCCCGTACGCTCGAAAGCCGCAGGCAAGGCCGCTTCCACATCTTGGATGAGGCCCCCCGGCAGACAAACCGAGTGCACGTTGGATTTCTTTCCAGCCCAGTACGCTATTTCCCTAAGGGGCTCCATCACCCGCCTAACGTTGGAGCTCCCAGTAACCAGCAAGCCCCCCGTGTGCCTGCTCCGGCTCTGCTGAAGGAGCGGCCACCTGCCCACTGACAGGACGAACGGGCGAGGCCAGCCGGCCAGCCTCCACATTGACCCTCCGCCTCGAGCGACGACAACGCGTTGCAGTCCGCCACTCACCCTGAGGTGAGGGCGGCCCCAACGCGCCGGGTACACTAGAAGGCGCCTCGGCGGCTGAGTCAGCGGACGCAGCAAGCGACACCTTGGGTGTCTCAAGCGACGCGCCAGACCCTCCGCCGTCGCTGCACCTCGAGGCAGCAGCCTGAAGGAGGCTAACCGTGGCCAACAGCAAGCTCAGCTGCTCGCGAACCGCGGCCAGTTCCTCCTGCGCCCGCACACAGCACGCACACGCCCTATCCATCCTGCTGCTAATATCTAACGACTCCGGAAATTTATAGTCTACAGTTATCAATAAGCAATATTACTCCTCTCAAATACGAGAATACTCAAGGATTTTATGTAATTAAATATGCAAACGCACGGACACTCGTAAAGTAATTAAGAATCGAACTACAAAGTAAATATGAAAGCTAAATGTACTACTCGCTACTGCACTGCTGCTGCACTGATACTTCACCAGTGGCTGCTCAAGGCTCACTGTTAAATGTTAAATTGTGGCTTACATGAACTATACGCACATAACCTAACCACAACTTTTCCTGTTTATTGAGTGATTAAATAACACATCATATATGTTACCTGCATATCCAGTGACAACATTATTCAAAACGTACCCATAATTAATCGTCTACTTTTAATTCCTTTCTATTGTCTCTGTTACTTTTTTTTGTGAACAAACAACTGTCATTTTCAAAATTACTCATTTCAAGTTTTCTGAACACACAAAGTTTGTATGATGTAACCAAGACCAAAGCCCACAGGCGGAAATTTCTTTAAATGTCTTTACTAAGAACAACGTTTGTGCAAGGATAAGATTTATTTATTTGATGTCGGAAGATCTGTCATAGAACACGATCTGATTTTCCTGATAACTGAAGATAAGATGTCTGGACTATTTCATACAAATCTAGTGCAAATAATTAAATCATTCGCTAAACCACCCAAAGTTCAATAAAGTAGGAGCAACAGACGAAGGAGCCCTGACAATTATATTTAACAATAAATGAAGAACATTATTCATATTTATTTGGTGATTTCTATTTGCATCGAAGACTTTTTCCGGTGTTAACTGCAGCAGCGCTTTTGTTCTAATACAGAATTAATTTATTATCACTAGAAAACATAATAACAACAACATTAACGGAAATTCAATAAATATTCATATAGTTAGACGTGGCTTTTCACGATGACTGTGGAAGCCAGTATAACAAGTCACGTGATTCCGTTTGGTAAATATCCAACTGGTGTTTCGGTGGAATTGAGCGAACTTGCTGCGCATATCACTTTACATTAAATTGCTCTTCAAGAAACACTGAAGTTTGTTATACGTTTGTAAAATGTAGGGGTCTCCTGACCTTCAGTGCTTACACATTTCGCCCTCACAATCATGTTCTGCACATCAAGATGCTTCATTCGAACCCAAACTCGATAAGATAAAGTCAATGTTGTATAAATTCAATTGACAAGTGAGTGCACCATGGTTGAAATACTCGAGGCTGGCGTGCACACAAACATTCCTCACTCGACGGTCACAGAGGCTTTTAGTTCCGGAGAGAGGCCACACAACGGGACGCCAGGCCCTTCAGAGGACGACCCAGCCCATGTCGGCCAGTGACTGCCCGTAGCGGACAGCGTGGGCCCGAGTGGAAAGGGGGGAACAACCCCGTGTTTGGCTTAAAAGCAAATTCCGCTACACTGTGTGGGAGCGGCCAGCCTACGCATTCTTTACACATAGCACGCAGTTTCGGAGATTTTCACAGGGAGACTGCAAACGCCAAACGCCAAAGCTACAAGTTTCCGGATAGGTCACCTTAACCGAAACGTCATTCTCCCGCTTTAGAAGAGCAATGCTGATTGGGAGACGATATTTCTGACGCTTTGAGCTGAAGGAATATTGGAAGAGACCGAAAGATATACACCCTTCACATCTGGCGTGGAGAGGCGAGGTTCCGTTGTCGCTCTTGGAGTGAGAACACGTAACGAGAGCGTGCGCACTCGTACGTGGACTCGAAAGGGCGAGGAACAAATCTCTCCTCAGTACTTCACTGGGAGAGCACCTGTGTCGAGAGTTAAATCAAAGGGCGACTCTATACTGAGTCCTTGCGATTAAGTGTTGTTCACTGTGTTGGCCAACACACTTATTGTGTGGTGTGAACGCCTGCGAGCGAATTTTGAGTGTCATCACGGTGGACTGGTTATCTGGCCGGTGTACCACGCCAATGATTAGACTAGGGGCGAATAGGAGTCCTTGACTTCATCAAGGCATAGGGGGAGTTTGATTGGCGAAGGTCAATCCAGATAGAACGAGAGTTATCTTATTTGTCATCAGCGGGCGGTGCAGACAGCAATCATCGCAGCTTACGGTATTGTGCACTACAGCTATTGCAAGCCCCATATTTCCTCCACAACAGTACACTTCACTGCATTTCACATGCGACAGACTCGACCATACCTAGCAACATTCTAAAGGATAATTATTCAAGTTGAGTAGGCATGCCTCTCAGCCATTCTGCCAAGTTAACTACCATCTTAAACTTTGTGCAGAAATTTCGTTAGCAAATCCTATCCTTGAAAGGTAACTTCACATTCCGAATAAGAACCAGGATATAACTTGTTCAATTCATAACTAAAAGTGTCATTGTGATTTCTCAGAATTTTTGCAAAATAAATAATAACTTTCGTTAGTTTCATGTTTTTCTTACACTAACTAGCACTACTCCAGTACCCAAGTATCCCACTAGTTAAGTAAGAAATTTTGTAAATTTTTGTGTCATTTCCTTACAGCGGACGACTCCAGGAGATATTTTTTCAGGCATTTCTCTTTAGAACGTTAGGAGCGTCTGCCTGACTTCTGTAGTAGTGTGGGTGTGGAAATTACATCTTGCAGGAGCCACAGGGTAAAGGGTACATCTCAGATTAATCCGTTGTGCAGAATAACAGAATAACAGATCAACCCCCCACACCTCAGACGTTAATCAAACAATTCTGCTGAAGTGAACATTGTGTGACCAACAGTACAAAGAGTATAGTAAATTGTGCATGAAGTTCCAGCTAAGGAATGTCAATTTCTATTTTCCATTTTATTTTCTTAATTACGTTACAAATGTTCTTAAGCTAGGTAGGAAATGCACTGCTTGGGAAAGGCCACAGACATTTGTATTTTAATATGTTTTCATTACTTCACTCTCTTGTTTGTCTGTTTGTTCAGTAGATACATTGAAACTGATTTTAAACTAACTCCTCAATGAGCTATAGGCTTGAAATTTTGAACACAGCTGAGAACTGGATGACAATGTAGTATTAAATCGCTTTCTTGTCGGTCTATTCGGCAGGGGTGGGGATGAAAACGTTTGGTAAAACCTTCCATCGTGATTGCCTTGCAGGACTGGCATGCTGTGATGGCAGTATCGAAGTGTGTTCCAGGCAGTATGCAAGAGGGAGGACTGGGGGAAACAGCTGAGCAGTGTAAGAGAATATGGACAGAGAGAAGCGGGTGACGAAATTAGTGCACGACATGTGAGTTATGTGTAGAATTGAGTTGTAGCTAAAGAGGCAGTATATATTTAAGTACTTATTTAAATAAGAAATATAATCCAATCAAAATGTGTAAAATACGTTGAGAAATTTCCTAGACATGACCACTAAAAAGCAGAAAACAATTATTTATGAAAATGTTTTTAAAAATGTAACAAGTTTTAAATCAGACTGAAAAATACAAAGTAATTTTTCCTAGCCCCATCCAAATGCCTAACCCTATACACAGAGCCCTAAAATGTGTGGTTACGAATGTTTAATAGCTATGCCAAAACTCCTAAGATTTAAAACGGGACGCATGCAGTACATAGTTAATGCATGAATAGTTCACCACCTAGTCCGATTTAAAACGCGTTATATTAAAAATTTATTTTCGTTTAAATACTTATTTCTTGCTATTCGTGTCTGAGTTTACACAGAACCATAGTTTGTCGCTATTTATTTCTTGACTGCAGTAAAGTAACTCCTACACATCGAGTTAGTGTGGATGATTCGCCTGGTATACTGCTCTCACAGGAATTTGCGTTTGGAGGTGGAGTGGAGGAGACCACACGATGGTCGAGCACCTGCTGACATACTCCTACACACAGCGTGTTACCAGACAGCGCGAGTCGACTGGGAATTGTTCCCAGGACAGCGTAAAGCCGAAATTCCCACAGTTCTGTGTGCATGCATTGCCGTGGTTTCCTCGAGGAAATTGTCATGTGACGCTGGAGGAAAGCTGTCGAAACACGCATTGAATGATGAAACAGTGGACTCTGCTGGGTAAGTGGACGTGTGGGCGGCGTGCTTCTGGCCGATTTCCCGCGCGGCAGTGTGGGGTGAGAGCGACGACCCTGGACAGCCCTGGCGGCACGTGCCCGGCGACACAGTAAATATTCAGTGGCGCGTTGCCACGGCGACAGCGTGCGGGGGCGCGCCGCTGCAGGTGGCGCTCCCGCCACGGCAAACGCCCGGCGCCGACGCGTTTTTCTGGACAGCACTCTGCAGACCTCGCATTCACTTTTCGACCCCTGCAGCTTCGTCTATCTTTGCAAGAATGAAAAATCTTTTCGGACGCGCTATCCAAAAACCTTTCAACAAATTCGCATAATAATAATTGATCTGTTATTTTTTGCTTACTTCGTTTGCAAAACATTTGTCTATTTTATCTGAGTTGTACGAAATATCATTCGTGACGTTTGTAGAACTCCTGGGCAGGAGGTGTTAACAAAGAAATTTCTTATGCAGGTGATGTTTTAGAAAACAGGCGTAAAGTACCATATCAAAATTTCTCGTAGGATAGGGGTCGAACCTGTATTTCACGAATAGTCAGTCGCGTACACTAGCAAGCACATCTCCAGAACAGACCCAGAATCTCGTTGTCACACTGTGAAAATGGCTCTGAGCACTATGGGACTTAACATCTGTGGTCACCAGTCCCCTAGAACTTAGAACTACTTAAACCTGACTAACTTAAGGACTTCACACACATCCATGCCCGAGGCAGGATTCTAACCTGCGACCGTAGCGGTCACCCGGTTCCAGACTGAAGCGCCTAGAACCGCACGGCCACACCGGCCGGCTGTCACACGGTGATTCGGCCCTACTGTTTCAACTGTTTTAATGTATCATCTTACACGTATATCAGCATTGTCATTGCATCAGATATCGACAGCCTACATCAGTATACAAACCCTGGGTAACGTGCATCGCGCAGGATATTTGGCATCTCTACTAATCATTCCATGTCCTGTTGGGAAATGGAGCTCGGGAAAAACTTTTCTACGCCTGCGTACCAGCTCTAATTTATCTGATATTTATCTGATTCTATCTTAGTGGTCCTTACGCGAAATTTAATTTGCGAGCAGTGGAACCCTTCTGCGGCCAACATTAAGTGCGAGTTCTGTAAACTTTCTCAATAGTATTTGAGGGAAAAAAACATCGTCTTCCGCACAGGGATTCCCATTTGAGTTCACAGAACATTTCTGTAAATTTGCCCATTGATCGAACCTGCCGGTACTATATCTACGGGCATACTCCTCAATTGGTAAGATGTCTTCCTTTAATGCGACCTGGTAGCAATCCCGGACACTCGATCAGTATTCAAGAATACGTCGCATTAGTGCTCTATACTCGGTCTCCTTTTTGTATGACCTACACTTTCACAGAATTCTCTTAATTAAGCGAAGTCGACTGTTCGTCTTCCCTACGACAGAGCTTATGTGCCCGTCCAAATTCATGTTGCTTTGGATCGTTATGCCTAGCTATTTCATCGGCATGTCAATCAGCGCACCATTAATGTTATATTCGAACAATATGGGATTGTTCTTCCTACTCATCTACACTAACTTGCACTTTTCTATATTTAGAGCAAGCCGCAGTTCATCACACTAACAAGAAACTCTGTCTGAGTAATCATCTATCCCCCGAGATTCACTCAGCTACGACACTCCCACGTACATTACAGCGGCACCTGCATATCGTTGTATATTGTTACTCACGTTATCCGTCTGATCGTGAGTATATAGAGTGAAGCGCCAAACAGACTGGTGTAGGCATGCGCATTCAAATACAGAGACATGTAAACAGGCAGAATACGGCGCTGCGGTCGGCAACGCCTATATAAGATAACAAGTGTCAGACACAGTTCTCGCCCCTGAGTCCTTTTGCTTTCCCCTCCACTGCCTTCCCCACTCCTTCTCGCGTCCGCTCTGCCCCCCCCTTTTCTATGTCCTCTTTCTCCATCGGCTCCCCCCTCTTTTCTTTTCCATTCCTCCCCCCTTTTTTCATCCTCATCGGTCCAGGTCCCCCCCTCCCCCCACTGCCACCATCTGCCACTGTGTCGCCTATAGTGCTGTTTCCAGTGAATGTTCAGTGTTGTGCGTCCCCTGTCAGTGTTGCGAACAGCCACCATACTGTCACACGTTGTGTTTTTTTATCTCGTGCGAACGGACTCCAGACTGTCGCCGTGTTTTTTAATTGAACCGGTCTACTTGCTATGTGTCTTCATGCGCATGGTCAACGCCGTGATTTTATATTTTAAATTCCGTAACTTTCGGCCACTTTAGTGTTATTAACAAAGTCACACTTTTATCGCCTTTTTATATTGTTTGTTATTTTACCATTGTTTGTTTGACTCTTTTCTCGGCTGTAGAGCAGCGTATTAACCTGCTGTCAGCCCGGGAGGGGGGGGGGGGGGGGGAGGAGGAATCGAAAATCAATAAAGGAAAAAAAGACGCAGTTGTGAGATCTGTTACTGGCTCTACAACGGCCGGTTATCAAGATTTAAGTGAGTCTGAACGTCGTGTTGTCGTCGGCGCACGAGCAATGGGACACAGCATCTCCGACATAGCGATGAAGTAGGGATTTTCCCCAACAACCATTTCACGAGTATAACGTGAATACGTGAATATCAGGAAAACGGTAAAACATCAAATCTCCGACATCGCTGCCGCTGGAAAAATACCCTGCAAGACGACTGAAGAGAATCAGCAGATTGCTGCTGATTTCAGTGCTGGGCCAACTACAAGTGCCAGCGTGCGAACCATTGAACATAATCGATATGGGCTTTCGGAGCCAAAGACCCCTTCGTGTACCATTAATGACTGCACGACGCAAAGCTTTACAGCTTGCCTGGGCCCGTCAACGGTGACATTGGGCTGTTGATGACTGGAAACATGTTACCTGGTCAAACGAGCCTCGTTTCAAATTGTATCGAGAGGTTGGACGTGTACGGGTATGGAGACAACCTCATGAATCTATGGAACCTTCATGTCAACAGGGGTATGTTCAAGCTGGTGGAGGCTCTGTAATGGTGTAGGGTGTGCACAGTTGGAGTGATATGGCACCCCTGATGCGTGAGACGACTCTGACAGCTGACACGTAAGTAGGCATCCTGTCTGATCACCTGCATCCAATCATATACGTTGTGCATTCCGACGGACGTGGACAATTTCAGCAGGACAACGCGACACCACACATGTCCCAAATTGTTACAAAGTGGCTCCAGGAACACTCTTCTTAGTTTAAACACTTTGGCCTGCTACCAAACTCCACAGACATGAACATTATTGAGCATTTCAGTGATGCATTGGAAGTGCTGTTCAGAAGAGATATCCACCCTTTTGTATGCTTACGGATTTATGGACAGCACTGCAGGGTTCATGGTGTCAATTCCTTCCAGCACTACTTCAAACATTAGTCGAGTGCATGCCATGTAATCTGAGATAAAAAAAATTATGCGACAGCGATATGCACGTACACAGATGGTAGTAGTACCGCAAACACAAAGTATAAAAGGGCAGCTCATTGGCGGAGCTGTCATTTGTGCTCAGGTAATGCATGTGAAAATGTTCCTGACTTGATTGTGGCCACACTACGGGAATTAACAGACTCTATATGTGGTATGTCAGTTGGAGACAGAAGCATGGAACATTGCGTTTCGAAATTCGTTAGAGAATTCAATGTTCTGTGATCCACAGTGTCAGGGGCGTGTCGAGAATACCATATTTCTGGCATTACCTCTCACCAGTGACAACACAGTGGCCGGAGGCCTTCACTTAACGGCTGAGGGCAGCGACGTAGACGTATAGTTACCAGTACTAACAGGCAAGCAACACTGCGTGAAATAGTGGTATAAATCACTTTGGGACGAATGACGAACGTGCCCGTTTGGACAATGTGGTGAAATCTGGCGTTAATGGGCTACGACAGCAGACGACCAACGTGAGTGCCTTTGCTAACAGCATCTGCAGGGCCACTCGTGTGCTTGTGACGTATCTGTTTGACCGCAGATGGGTGGAAAACTGTGACCTGGTCAGATGAGTCTCGATTTCAGTTCGTAAGAGATTCTGGTAGGTTTCGAATGTGGCGCAGACACTACAAATCCATGGGTCCAAGTTGTCAACAAGACACCTTACTAGCTGGTGGTGTCTCCATAATGGTGTGGTATGTGTTTACATGGAATGGACTGGGTCCTGTGGTCCAACTGAACCGATCATTGACTGGAAATGGTTACTTGGAGACCATTTGCTACCATTCACGGACTTTATGATCCCAAAAAACGATGGAATTCTTCTTGATAAAAATGGGCCGTGTCACCGGACCACAATTGTTCGCGATTGGTTTGTAGAGCATTCTGGACAAATCGACCAAATGATTTGGCCGATATGAATCCCATCAAACACTTATGGGACGTAATAGAGAGGTCAGTTGGTACACAAAATCCTGCACCGGGCAACATTTATGGAATTATGGACAGCTGTAGTGGTATCACGGCTCTATAGTTCTGCAGTGGACTTCCAACGACTTGTTGAGTCCATGTCACATCGAGTTGTCGCACTACGCCATGCAAGAGGAGGTCCTACACGATGTAAGGAGGTATCATATGGCTTTTATCACCTCAGTGTACAGGTGAAATTACGTCTCCTTCATGTGTAGTAATCAATATGTGTATGTTGTTTTGGAAATACAACTGGACTCACTTCCCTTACGATTTGTGAAAACAGGGCTACAATGAGCAATTGAAAAGGAAACTGTCATAAAGGTTGCTTTTGAGGTGCTTGAATAGAAGCAGAGTGTAGCAGAATCGACAATTATCACTGTTTACAGTACCGCGAGGAATGACTCACTTGGAGAATTGCAACCACAGAGGGGACGCATTCCACAGCCAGTTTTCGACGGGTGAGTAGCTGATCGCTTCTCTTTGGTGGCAGCGTCAGCTCAAGGCGCGCTGGGTCAACTCGCACCAGAATTGGACAGAATTGAAATTAGAAAAGGTGCGCCTTCCCACGGCAGTACCGCGAAATATGCGATCTAAAATACATTTGAACACGTTTGCTGTACTATTGAGATAGTAGGAGAGCCATTTAGAAAAGTGGAACTGCAAAATTCCCTTTGTGTGGAACCAGTTTTGTAAATGGCTCTCTTACGACCTTAATTGTGTAACAAACGAGCTCAAATGTATTTTTGTGCACATATTTCAGAGTTTTTAGTGGGCGGTCATTTCTTTACCGTGCGGCAGTTCCACACATTAGACAATTATTGTGCCATAATACACAATGTCATGTAATAGAATCCGATGCAGACATCAGTCTTGTCCACATAGTTTTGATGTACTGATATGCAGCAATCGAAAGTCTAGACATATTTGTTAAAGCACGAGACTTTTAGCGAGTTTAAGGCTGTTCTTTGGAAACTTTGAAATGGAGGCAACAGGGGAGATAAGAAGCTTTTTATGGAGAGGTGTGGTTCCATCCTCGTCATGTTGTTAGCAAGGACGTGGTGTAAACGCATGCTGCGAAGCTGAATCTTTTTTCTTCTTCTTCCAAGTAACTTTGAAGTCTCTGATTGGTCATATCGGTGTATGCAGAACAAGGGCCGCTCTCCCAGCTTCGAATGCCAGGCTACAGCTCGTGATTGGCTTGTGCCTACGTGGGGGAAGTCTCAGATGTGCTTTGCTACCGAGCTGAGGAGGAAGCGGACAGAAAGAGAAGAGATCTGACTCTTCTACTGGTGCTTCGCTAGTAAAGAACTGCAGGTCTCTACCTAAACGGTGTACTTTTGCTACTGTGCCACTTAGATCCTGTGCCAGTCACCTTCTGAACCACCAGAGGTACCGCTTCTAGCGTCTGGTACACAACGAGCGAAGCGTGGGTGTACTTATTTGTCTTGAGTCAGCCGTCTAAACATTTGACGTATTCCGTCACGCATAGTTGTGGCACGGAGTCACATTGGTTTTGCAGACCAGCGGGTCCACCTGCACACTGGAATCCATTGGGACTTCAGAGGCTCATAGGAAAGTACTTGCGTTCCGAATTAACTGAACACGAGACCGCGTACTTGGATTTGTCAGCCGTGCGCCATTAATAACAGATTGCGGCCGTCCATGACTTCAGTCACCCAACGCACTGTGGTGTGCCGCCCTGACCAGCAGGAGGGTAAGATATTCGTTGCTACGGCGTAGGGCTCCAATATATGTTTCACAGTACCCTGTTCCTTCGAACCATATTTTACTTCTTGGAATAGTAGAATACAGATGCTTGATGGTGGCGTAGTTTTCGTGCCATAGTGCATTTGTGTCAGCGACTTCTGTGTCACTTGTCGTCCGATTTCCCGTCGTTGCTAACGGTGTTGTCGTATTATTTTTGTGGTGTTTACTATTGCATTTTCTTTGTATTTGGTTGTTTTTGATTCTGAATCTCGTGTACTATTGTCATTGTATAGTACTGCGAATATCTTGTGAGTTATATAATACAGTTGTCCATGTGTTGCACAGATAATTAAAGTTTGTTGTTGATAGAGAATTTGAATGATAACGAGAAGTAGGGTTAGACAAGTAGACTGGTAGCGGGAAAATAAAGCATACTTCATGGAGGAAAAACGCAATGAAACGGTTGAGGCACAGTTTGAACTTAGGGAGGCGTTGGTGCTGAACGGTGTTAGCAACAACGATGGCGTGCAACAAGCAAAATCAGGGCGACGAAAGCGATATGGCTTTTTTTGATGGGACAGACAGTGTCAGATCGGGTGTGATAAAAGATGTGTGAGTATCACAACATATCGATGCTTATTAGAAATCCGGACAGAGAAGACAGGGCGGTATCAGAACGCAATGATGCGGATACAACACCACAGAAATCATGTATGAGTTCGGTCGATCACGATAGTGAGGAAAAGGAAGAGGACTTTAATCTGGTGGCATTTTTAATGGGAATGGAGAAGAAACTTGATGGACTAAAAGCAATGGAGGAGAACATTAATGAGAGGAGGACGGACACAAAAAATATCGGTGCTCAGGTAAATCAGATGCGAGAAGAACACAAGTCATTGGCAAATAAACTCCAGGAAAACCTACGTAAAGTATCACCAAAGCAATCAAAGTTTTAAAGATTGCACGTGATGCTAGGAAGACGGCAGAGAGTGCCAAGACAGTTGCAAGTTTCGCAAGACTAGTAGCAGCTGAAGCATCGAAAGCGAGTAAGCGCATAGGATTGCAAGGACGAGAGGCGGTGATCAATTTGAACACGAAGGTCGAAAGCGTGGGAAAGCAGCAAAATGACGCGGAGCAGCACACCGACACAAAAATACGTGAAGCCACGGATTTTCATGCGACAGTGGCCATGGACAAATTTGAATCCGAGCTGAGCAAATTAGGGACTGGTTCGGATGTAACAACTGCAACTCCAGTGAGCGAGACCGAAGAGCTCCGGACTCTACTTTCGTTGAAATCGCAACAGGAAGGGATCAACGCTCGCGTGAAGAAGAAATTGGAGGAGGCGCTAAGGAAACAATTTCAAATGTAGCGAAGCCCGAGCGCAACAGAACCGGAGCCGGCCAAAGTGGCCGTGCGGTTAAAAGCGCTGCAGTCTGGAACCGCAAGACCGCTACGGTCGCAGGTTCGAATCCTGCCTCGGGCATGGATGTTTGTGATGTCCTTAGGTTAGTTAGGTTTAACTAGTTCTAAGTTCTAGGGGACTAATGACCTCAGCAGTTGAGTCCCATAGTGCTCAGAGCCATTTGAACCATTTGAACAGAACCGGAAACAAATTCAGACGGGACGGATAACTGCATACCGTAAGCAGTGAGCAGAGGACATGGTGAGATTTCGCATTTTCTCGAAGCCGAGGAGGGAGCACAAACGTGGGGACGTCGAACGAGCACATCCAAAGGTCTGATATTTTCCATAGGACGGAAGTTGTTGATGAAACGCCTTTTGATTTTCAACCCTTCTTACAAGAGCGAAAATTCGAAATTTTCCCAGATGAGGGTAATTTTACTCGCCCACCTACTTGGATATCAGAATTTGACCTCTCTTTACCTTCGAATTTTCCTTTAAAATGCAAGCTGGACATTATTTGCTGACACTTGCAAGGTTGAGTTGCGGAGAAAATGCGCGGAATATCAGCAACTTGTAGAAGTAACCAGGAGTTCATGGGCAGCTTCCTAAATATTTACTGCTCCAAGGAGACGCAAGAGCGCGTAAAATACGAGACGATTGTTGGGAAAGATTTCGAGAGTTCAGGGTACAAAAGCCCAGTCAAGTTCCTTGATATAATGATTGACAAGAACCAGTATCTTGACGTACCATGCTCTACTGGTGAAATCATTCGTCATTGTTACACCAAACTTCCGTCAGCATATCCACAAGTATTAGCTGGCAGGTGTAATGTGGAGCTCAGTTCTTTTCTTAACACACTTTACGAATTAGAGTGCGCATTCCGAGCAGAAAAGCACAGAGGAGAGTCTGACAGATACGTCGCAGACTCTATGTGGAGTCCACAATATAACTTCTACAATAATAGGAACGGAAATGAGCGGAATGGAGCGCCTTACGGAAACCACGGTCGGGAAATTTCGGGGGGTAATGGAGTTGAACATCGAAGAGACTGCAATGTACTACGCAACAGAGAGAGGCTGGAATGGAAGGAGGAATGAAGGCTACGGACCACAAAACAATGGATGGCGAAACCATGGTTCCGGTTTCAATGACAGTGGGCGCAAATGAACAACGGAGGAAACGGAAGTGGAGCTCAGATCGAGGAAACTGAGATTCGCAGACTGAACGCAGCTAGAGGGGCGCGAGGAAATGCTAACCAACGCCACTGACCTTCTGAACAAGCCACAGACAGTTTAATTGTTGGTGACAGCCGAACGTAAGCTTTGTAGCATAAGTCTGTTTAGTTATAATAATTTTAAAGATTACAGTCATTTCTTTAGATCTTTTTGTCATTTACCATGGTAATTAGCATAGGAACTTCTCCCATTACTGTTAGTTGTAATAGTTGGCATTGTTAGAATTTCACTGTACAAGTATTTCTTCGTAACATGTAGCAAGTGTATAGATGTACAGTTGGTCATCCCAGAGCTGAATAAATTACAATTGTTGAGCGTAGAAATGTGCCGATTTCACGACGGAAACTTCGTTCTTTATTTGAGTCCTATTTCGCGCGAGTTAATGTATTCTCATAGCAGTTTTGCAGTTTGCACGGAACGACAGAATCAGGTGTCACCACAACGATAGAATTTTATATCTTCGAGTATGAAACAAGTGAACATCTTCTTGTAACATCTTAGAGATCAGCTACAATCATATTTGTTTTGTTTGTTATGTGTGCATCGCAGTACACGCCCTTGTACGATCTGATATATATTTCGTAGTATAGTGTGTGAGAGGAGTGTCGTTGAGTTTAGTTTGCGAGATTCTTGAAGGTATTTTGCAGGATGGTCGTGCATTGTCCACGCAATAGGCGTGTTGACTTTCTTGTGTATTTCGCTGTGGTTTGTGACCAGAGCCCAGTGCAATGTGTCTTCGCTGTGGGCTGATTATTGTTATCGCCAGCTGTGTGACGTATTTGGGGTGTGTTTTTTGTCTGTGGATGTCGCCTTTGGTGCGATGTTTCTCGTGAATGGGATATTTTATTCGAGTTTGGTTACACACCTCTCTCTCACACCTTTTAACTTTCCCCTCCTTGGGGAAGTGTTTTGAGGAGTTTGTAGCCTATTTGGCTTTTACCCCACTGTGTGAGTTGTGGTCGTGTGATAGTCAGTGGTCGAGACACCACTGATCGCTGCTACAGACAAGGTCCTGCCACACCGAGGGTGCTGCCTGTGCTGTACATGCCGAGAGAAAGGGGTAATCCGTCTTGGCAAACTCATCCGACATAGCTGCCACATCTAACCTGTTACATGACATGTGTATTGCGGTGTTTTCGTGTGACAATTGTATATTTAAAAAATTGGAGTCCCTAAAGACTTTTGAGAATGGAGCTATAGGAAGCTTTGTTTTCATGTATGTTTCTTTTATATACGTTTTATATGTGCCTTGCTGTTTTCATTTTACTAGATCACATGTATTATCTGCGTTTTATTATCAAGTATTATATTTCTTAATGCACTCATGTATTTTTTTTTTCGTTTTGTGTAAAGATTCACTTGTTTTATGACAATAATATGTTATTTTGTTGTGTTGACACTTATATCTTTGCACTTAAGGGACATACTTACACATTTTAGAGAAATGAGATGCACAGATGACGTGCCCTTGATTCTAGTAGCCTTAATATTTACGTTGCCAATACATGTCATGTGGAGATAGCACTTACTGAACGAATTGCTAACGTGAAGTTTGTAAGTACTGCTAGCCTTACGCTGATATACACCATGTTGTTTGTGATATTCCTACACCTGTTGTGGGGAGTAGTTTCTGTTAGAAACGTAATAATGGTCCATCGCGTTTTCATTATAAGGTGTGTTATCGCATTGTATATAGGTTTGTCCTTCTGAAGAAAACAGGTTTAAATCCGCCAAAATCATGGTTAAGGTTGTTTTAAACCGACAAGTAAAACTGGCAGTGCATAAGCACGCTATTAAACACATTGACAATAAAGAGCAAAAATTCATAGGCCCTGAATAGTGGCAAACGTAACAAAAGTGGGTGTCATCAATATCTAAGTGCAATATAAACCAACAAACAAAACTATATGCACAAAAATTGTATAACAGAATTTTGAGGAAATGGACCACTCACGAACACTACCGGCAGTTGTATGAAGACTTTTTTTTTTTTTTTTTTTTGCGAGCAGCGTGGTCTGAAGCCATCGAAAAACTGTCTACAGACGAGCTGTAGGAATCGAGTTTTTCGCAAAGGAGCGTTCTCTGCCCTTTGATTTCTTTCTAAGAATAAGTATGTCTTCCAAATTTTTCGGTGTGTGACTGGCAGTCAGTAGGTGTTCCGCAGACGTAGAGTTATGTATGTCAACTGCTTTCGTTTCCAAACAGACACGGTTCAAAACTTTGTTGTACTACGATATTGATGCCCCCGACTTCTGTTACGTTGCCACTATTCAGGGCCTATGAATTTTTGCTCTTTATTGTCATTATATTTAACAGCGTGCTTATGGACTGGGAGTTTTATTTCTTGTACGATGATGATAATGATGTTTGGCCTGTGGGGTGCTCAACTGCACGGTCATCAACGCCCGTACAAAGTCCCAGTATTTTCACAGTCCAATTTTTTTTCACCGTCCAATCTAGCCACTGTCACGAATGATAAGGGTGATGATGAAGCACCCAGTCTCCGGGCAGAGAAAATCCCCAAACCGGCCGGAAATCGAAGTAGCAACGCTAGCCACTAGATCACGAGCTGCGGACTTCTCGTACTATGATGTACTGGAGATGATACTAATTTCATTGCTGTCTTTATGTTTATAATAACGTACTTATGCGCAGACATGTATGTTTCGTGATTTCCGCACGATAGTGTAATGATAGTCCTATAAGGATCTTAACTTATACCAGTATATTTTTTGTATGTGTGTTTTTCAGCATCTTATTCTTTACTTGTTGATGCGCATGGCGTATTTATGTTAGTAATTTGCATGTGCTTACGCTTATTGGCTGCTTGTACCACCAGGTGTACATGTTTATCGGCGCATGCGCCTCAGATGTTTTCCTGGTACCCATGCTGCCCACTCTCCCTTAGTTGACGTGAAGCTACTGACATGGTCTGTGATTCTTTTTACTGGTGTGACAAGCCATTGATACTAGGGCCCTCAATTTTTAGACATGCTCATACAGACCGGTACCGATACATGTCATATGGAGGCAGATTTTACTGAACCAATTACTAATGTGAAGTTTGTAAGTACAACTTGTCCTATATTGATACATACCATGTTGTTTGTGATATTCCTACACTTGTGGGGAGTAGTTTGTGTTAGACACGTAAAACTGGTCCAAGGGCGTTTTCATTATAAGTTATGTTATAGCATTGTATACAGGTTTGTACTTCTAAAGAAGACAGGTTTAAATCCGTTGAAACCATTGTTAAGGTCGTTTGAAAACCACCATTTATTGTAACTGCTTGGCTGTCTATTATACCTGCAGCTTGGAGTCTATTACTCGAGTAGCAGTAGAACTGACCATGATCCAGTGTCCAATAGCAGAGGCTGTCCACTGCCAGTCAACTCCAAAGATGACCCTGCAGGAGTAGCCCTCTAGAACTGCTCCAATATCCACGCAGATTCTGGTAAGGACACCAGCAGCTTCTGCTCCTCACCCCAGGGCATAGAACGTGGGTTAACTATTACTGACAATACACACCATTGTAATGGGAGGTATCTTGTTTCCAGAGAGAGACCACAAAGACACAGGGGGCATAACCATCGTAGGTGTACATCCTGGTGTACATCCAACTGGCTTTGGGAAGTGCTGATGGCAGCATGAAGAGCGCCACTAATCTGGTGTCAGTGCCCACACTATTGAACCCTGACTGAGAGGACACCACTGATCTTTATCCAATCCCCAAGCCACGCCAGACTCACCATGTTCCCTGGGTAGTTCTGCTCGACCAGACCAGTGTGCAGTATATGGCTAGCCACAATCAACTGTAAACGTTTCATGTCTGAGTCTCGCCATGCTTCGCCTGTCTCAAATTTTGTACACTGTCATTGGCATATCAGTGACCTGGACTCTGCTGGTGATTAATGTGCACTGGTCTCTTCCCCATATTGCATTGTAAACTCTGCTTATGGACAAACTTTAAAACTTTCGAAAGAGCGCTAACCCTGCTTTCTGCTCCATATCACTCCTGATCTGTATGTGATATTGCTTGTACTGTGGGGTGAATGTCCATTCCTCACACCAAATTCGTGCATAGGCTTTCCCTAGCATATCAAGCAAGTAAACTTTATACCCTACACCTTGAGTTCTATGAGTATTTACTTTCCTTCAAAATCCAAAAGCTGTGACAACTTTTATCCCTTGCACAGGTAATTCTGTAATCTTCATTTTAATCTTTATGATGCATTAATTTCACTTAATGACCCAGAATCACTACTGTTCTCTTGTTTTGGATGCTTGCGTTGGTCGTTGGCTAAGGAACTTGCGTAACTTCATTTACTTCCTTTTCTGTAAATGCTTCTTTAATATACATCTTTAGTCATATCCAACGAGTAGCAAAAGTGATCCATTACATGTGGCTGTTTGCGATTGGACAAAGTATGAACTCCTCTCAAATTAGCTCCGTCATATGTGCTTCGACCTCCTTCTGGTGTGTGTTCACTGTTTTGGCTATTATGTAACATTCTGTGTTTCATGCATTCATACCTCACTGAAATGTTCCGCTTCATCCTGTTGCTTGGCTGAAATTACATCGTGGTAGCCCATTTTCTTCCCAGCTGTGACATGCGTCTTTCCTTTCCCTGTGATTTTTATTTTGCTTGCCGTAACTTTAAGAGTATCTGCAAACTACATATTTTCCCCCCCAATAGCGCTTCAAAAATGGCTCTGAGCACTATGGGACTTAACGTCTGAGATCATTAGTCCCCTAAAGAACTACTTAAACCTAGCTAACCTAAGGACATCATACACATCCATGTCCAACGCAGGATTCGAACCTGCGACCGTAGCGGTCGCGCGGTTCCAGACGGAAGCGCCTAGAACAATTCGGCCACACCGGCCGACAATTGTGTTTCAAGAATACTTCGTCACTCCCAAATTCAATACTAGAGAATCTTCTGTCTTAAAATATTGCGCTTCTAGAACTGTTTTCTATGCTTTTTGACCAGGAATGATTCAAGAACGTTTTCACGAATTTATGGTATGTTTTATGTAAAACAGGTCTTAACAACTGGCCGGTTTTGAGTGCGAGTACTCGCGTTTGCTCAGGCACGTGCTCGCGAGCAGGTGCAAGGTCGTGGAGTAGGGAAGCAGGGGAGGGAGGGGAAATGCGCGCGCACGTATGAATGAGACCGCAGCGTGCCTATTGAATTCGCGCCGACTGTGTAACGTTAAAAGTACTACGATCAGCTCTAACAGTCACTTCGCTGGTTAAGAATCATGTCAAGTCGCCGTTGTGTAACCCCAACCATGCTTTCGCAGTTCAACCCCCATTGGGAGGAATTGTATCTGTTTACAGAAAAAGATGGTGTTGCAAAATGTTTAGTATGTCACAAAACGCTGAATTCTTTTAGGAAATTTAATTTGCAGCGACATTATATGTCGTACCACGTGAAAGGCTACGGACGTGGAAAATGTGATTGACCAGATCGTGCACAGGAAGTTATTAAACTTAAAAGGAAGCTATCCGAAGAAGATCTGGACGACAAAGAAAAATCAACTGAGGCAGCTCTCAGAGTGGGTTACAAAATTGCTTTGCTTTTAGCAAAATCCCTGCGCCCCTTAACTTATGGCGATTTAATAAAAGAATGTTTGGTAGTTGCAGCGGAACATTTGTGTCCATCTCAAGTTGAACAGTTTCGGATTGTGCCATTATCTAACATGACCATTATGCGTCGCATACAGGACATGGCAGACGACGTCCAGAGCCAGCTTGCAAATATCTGTAAAGATTTTATGGCGTATTCTCTCGCTCTGGACGAAAGTGTTGATATCACTGGAACAGCGCAGCTTGCCATATTTATTAGAGGTGTTAATAGAGATCTTCAGGTGAGGGAGGAGCTCCTCGATGTAGTAGCCATGAAGAACACTACAACCGGAGGTGATATTTTAAGTAGTGTTGAAGGAAGTGTTGAAAATATAGGATTGTCGTGGAATTCTTTAGTTTCAGTGTCTACAGACGGTGCACCAGCGATGACAGGGAAAAAATTAGGTTTCGTTGCGCTGTTGAAGGAGAATATGCAAAAACTGACCGTGCCGAATGAAATAAGGGGCGTTCACTGTGTGATTCACCAGGAAAACTTATGTGCAAAGAGTATCACTCTAAAAATTGTGATGAGTGTTGTTGTTCGTACAACCAATTATATAAGGATGCATGGGCTACAACACAGACAATTTAAAAGTTTTCTTGAGGATGTAGAAAGCCAGTATGGTAGCCTGCCTTATTACAGCGAGGTCCGCTGGCTTAGTCGTGGCGAATTATTAAATCGAATTTTTGCCTATTAGATGAGATAAATACACTCCTGGAAATTGAAATAAGAACACCGTGAATTCATTGTCCCAGGAACGGGAAACTTTATTGACACATTCCTGGGGTCAGATACATCACATGATCACACTGACAGAACCACAGGCACATAGACACAGGCAACAGAGCATGCACAATGTCGGCACTAGTACAGTGTATATCCACCTTTCGCAGCAATGCAGGCTGCTATTCTCCCATGGAGACGATCGTAGAGATGCTGGATGTAGTCCTGTGGAACGGCTTGCCATGCCATTTCCACCTGGCGCCTCAGTTGGACCAGCGTTCGTGCTGGACGTGCAGACCGCGTGAGACGACGCTTCATCTAGTCCCGAACATGCTCAATGGGGGATAGATCCGGAGATCTTGCTGGCCAGGGTAGTTGACTTACACCTTCTAGAGCACGTTGGGTGGCACGGGATACATGCGGACGTCCATTGTCCTGTTGGAACAGCAAGTTCCCTTGCCGGTCTAGGAATGGTAGAACGATGGGTTCGATGAAGGTTTGGATGTACCGTGCACTATTCAGTGTCCCCTCGGTGATCACCAGTGGTGTACGGCCAGTGTAGGAGATCACTCCCCACACCATGATGCCGGGTGTTGGCCCTGTGTGCCTCGGTCGTATGCAGTCCTGATTGTGGCGCTCACCTGCACGGCGCCAAACACGCATATGACCATCATTGGCACCAAGGCAGAAGCGACTCTCATCGCTGAAGACGACACGTCTCCATTCGTCCCTCCATTCACGCCTGTCGCGACACCACTGGAGGCGGGCTGCACGATGTTGGGGCGTGAGCGGAAGACGGCCTAACGGTGTGCGGGACCGTAACCCAGCTTCATGGAGACGGTTGCGAATGGTCCTCGCCGATACCCCAGGAGCAACAGTGTCCCTAATTTGCTGGGAAGTGGCGGTGCGGTCCCCTACGGCACTGCGTAGGATCCTACGGTCTTGGCGTGCATCCGTGCGTCGCTGCGGTCCGGTCCCAGGTCGACGGGCACGTGCACCTTCCGCCGACCACTGGCGACAACATCGATGTACTGTGGAGACCTCACGCCCCACGTGTTGAGCAATTCGGCGGTACGTCCACCCGGCCTCCCGCATGCCCACTATACGCCCTCGCTCAAAGTCCGTCAACTGCACATACGGTTCACGTCCACGCTGTCGCGGCATGCTACCAGTGTTAAGACTGCGATGGAGCTCCGTATGCCACGGCAAACTGGCTGACACTGACGGCGGCGGTGCACAAATGCTGCGCAGCTAGCGCCATTCGACGGCCAACACCGCGGTTCCTGGTGTGTCCGCTGTGCCGTGCGTGTGATCATTGCTTGTACAGCCCTCTCGCAGTGTCCGGAGCAAGTATGGTGGGTCTGACACCCCGGTGTCAATGTGTTCTTTTTTCCATTTCTAGGAGTGTATGTTCATGGAAATAAATAACATGTGTGTTCCTGAATTGAAAGAGCCTTCATGGAAATGTGATCTCGCGGTCTTAGCAGATTTAACTAGCCATCTGAATGCTTTGAACATTTCACTACAAGGTAAAGATCTGCTAATTACTCATTTCATAGATCGAATACGAGCTTTTAAAATTAAATTGACACTTTGGGTGAGTCAGCTGGAAACAGGAAATCTAGCTCATTTTCCTAAATTATCATCCATGCAAGATGTTCACAAAGACTGTGAAAGTTATTCACATAGTTTAGTTGCCCTTAAGGAAGAATTTGATCTACGCTTTCAAGATCTGACAGCACTAGACAGTGATTCTGATCTGTTCTCCTCTCTATATTCAGCGAATATTGAAGTGATTCGTCCTGAGCTGCAACTAGAAATTATTGACCTGCAGTGTGACAGAGAATACAGAGACAAATTTCAGAACAAGAAAAACATTTTGGAATTTTACAGACACTTCCCTCAGGATAGATTTCCTCATTTGCACAAACTGGCGGCTACAATTATCTCAATGTTCGGTTCCATGCATGTTTGTGAATAACTGTTCTCTGCAATGAAATGTAACAAGACGCGCCTGAGAAACGCATTGTCTGATCAAAATTTAAACTGCACGCTGGGCCTACGATGCACAAGAACAATTACTCCGAACATAGACGCAATTGTAAAGGGCAAAAAGTACAAGATAGCAGAGAATCCCACACTTCAGTGACACCTTTTATTGTGTAACAGTTCACAAGTTAATACGAATGTAGAGGCATACACTAAGCTAATAAAATTATGTGGCAGGTGTACATTCTCCTTTATTTGTTTCATTTGTCACAGTAATAATTCGTGAGTGATATCCCTGCAGGTGGCCGCGGATTTACATTGACTGGCGGCAGCTGTTGTGTGCCCCACGTGACTCTCCTCACTCTTCGCGCTGGTCCGGTAGTGGGGGTAGCGTGCTCGCGCTGCTCCTTGCTTGCGCCTTGCTGCTCACAAGGGAACCTCCCAATCGCACCCCCCTCAGATTTAGTTATAAGTTGGCACAGTGGATAGGCCTTGAAAAACTGAACACAGATCAATTGAGAAAACAGGAAGAAGTTGTATGGAACTGTGAAAAAATAAGCAAAATATACAAACTGAGTAGTTCAAGGGAAGATAAGCAACAATATGGACTGTAAAAACGCAGGAGCGCCGTGGTCTCGTGGTAACGTGAGCAGCTGCGGAACGAAATGTCCTAGGTTCAAATCTTCCATCGAGTGTAAATTTTAATTTTTTATTTTCCGTTTATGTGACAAACTCTTATGTTTTCATCACTTTTTTGGGAGTGATTATCACATCCACAAGAAAACCTAAATCGGGCAAGGTAGAAGAATCTTTTTACCCATTCGCCAAGTATACAAGTTAGGTGGGTCGACAACATACTCCTGTCATGTGACGCACATGCCGTCACCAGTGTCGTATAGAATATATCAAATGTGTTTTCCCGTGGAAGAATCGGTTGACCTATGACCTTACGATCAAATGTTTTCTGTTCCCATTGGAGAGGCACGTCCTTTCGTCTACTAATCGCACGGTTTTGCAGTGCGGTCGCAAAACACAGACACTAAACTTATTACAGTGAACAGAGATGTCAACGAACGAACGGACATATAATAACTATGCAAAAAAAAATGAAGTAAAATTTTCAGTCGAGGGAAGACTTGAACCAAGGATCTCTCGTGCAGCAGCTCACGCTACCACGGGACCACGGCGCTTCTAAGCACACTTATTCCATGATGTTGCTTATGTGGCCCATGGACTAGTCAGTTTGTATATTTTGCTTATTTTTTCACAGTTCCACACAACTTCTTCCTGTTTTCTCAATTGATCTGTGTTCAGTTTATCAAGGCCTATCCACTGTGCCAACTTATAACTGAGGGGGGTGCGATGGGGAGGTTCCCTTGTCAGAGCTTGCTCCGCGAGCACGTATGTTGTGAAGCCCTGATGTAAAAGTACCAAACCTGTTTCCCACTATATTGTTCGAATCTGCCCGCATCTCGTGGTCGTGCGGTAGCGTTCTCGCTTCCCACGCCCGGGTTCCCGGGTTCGATTCCCGGCGGGGTCAGGGATTTTCTCTGCCTCGTGATGGCTGGGTGTTGTGTGCTGTCCTTAGGTTAGTTAGGTTTAAGTAGTTCTAAGTTCTAGGGGACTGATGACCATAGCTGTTAAGTCCCATAGTGCTCAGAGCCAGAGCCTTCGAATCTTTCGGCAACTCACTTGATGTTTTTTGGTTCTCGCCAATGCTCCAGAATAATTCCTTCAAACTGCCAAATGAAAGTCAAATAATGACTACATTGTTTTTATTGAAAAATTGCAGACTGCATACAGGCACCAGTCAGTTACCATAGCTCTACTTTTCTGCTTTGTCGTTCGTACCGTGTTTCTAATCCTCGTCTGTTTTCCCCTTTTAATTTAGTGCTGTCATTATTGCTCTCTCTTTCATGAAGTTTCTCAACATTTTCTTCAATTTCTCTCAATTTAATCTAGACCACATTTGTGTTCCCTCCACAATTTGATTTTACGCTAGAGATCTTACCGCTAATCTTATGTTCCTCATTCAGAATCAAACCTGAACAACCTCAGAGTCTAACCGATTTACACATGCTTGATCAGCTCCACTTTTCTCATTACAGGAATTAATTTATTTTGGCAACACATCGCTTATGCTCTTGTTATATTCAGTAAGATTTATGAGAAATTATTTTTTTCTGTATTTATTTATTCCTTCGAGGTTTGACTCTCTTTATTGATTTTTGTAAGATCATCTGCTTCTGACTTCTGATTTGAAACTTTCAAACTTCTATAATTTTCACATCACCCTGGTACAGTATTTGATGCATTTTCATTCAGAGCTTGTAAGTTATTATCTGTTTAACTTCGATTTTTGACAAAGATAGCATTGTTGAATTCGTCCTTGATTCCGGTAAAAATTTTTGATTTTTTCTCTTAATATTACCCTTTTCAGTATTTCGCACATTTCACAGAGTGTCATCTGAAGCAGTGCAATCCATGAAAACGTTATTTTGCTTCGTTCGTAATGTCAACGTCAGATACTGTATATATAATGTCCTCATCATAAATTATTAGTTCGTAATGCTCAGTCATGACAGGAAACTATTTCTGCTGTGTCTGTGGCCCCCTGTAATGTTTTGTGGTTCCTGGTTGGATGATGAGAAGGTGGTATGATAGGTAGGTGGCCGGTTTCCTCTCACTGCAACACAAATTGCAGGAAGCAATTGAGTACTTAACTTCGGTGACGTCCAGTCTGAATCACATGTACTAATTCTTGAATTTTATCAGTGTCCTTATCACAATGATACACAATGACTAACGTTCCATCAGAGGTAACTAAGATGCTGTAGAAGACTAGAGCACAGTGCGACGTACTGAGCTACTGACTGAGACAGTGAGGCAGCTCCGTCTGCAGCGGCGGCCTATATACACGCTGTCCAGGAGGCGTTATCGGCGCGAACCCTGGGGGTATGTCATGGTCTTCTCTTGTCGTAGGCGCGGTTAGTTCACCGCCTGCTATACAATGTTTCCTAGTGCCTACTGGTGTACTGGCGAAGGCGTACGCCACCACAATTTTTAAGTAGCTATCAGGTGTATCCTGTAGCTTACCTGAAGGATCATTGCTTTCACTGCTAGCAAGCAATCCTTACCTACTATTAAAAACATATTACTCTTCATTTGCCATTTTAGAGTTAATAACCTTAATTACAGTTTTACTAAGAGTCCACAGTAAAAACACCACTACAGTGTACTCTACTGTTAAATAAAGTTCGCACCGTTTTCACTTCCAGCAACTATGTTCATTCAACTCAGTTTTGCTTCCCGTGGCTGTGTGTTGCCGACCTGAAGTCTCACAAGGGAACCTCCCCATCGCACCCCCCTCAGATTTAGTTATAAGTTGGCACATTGGATAGGGCCTGAAAAATAGAACACAGATTAATAGAGAAAACAGGAAGAAGTTGTGTGGAACTACGAAAAAAATTTGTAAAATATACAAACTGAGTAGTCGATGCGCTAGATATGCAACATCAAGGAGCGTGTGAACTCTGGAGCGCCGCGGTCCCGTGGTTAGCGTGAGTGGCTGCGGAAGGAGAGGTCCTTGGTTCTAGTCTTCCCTCGACTGAAAATTCTACTTTCTTTATTTTCGCAAAGTTACGATCTGTCCGTTCGTTCATTGACGTCTCTGTTCACTGTAATAAGTTTAATGTCTGTGTTTTGCGACCGCACCGCAAAACCGTGCGATTAGTAGACGAAAGGACGTGCCTCTCCAATGGGAACCGAAAACATTTGATCACAAGGTCATAGGTCAACCGATTCCTCCACAGCAAAACACGTCTGATATATTCTATACAACACGGGTGACGGCATGTGTGTCACATGACAGGAATATGTTGTCGACCCACCTAACTTGTACACTTAGCGAATGGGTAAAAAGATTATTCTACCTTGCCCGATTTAGGTTTTCTTGTGGATGTGATAATAACTCCCAAAAAAGTGATGAAAACATAAGAGTTTGTCACATAAACTGAAAATAAAAAATTAAAATTTTCACTCGAGGGAAGACTTGAACATACGACCTCTCGTTCCGTAGCTGCTCTCGCTAACCAGGTGACCACGGCGCTCCTTAGCTCCCATTGTCCTTGATGTTGCCTATCTTCGCATGGACTACTCCGTTTGTATATTTCACTAATTTTTTTCATAGTTCCACACAACTTCTTCCTGTTTTCTCGATTGATCTGTGTTCAGTTATTCAAGGCCTATCCACTGTGCCAACTTATAACTAAACCTGAGGGGGGGTGCGATGGGGAGGTTCCCTTGTCAGATAGCTGCTGGCATTTTCTGCGCACCTGGTGAGGCACACAAGCCCTACGCGTACACAAGTCTGCTGCAGCAACGGCGGAGCTTCCAACTTAAGTTGCCATGGGCGTTACCTGAAGTCGTTACGTAATGAACATTTTGTGGCAGTAACGCTCACATGATTCACGTCACGCACGTACCGATATTTGCTTAATATAGTTTTAGCCTTGTGGCATTTCTCGATACAGCACCCATAATAATGTGACGCATGTATAGTTCTTTGCACAATTGTACACAGTTCGCTTTTATTGTCACGACAGTCCATTATTTTAAATTGTAATTCCACGCCTCAAAAACTCAAATTTTCCCAGTAGCAATTTAATATACAGTGAATAATTAGCACGCTGTTCCCAGAAGAGATTAAATGTACGGCGAATAATTAGCATTATATTTCCCACTAGAGGTTAAATGGTCGGCTGATAAATGGCGCATCATTACAGAAACTGTGTGACGTTCCCCTGTCTGCGTTGCCACAAATAGCGCGTGGCTCTCTCTACCTGTATTGGAATAGCCGAATTTGTAACTGACCTAGTGGTATCTCGCCGCACCATAACGAAATCCTAGGCTTGTAATAGTTATGTGTTGATGATATGTTGAGACAATCGTCAAAAGAACTAGAGTTTTGCACTCACAACATTAACCAACGAAATCTTCTACAATTTGCTGATGATGAACTTTTTAGAGCTAGCAGTGAGGACACCCTTCAAAAATTCATGTACAAATTAAATATTACTACTGAGGTCTGTAACTTAGAAAACTCAATCAAAAATACAGCTTCAAGATCCACTTTCCAAAAAGAAAAAAAGCGTCAAAACCCACTCCTAACCAGTATTGTCATAAAAAGCAAAATAAAACAAATAGACGGGGCTGAACGAATGCAACTTCTTGAAGAATACCATACACACAAAAGATAAAGGCAAATAGGAAAAAATTAAAAATACGGTTATATTAATGGGAGTGAATACCGAAAACAGAATGAAAAGATGAGGAAAGAAACTCTACTTACGTCACACAAAACTGACGTCAATACTTTATGTCAGTGAGACCTGGACAATAACAGCTGGAAATCAACGACAAATACTGTCTGCAGAAATGAGGTTTTTAAGAAGAGCAGCTGGCTATAGACCACCTTATATGCTAAGGAGGATGACAAACAGATCAGAAATAGGGGTGTCAAATCAGGCACCTTTCAGCCGTCTAATTTCCAAAGTGGTATTTTATTTAGCTACCAGTTTCGGCGATGTACTTCACTATATTCGGGCCCCTGACCGGCGTGTAGGAAGACTCCCACCTAAAAGTCGCTGAGGGGGCCTGAAGATGTCGTAGTACATCGCCGAAACTGGTAGCCAAATAAAATAACACTTTTGAAATTATACTGCTGAAAGGTGTTGCTTTGACATCCTGTACCGAACAGCAGAGGCCCGCAACCATCTCTGAAAAGATAGAAGTACAGAGGTAAGAAATAGGTTTTAAAGGAACAGATGGATAGATCATCTAACAAGAATGGATGATTATAGAATGTGTAAAATAATAACCAATTTTCTGCCAATAGGAAAAGATGACCAGGCAGAGAAAGAGAGAGACCTAGAGAGATCAAACAGTAACTACTAAGTAAATTAAAGTCGTTTGATATGAATGGCTGAGAGAATCCGAAAGCAGTTTCACCCGCCTAACAGGAAAGATTTTTCCTATGCTTCGTTCCAGGAGGCACATTCTATTCGCAATGTATGACGGCTGTGTATGTAAGTGTATCTGTTAAGTGTAGGTGACCTGAGTGTGTGTCTGTGTGTGTGTGTGTGTGTGTGTGTGTGTGTGTGTGTGTGTGTGTGCGTGTGTGCGTGTGTAGTGTAGTGTAGTGTCATGTTGGTGTTGGAGATGATGAGAGCAGGAAGATGATGAAATCCAGTGCCGGCGCGGAGCCTACTCTTCAGGAAGACCACTGAGGGGATCGCCAAGCTCATCAGTCAACTGACTGGTTTGATGCGGCCCGCCACGAATTCCTTTCCTGTGCTAACCTCTTCATCTCAGAGTAGCACTTGCAACCTACGTTCTCAATTATTTGCTTGACGTTTTCGAATCTCTGTCTTCCTCTACAGTTTTTGCCCTCTACAGCTTCATCTAGTACCATGGAAGTCATTCCCTCATGTCTTAGCAGATGTCCTACCATCCTGTCCCTTCTCCTTATCAGTGTTTTCCACATATTCCTTTCCTCTCCGATTCTGCGTAGAACCTCCTCATTCTTTACCTTATCAGTCCACCTAATTTTCAACATTCGTCTTGTAACAGAACGTAAGATCGTGTATGTCAGTAATTTTCGTGTATGTCAGTAATTTCTTTACGTGTAATGTTTTATGTAAATATAGCCTTTGACTGCGAGTTTAACGACTAAGAGACAGTTATCTTTGGACATGCGGAAAGGAGGTCGATCTTTGGGGGAGGTGGTTAAAGGACTTTGGAGAGAAAGCGTGGGCAAGAGGAGGTGCGAATACAGATGTGGTGTAAAACAATGTCTTATTGCATATTATTGTAGAAGTGTTAAATGTGAATAAATGAATTAAATAGTGATTTGCAAAACTAATGTAACGTTTGCTCTCTAAAAATCAAAATACCACATCGCCCTACAAACCAGTTAGTCTCATCCAAACACAAAGAAAACCGCGGGAACATCGCAGTGGAATCACCTCTAGAATTCACGAAGACAACAACGCAGCCATCGATATGAGTTAAGTACCAAACTGTTCGTACTTGTTAACGACCTCGGACTATAAATTTGAATCTCCTGTAGTACCTGAAGTCACCATGTGGACAAAGGAGTAGGACAACTTATATACAGTGGAAATCATAGGAAGAGGTCTGTTAAACTTGGGGGCTCGTCCGGGATATTACAGTTAAATGCGATGGGGCTAATTGCGCTTCGTTTGCGGAACATTACAAACTTTATAATTCGTAAAACGTGAATAACATTGTACACGTTTCCTGGACCAGAAAAAGTAGTGTGAGAACCAACAAAGTGCTGGCTTATCGGAGAGGTGGACCTGTGATCGACGTAGTGGTGTGAAAAGATAAGTACAATTCTGCTTTGTTTTAAACTTTTCGTCAAAACTGTATCCAAACACGTGGTGCCATCATGACGCTATCAGAAGAAATTAAAAAGGAAGTTGGAGAAATGTTAGACTCGAACGTGTGTGGTGTAAGTGACGATCCAGATGACTCACAAACCGAAAGAAAACCGGATCAACAGGACTGGGTAAGTTTACTCTTTGCCAGAATGGGACAAATGCAGACCGAATTAACAAGGGCAATGAACTCAAATAGTGAATTCCTAGAATCGAAAATAAATGCATCTAGTGAAGCGCTGGAAGCAAAAATGAAAAGCAACGGTGATGTACTGAAAGAAGAGATCTCAAATTTAAAACTTCAATTAGGAGAAAGTTTGAAGGGCGTGAACTCCAAAATTGAAGCTATAGAGAATAAGTTTGTGACCTTAGAAAATAAGTTAGCCACAGTTAGCTCAAGTCAAGGGAAAGAGATTGAAAGGTTAACTGCAGCTCAAAGAACTGTGGAGGAGAGGGTAGACAAATTAAGTCTAGATACAGAATCAAAAGTTAACTCCTTAGATGCTGAATTAAATAAGATACAAGAGTCTGTAACATGTAACTTAAGTGTAATAGACAAGAGATTCACTGAAATGCAAGATAATTTTGTGTCTAGAAATTTATGTATGAATGGTGGAAGTGTGTGGAGTAATTCACCTGTAAAAAGTTTTCCTTGTGATAATTTACACCCTGTAGATTTTTTGCAACACTGCTCTGACAACCTTGTTACTGGCATGTCTGATAGTCTAAAGATTAAATTTGTTAAAAAATTTCTTGAGGGAGAAGCTTTGTCTTGGGCAAACCAACATTTTGATGAGTGGAAAACGTTTGATGATTTTAAGAAGAGTTTCTTAAATAAGTTTTGGTCTGAGACTGAACAGGGTAGAATAAAAAGTGAATTTTTAAATGGGCCTATCTTCAGGGGCAGAAACCACTCAATGAAAGACTTTTGCAGGGATCAACTTAGGAAATTGGTGCATCTAGATAAACCCTTCGACGAAATGACGCAAATTGATGCCCTTAAAAGGAGGTTACCTGAAATAATACAGTGGGAATTAGTGCATGGACCTGACGACTGTTTAGACCAGTTTCTAAAATATATAGACAAATTAGGCAGGGCAATGGAGAGAAATGTGCAACAGTTTAGTAACGGAAACCATTACAGTGGGAGGTGGAATTCTGATTACCGTGGAGAGAACCCTAGAAGGGACGATAGAGATTTTCGGAATGAACACCAATATGATAGAACAAGAGAGTACAATGCTAATTGGAGAGGGAGTAACTGGGAAAGCAATGGTGTAACTAGGAACAACAGATGGGAAGGTAACAACAGAATGAATACAAATTGGAGGAGTGACAATAGAGGTAGACATCCGGAAAACTCCGGACCACCTCAATGAAGGTCCACAGCTTTGGGGCGAACCGATTTAAACATAATAGGACCACTAACTTTCACACAAAACCCAATACTGTAAATAACTGTACCATTAACAAACAGGTTAAAAACCAGGAATACCAAGTGAATTATATAAATTTTGATAAAAAATTTTGGGATGCTATGTGGCACAGTAGACCACCACAAAATAAACATAGGAGAGACCAAAGTTCTGACTCAATTCTGGATGAGGAGATGTTAAATGATTTTTACAGGTGGGCAAAAAGGGGAGAGCAAGCTAATAATGAAGAGAGTAACAAATGTTTTAGTTCAGAATTGGGGGGGTTGTTCACACAAGAAGGTAATAGTGAATCAGCTGATGATAAACCTAAGCAACAGGAAAAAGAATCAACCATAGAAAGTGAAAAACAGAGAGAAATAGATGAAACTGGCAGTAAAGTATACCATAGTAGTGATGATGTTAGTAATTTTGATGTGAAAAGTATGGTAAGCAAACCAGTAAGTGAGTACAATGTTTTTATTGAAATAAATAATGAAGTTTTGGAACTTGATGATAGTTGTGGTGATGAAGTACAGGAATATGATAAGAATAATGAAGTGACAGCTGAAAATCAATTGCTACATGCCTTTCCTGATGAGCTCATGGTTAATCAAAGTGGTGATAACAAAAGTGAAAATATTGTGAAAGAATTAGATTTGCGTGATATTATTGAAAGTAAAGGAAGCCAATTTTTAGAAATCCTGTGGAACCAATATAATGAGAATTGTAGTAGCAAAGTGTTTTGGTATCGTCTAAGTATAATTAGTAGAGTTTTATGCCCACGCTGGTGGGAGAGTAAAAGAAAGAGTCTGAGTGAAAGGTACATAAACAGTAAGGAGATATTTTGTGTGCAGCCAAAGTGTAAACTTGACACTAGTAACTTAGAATCTGAAAATCAGGTAAACCTGATGAAGACTGAAAGGGAGGAAGGAGATGGAAATTATAAAGAAATTGAAAAAGATTTATTATATGAAGTCCCCGAGGGGAAGGCAGATGAAAAGGAATTAGGCTGTCCATACATTAAAATAAGAGTAAATCAGTGGGAAGGGCACTGTCTTATTGATACAGGAAGCCCCATATGCGCAATTTCAGAAAAATTTAGAGATAAAATTAGAGATGGTAAGAACTTTGTAGAAATGCCGGTTGTAGGGGTAAAAATCAGAGGTGCCACTGGTAGGCAAAGTAAGGTAGTTAAGAGTCAAGTATTGTTAACGTTTCAAATTGAAAATGTGGAGTTTGAGCAGGGTTGCCTTGTGGTCCCAAGGTTAGAAGAAAATATCATTTTTGGCATGGATTGGGTCTTAAAAGTGGGTGTAAGCTTCTCTTGGGAAGATAAGACTGTTATAATTACTGAACCTGAGAAAAATAGTATTCTGAAAACAGAAATGTACATCCTTAACTGTAGTAATTCTTGCAACCATATCAAAGCTGTCGTAAGCAAGGTAGATAATCAAGCCATAAGTGATAACACATCCTTTGATCTTATAAATGAACAAAATTTCGAAGAATTAGTCGAAGTAAAATTGAAGGAAGCTGTAAATCTAAGTGAAATTCAGAAAAATCAGTTAAGAGAAGTGTTATGGGAATTTCAGGATACATTCAGTGAGAGACCAGGGAAGGTAAAAGACTATCAGTGCAGACTTCAACTCAGAGATCATCATCCTTTCTTCCTAAAACCATATGGCATTCCATTCTCCAGAAAAAAAGATGTAGAAAGGGAAATCCAAAAAATGGAAACTTGGGGGATTATAGAAAGGAGTAGAAGTGCTTACAAAAACCCATTAGTAGTTGTGTCTAAGAGAAATGGTGGGGTTAGACTTGTACTTGACTCTAGGCACCTTAATAAGTTTTTGATTAGAGAAAATGACCATCCTGACAATATGGATGAACTCCTGCACAAATTTGATAATGTAAAATTTATGAGTAGCCTAGACTTGACATCTGGTTTTCACCAAATACCACTTGAACTTGATTCTAGGAAGTATACTGCCTTTTTGTATGGTGGCAAAAGTTACCAATATTGTGTTGTCCCTTTTGGATTGAATGTATCGGTGGCTGAATTTATCAGAGCACTGGATTTTGTATTAGGTGATGAATTGTCTTCAAAATTAATAGTATATGTAGATGACATTCTTGTAACTGGAAAAACCTGGGAAGATCATCTAAACCTTCTGAGACAAGTCTGTTCAAAATTGAGGGAAGGTAGAATGACCGTAAAATTGGAAAAATGTTGTTTTGGAGTTAATGAACTGAAATTTTTGGGGCATAATATTTCAGAAAAGGGAATCTTACCTGATAAGGATAAACTTGAGGCCATTGTAAACTTCCCTACTCCCAAGAACAAAAAACAACTCAAGTCCTTTTTTGGTCTCACTGGATTCTATAGAAAATTTCTTAGTACCCAAGCTTTAAATGCAAACTGCTTATGTAACTTACTAAAAAAGAATACTGTTTGGGATTGGACACAAGAATGTCAGGATGCGTTCGTGGAAATAAAACAACAACTGTCCCAAAGTCAAATGTTGTATAGACCTGTTATGTCGTTACCATTCTGTATAATGACAGATAGTAGTGAGACAGGTTTAGGGGCACACTTGTTTCAAAACATAGAAGTAGAAGGAAAACTAGAACACCATTCTATTGCTTTTGCTAGCCGGGTTTTACAAAAGTATGAAAAATCATATACAGTCACAGAGAAGGAACTACTTGCCATCCACTGGGCATTTAATAAGTTTAAAAGTTATCTTTTAGGCCACAAGGTAATTGTTTTCTCTGACCATAAAGCTCTATCGTACATTCAGGAGTGCAGACTTTATCATGACCGTATAACAAGGTGGGTTTTATTCCTTCAACAGTTTGACTACGAGATCAAATTTATTCAGGGTAAACATAATGTCATTGCAGATGCCCTTTCCAGACTACCAGTAGGTGCAGATGTTGAAAATACTTATGGAAAAGAGGAGAAAGAGTTCAAACTTATGTACTTAAAGGGTGTAAAAGATGAAGCTGAAATACTGAAAATCTGTAATGATATTCGTAGAAACCAAAACCATGATGAAAATTGGAAGTTGGTTAAAAGTTATATAGGGAAAAAGGGAGGAGAAAAGGTAGATCAGTATTATAAAGTACAAAAAGGGATTTTGTTTAGGAGACCTAGACCTGACTTAGACAATTGGAAACTATGTTGGCCTGAGCAATGTATTGACACGTTAATCAGTTACTTACACGAAAGCTTCGGACACTGCGGGGCAACAAAATGTATACCGAAGATACAGGAAAATGTATACTTCTATAATATCAGTAGGAGAGTGAAGAAAAAACTTGAAACCTGTGATCGTTGTCAGAGAGTAAAAGTGAGCAACCAAACATCTAAAGGATTGATGCAAAACATTTTACCAAATAAAAACCTTGAATTAACAGCTATTGATCTATATGGACCACTACCAAGGTCAAGGGGAGGGTATAGTTACATCTTCGTTATAGTTGACGTTTTCTCTAAATTTATAAAATTGTATACATTAAAGAGAGCAACCAGTAAACAAATTATCATCAAGCTGACGAATCATTATTTCACAAATGTTGGTATTCCCCAGGCCATCATATCTGATAATGGGTCACAGTTTACATCTAAATTATGGAAAAATTTTATTGAAGATACAGGAATAAAACATATCTTGATTTCGGTTTGTCACCCATCAAGTAACCCAGCAGAAAGGTACATGAGGGAAATTGGAAGGCTCTGCAGAACATACTGTAGTAAAAATCATGTTAATTGGATTGAAAATGTTACTGACTTTGAGGATATAATGAATAGCCTACAGCATTCATCCACTGGTTTCTCACCTTACGAAGTAATGTTTAATAGACGACCTGCAAATTTGATTTCTGAGAATGTTGATTTCCCACCTTGTCAAACTATGACACCCCAGGAAAGAGAGACAGCTGTTAGGAACACTATGAAAAGACAAGGAGAGGTAAGAAAGTGGAGACATGATGCAAGAAGTAAAGGAGTACAGTTCAGGGCAGGAGATCTGGTTTTAGTAAAAACACAGGAAAAATCTAGATTGATGAGTTCTGAAATAAAGAATTTTTTTGACATCTATATAGGCCCCTTTGAAATCAAGGAAAACCCACACCCTAATGCCTATAGGCTAATCTACCCAAAATCCAAGAAGTTATTTGGACTGCGCAATGTTACAGAGTTAAAACTCTACAAACATGACCCATAAAATAGTCTTTAATAAGTAAAATGCTGCTCGGAAAGAACTAGTTGACTGGCCCAACTACATCACTTTATTGTTTTATCATTCAAGGAAAACTTCATGTCAAAGTGTGGGACTAGGTCAGCTAAAAGTATGAAGTAGATTTTGTGTTAATGTGAATTATGTCTGTACTAATTTCTCTTTGTTCTCTAGTATACCCATTCATTAAATTTGGTATGAGATCAGTGTGTCTGGCTACGAACCATTCTACAGTGTCATAGTAATGTCTCTTAACAGAAACCAAAGTTAATGATGTGGACACTTTTAAAGTAATAAGATATGAATAGTGATTGTGTGTAAGAAGACAAAACCTTGTCATTTGTAAGCTATGTCAGATGGAACGTTATTTAGTGGATAAAGCAAACTGGAGGTACTTGTCAGATTATGAGAGTGTACTTTGAAAGACCAGGTATGTTATAGTGTGTTAAAAATATAGTGGGTAGTCATGAAATTTAATCATGCAAATTAAGAATGTATTGAGGTTTAGAGCATTATGGAAACAGATGTTGGTGTATTACTTTTGAAACACTTGTGATGGATTGAAGGTTATGTGACACTAATTTTGAAGTTTATGTTGTGGGAGAATATTTTGTAATAGTTTAGATAATTTAATGTTAAAGTGAATGAAGAGCTGTTAGGAATTTATCCCATACCCTGTTACACAATTTGGAATAATTTCTATTCATGGCAATATGCTATTTGAGCACAGGAGAGTAAATAAAAATGAAACGCTGCTTAATAATGATGTAAAGTTAAGGTATAAATACTAACAATCTTACACAATTTAAGTGTAGAGTTTGTCATAATTTGACCTATAAAGCTGAAATAGATGTATAATGTGAGGATACTGCAATTATAGTCACAATCATATGGAACGTCTCAGCTATCTCATTATAAAGGAAACATTAAATCATAAATATGTAAACCAATCTGACTCTGAAAATACAGTGCTGGTCGCACATAATTCAATTTGCACTGGATTCACCATGTGATTCCATTCATCACGTATACATGAATTTTCCCTAAGAGACAACCATTTAACATTGTGTATAAGTATTACAATATTTTGAATTATGCCTATTTTATGTATGTGGTTAAAAGAACCTGTGTATTTTAGAATAATGATTTCTTTAGATTTAATGGTTGTTTTGGGCACAATCCATGCCATAAGGTATTTTGTTGAAGCACTTATATTAAAAGATTGTGAGAGATGCCTGCATTCCACAATTCACTTAATATATTCTAAAGAAACCACTGACAATCAGAAAAATGAGGTTAACTAAGATGCATTAAGTCAGTATTGAAGTAAACTTGAGTTTATCCATATACTATATAATTATGTTCCCATCTTAACACGGCTGTGTCAGCTACCATGATCAATTAAATATAAGGTGCCATATTTTATTGTTAGTTATAAGCTCATTACACTTATTGCTCAATACAGCCAATGTAACTTTCAAATTGTATATCATGGAAAGTGTATATATATATATATAACTAAGATCACTTGGGAACCAATTTTATTACTAACTTTCGGAACTGGAAATTTTATTATGATGTGTGTATTAGACATATTTTATTCCATAGTGACACACAATCCCATGCATGCCATGCACGGACTTGTGTGGGGGGGGGGGGGTATTGTAACAGAACGTAAGATCGTGTATGTCAGTAATTTTCGTGTATGTCAGTAATTTCTTTACGTGTAATGTTTTATGTAAATATAGCCTTTGACTGCGAGTTTAACGACTAAGAGACAGTTATCTTTGGACATGCGGAAAGGAGGTCGATCTTTGGGGGAGGTGGTTAAAGGACTTTGGAGAGAAAGCGTGGGCAAGAGGAGGTGCGAATACAGATGTGGTGTAAAACAATGTCTTATTGCATATTATTGTAGAAGTGTTAAATGTGAATAAATGAATTAAATAGTGATTTGCAAAACTAATGTAACGTTTGCTCTCTAAAAATCAAAATACCACATCGCCCTACAAACCAGTTAGTCTCATCCAAACACAAAGAAAACCGCGGGAACATCGCAGTGGAATCACCTCTAGACTTCACGAAGACAACAACGCAGCCATCGATATGAGTTAAGTACCAAACTGTTCGTACTTGTTAACGACCTCGGACTATAAATTTGAATCTCCTGTAGTACCTGAAGTCACCATGTGGACAAAGGAGTAGGACAACTTATATACAGTGGAAATCATAGGAAGAGGTCTGTTAAAGTCTATAGCACCACATCTCAAATGCTTCGATTCTCTTCTATTCCGGTTTTCCCACAGTCCATGTTTCACTACCATACAATGCTCTAATCCAGACGTACATCCTCGGAAATTTCTTCCTCAAATTAAGGCCGGTATTTGATATTAGTAGTCTTCTCTTGGCCAGAAATGCCTTTTTTGCCATAGCGAGTCTGCTTTTGATGTCCTCCTTGCTCCGTCCGTCATTGGTTATTTTACTGACTAGGTAGCAGAATTCCTTAACTTCATTGACTTCGTGACCATCAATCGTGATGTTAAGTTTCTCGCTGTTCTACTACTTCTCATTACCTTCGTCTTTCTCCGATTTACTCTCAAACCATACTGTGTACTCATTAGACTGTTCATTCCGTTCAGCAGATCATTCAATTCTTCTTCACTTTCACTCAGGATAGCAATGTCATCAGCGAATCGTATCACTGATATCCTTTCACCTTGTATTTTAATTCCACTCCTGAACCTTTCATTTATTTCCATCATTGCTTCCTCGATGTACAGATTGAAGAGTCCTTGTCTTACACCCTTCTTAATACGGGCACTTCGTTCTTGATCGTCCCCTCTTATTATTCCCTCTTGGTTGTTGTACATATTGTGTATGACACGTCTCTCCCTATAGCTTACCCCCTCTTTTTTTCAGAATCTCGACCAGCTTGCATCATTTTATATTTTCGAACGCTTTTTCCAGGTCGACAAATCCTATGAAAATGTCTTGATTTTTCTTTAGCCTTGCTTCCATTATTAGCCGTAACGTCAGAATTGCCTATCTCGTCCCTTCACTTTTCCTAAACCCAAACTGATCGTCACCTAGCGCATTCTCAATTTTCTTTTCCATTCTTCTGTATATTATTCTTGTAAGCAGCTTCGATGCATGAGCTGTTAAGCTGATTGTACGATAATTCTCGCACTTGTCAGCTCTTGCCGTCTTCGGAATTGTGTGGATGATGCTTTTCCGAAAGTCAGATGGTATACCGCCAGACTCATATATTCTACACACCAACGTGAATAGTCGTTTTGTTGCCACTTCCCCCAATGATTTTAGAAATTCTGATGGAATGTTATTTATCCCTTCTGCCTTATTTGACCGTAAGTCCTCCAAAGCTCTTTTAAATTCCGATTCTAATACTGGATCCCCTATCTCTTCTAAATCGACTCCTGTTTCTTCTTCTATCACATCAGACAAATCTTCACCCTCATAGAGGCTTTCAATGTATTCTTTCCACCTATCTGCTCTCTCCTCTGCATTTGACAGTGGAATTCCCGTTGCACTCTTAATGTTACCACCGTTGCTTTTAATGTCACCAAAGGTTGTTTTGACTTTCCTGTATGCTGAGTCTGTCCTTCCGAGAACCATATCTTTTTCGATGTCTTCACATTTTTCCTGCAGCCATTTCGTCTTAGCTTCCCTGCACTTCCTATTTATTTCATTCCTCAGCGACTTGTATTTCTGTATTCCTGATTTTCCCGGTACATCTATGTACTTCCTCCTTTCATCAATCAACTGAAGTATTTCTTCTGTTACCCATGGTTTCTTCGCAGCTACCTTCTTTGTACCTATGTTTTCCTTCCCAACTTCTGTGATTGCCCGTTTTAGAGATGTCCATTCCTCTTCAAGTGTACTCCCTACTGCGCTATTCCTTATTGCTGTATCTATAGCGTTAGAGAACTTCAAACGTATCTCGTCATTCCTTAGTACTTCCGTATCCCACTTCGTTGCGTATTGATTCTTCCTGCCTAATGTCTTGAACTTCAGCCTACTCTTCATCACTAGTATATTGTGATCTGAGTCTATATCTGCTCCTGGGTACGCCTTACAATCCAGTATCTGATTTCGGAATCTCTGTCTGACCATGATGTAATCTAATTGAAATCTTCCCGTATCTCCCGGCCTTTTCCAAGTTTACCTCCTCCTCTTGTGATTCTTGAACACGGTATTCGCTATTACTAAATGAAACTTGTTACAGAACTCAATTAGTCTTTCTCCTCTTTCATTCCTTGTCCCAAGCCCATATTCTCCTGTAACCTTTTCTTCTGCTCCTTCCCCTACAACTGCATTCCAGTCGCCCATGACTATTAGATTTTCGTCCCCCTTTACATACTGCATTACCCTTTCAATATCCTCATACACTTTCTCTATCTGTTCATCTTCAACTTGCGACGTCGGCATGTATACCTGAACTATCGTTGTCGGTGTTGGTCTGCTGACGATTCTGATTAGAAGAACCCGGTCACTGAACTGTTCACAGTAACACACCCTCTGCCCTACCTTCCTATTCATAACGAATCCTACACCTGTTATACCATTTTCTGCTGCTGTTGATATTACCCGATACTCATCTGACCAGAAATCCTTGTCTTCCTTCCACTTCACTTCACTGACCCCTACTATATCTAGATTGAGCCTTTGCATTTTCCTTTTCAGATTTTCTAGTTTCGCTACCACGTTGAAGCTTCTGACATTCGACGCCCCGACTCGTAGAACGTTATCCTTTCGTTGATTATTCAATCTTTTTCTCATGGTAACCTCCCCCTTGGCAGTCCCCTCCCGGAGATCCGAATGGGGGACTATTCCGGAATCTTTGGCCACATGTCCTGTGGATACACGTTACGTGTCTTTAATGGAGTGGTTTCCATTGCCTTCTGCATCCCCATGTCGTTGATCATTGCTGATTCTTCCGCCTTTAGGGGCAATTTCCCACCCCTAGGACAAGAGAGTGCCCTGAACGTCTATCCGCTCCTCCGCCCTCTTTGACAAGGCCGAGGCTGACTTCTTATGCCGCAAGTCTTCAGACCACGGGTACAAACTTAATGTTCGCATAAGTAGGAGTATCACCATCAACAGTGCCGCATACCTTCACTACATGAGACCCTACGCAGTGGATTGGAACTGAGTTGAGGCCATTGGCGAAAAGATTGGTGATCAGGGACTTTATACCTCCATCCCCTCTTCCCTAAAGACAAAGGGAACCAGACGGTCACACATCCAACTACTAGCCACGCCCGATGGCACTTCGGCGATCTGACGGGGATCGGTAGATCCAACTCCGGACGGTCGTTGACAAAAGGTAACCAACCACAGATAATAGGGTTCAAATGGTTCAAATGGCTCTGAGCGCTATGGGACTCAACATCTTAGGTCATAAGTCCCCTAGAACTTAGAACTACTTAAACCTAACCAACCTAAGGACATCACACACACCCATGCCCGAGGCAGGATTCGAACCTGCGACCGCAGCAGCCTCGCGGTTCCGGACTGCAGCGCCAGAACCGCACAGCCACCGCGGCCGGCACAGATAATAGGGCTACTGAACAAAAAGAAGTAACATGCAAATGCCTAATCTACATCTACATCCATATTCCGCAAGCCACCTGACGGTGTGTGGCGGAGGGTACCTTGAGTACCTCTATCGGTTCTCCCTTCTATTGTTCGTGGAAAGAAGGATTGTCGGTATGCCTCTGTGTGGGCTCTAATCTCTCTGATTTTATCCTCATGGTCTCTTCGCGAGATATACGTAGGAGGGAGCAATATACTGCTTGACTCCTCTGTGAAGGTATGTTCTCGAAGCTTCAACAAAAGCCCGTAACGGGCTAATGAGCATCTCTCCTGCAGAGTCTTCCACTGGAGTTTATCTGTCATCTCCGTAACGCTTTCGCGATTACTAAATGATCATGTAACGAAGCGCACTGCTCTCCGTTGGATCTTCTCTATCTCTTCTGTCAACCCTATCTGGTATGGATCCCACACCGGTGAGCAGTATTCAAGCAGTGGGCGAACAAGTGTTCTGTAACCTACTTCCTTTCAAATTGGTTCAAATGGCTCTGAGCACTATGGGACTCAACTGCTGAGGTCATTAGTCCCCTAGAACTTAGAACTAGTTAAACCTAACTAACCTAAGGACATCACAAACATCCATGCCCGAGGCAGGATTCGAACCTGCGACCGTAGCGGTCTTGCGGTTCCAGACTGCAGCGCCTTTAACCGCACGGCCACTTCGGCCGGCCCTACTTCCTTTGTTTTCGGACTGCATTTCCTTAGGATTCTTCCAATGAATCACAGTCTTGCATCTGCTTTACCGACAATTTATTTTATATGGTCATTACATTTTCAATCACTCTTAATTCCTACTCCCCAATAATTTATGGAATTAACTGCTTCCTGTTGTTGACCTGCTATATTGTAGCTAAAGGATCTGTCTTTCTATGTATTCGCAGCACATTACACTTGTCTACATTGAATTCAATTGCCATTCCCTGCACCATGCGTCAATTCGTTGCAGATCCTCCTGCATTTCAGTACAATTTTCCATTGTTACAACCTTTCGATATACCACAGCATCATCCGCAAAAAGCCTCAGTGAACTTCCGATGTCATCCACAGGGTCATTTATTTATATTGTGAATAGCAACGGTCCTACAACACTCCCCTGCGGCAAACCTTAAATCACTCTTACTTCGGAAGACTTCTCTCCATTGAGAATGACATGCTGCGTTCTGTTATCTAAGAACTCTTCAATCCAATCACACAATTGGTCTGATAGTCCATATGCTCTTACTTTGTTCATTAAACGACTGTGGGAAACTGTATCGAACGCCTTGCGGAAGTCAAGAAACACGGTATCTACCTAGGAACCCGTGTCTATGCCCCTCTGAGTCTCGTGGACGAATAGCGAGAGCTGGGTTTCACACGATCGTCTTTTTTGAAACCCATGGTGATTCCTACAGAGTAGATTTCTAGCCTCCAGAAAAGTCATTATACTGTTCGACGTCCCTTCTTGAAAACGGGGATGACCTGTGCCTTTTTGCAATCCTATGGAACGTTACGCTCTTCTAGAGACCTACGGTACACCGCTGCTAGAAGGGGGCCAAGTTCCTTCGCGTACTCTGTGTAAAATCGAACTGGTATCCCATCAGGTCTAGCGGCCTTTCCTCTTTTGAGCGATTTTAATTGTTTCTCTATCCCTCTGTCGTCTACTTCGATATCTACCATTTTGTCATCTGTGCGACAATCTAAAGAAGGAACTAAAGTGCAATCTTCCTCTGTGAAACAGCCTTGGAAAAAGACATTTAGTATTTCGGCCTTTAGTCTATCATCCTCTGTTTCAGTACCATTTTGGTCACAGAGCGTATGGACATTTTGTTTTGATCCACCTTCCGCTCTGATATAAGACCAAAATTTCTTAGGATTTTATGCCAAGTCAGTACATAGAACTTTACTTTCGAATTCATTGAACGCCTCTCGCATAGCCCTCCTCACACTACATTTCGCTTCGCGTAATTTTTGTCTGTCTGCAAGGCTTTGGCTATGTTTATGTTTGCTGTGAAGTTCCCTTTGCTTCCGCAGCAGTTTTCTAACTCGTTTGTTGTACCACGGTGGATCTTTTCCATCTCTTACTCATACTCATACTCGAAGAAAGAAGAAGAAAAAGAAGACAGCTCTCCCTAACTGGCGTCTTCATTCCATATTGTCACCCCCGCGCAGAAATAGCAATTAGGTTTTTTGATGAGAGTCTAGATGGAACAGTATTGAAACGGTGTAAGGTTCTTATCTCATCTAAGTAACGATGTCCATAGTTTATACAGATACCGGGTATTACTTTTATAAATACATTCCTTCAGAGAAAATAGCGAACTGAGTCATGCAATGTTGTATATTAATGCGTACACCTATGTCATTCACAAGATAAACTATCCATCTGTGCCATTAGTCAATATTCAGTCCTTTACCCCATTCTAACTAAACAAGATATACGAGGGTAATCCCAAAAGTAAGGTCTCCTATTTTTTATAAGTACATAGACCCGTTTATTTCTATAATGGTTTACAACAGTTTACAGCTTAAACATTTAGCTATCTTTCGACATAATCACCATTGCTGTGGATGCATTTTTGTGGACGCTGAGGCAGATTTTGTACTCCCATGTCATACCAGCACGCCGCCGTGCTGTTCAGAAAGTTTGAACTGGCGTGATTGTTGCTTGGTCTCAGGTGTAAAGTGGTACTCTCAGGTTTCGTCACCCGTGACAATTGAGTCCAGAAAGTTGTCCTGTTCGGCTGCAAGGCGGTGAAGAAATGCGCGGAAAGCATTAACTCGTTGCCGCATGTGGTCCTCAGTCAGCATGCGTGGGACCCATCTTGCGCACACCTTCCGATAGTTCAATGTCTGCGTTAAAATTCTGTGAGCGGTGCTTCGGGAAACCTCAGGAACCAACGTGCAGAGATCATCCAGCGTGATCCGCCGGTCTTCACGCATGCTTTGCTCAACTTTCAACACTGTCTCTTCAGAAATTGACGGACTCCCGCTCCTTTCTTCGTGGTGAATTTTGGTCCGACCAGCTGCAAACTCTCTACACCACTTACGAACAGTTTTGACATCCATGCACGACTCACCATAAACTTCGGTCAATTGGCGATGGATTTCAATCGGCGCAGTGCCCTTTGCGTTTAAAAACCGAATAACTGCGCACAATTCGCACTTGGCGGTGACATCCAACGGGAGCTTCGTTCTCAGTGGCTGCCAAGCCAAGACTGACCGCCTCAGAGTGGCGTGCGCATGTTTACACACAGCGTGTGAAGCATTCTTCCTAACAGTGTGACAAACTGCCACACAAACAGAGTTCTGTACTTATAAAAAAATAGGAGGCCTTACTTTCGAGATTACCCTCGTATTATCAATGTATCACAAATCAAACTAGATATCCCCAACCTCTTAACATAGTCTGCCTTATTCACAGATGACCGAGCTTAACCGCAAGAGTTCTAACGAAGTGCTATCTTACTTAACACTCCTGGCTCGATCTGCTTCGCTCGGCAGTCATTCGTTCCACAGGCGATGACATACAAAGTGATTCGCGTCCTCTTCGCACATAATTGCTCATATGCACTGGTGTCAAGGACGAAAATGACGAATACACGATGTGCCACTGCCATAATACATAGCTCGACGAAACTTAGGCCACACACAGAAAGAAATCATACAGTTTAATAGAGAAAAAACTGAAATAAATACGCAATAAAATGAAAAGAAATGATACTTTAATTCAAAGGTAATAATTACATTAAAGTCACTCCCTAGACATTATAAGTGGCGGTGCATTGCTCTTAGTAGGGTGTGTGTTTACCACAGACAGCAATGCATGGTCTGAAACGTGTTCCCATTCTGGCCACAGGGTTTTCTAGCGATAGGATATTCTATGCCTCCGCCGGCGAGGATGACAACCACTGGATAGTTGATTTGTGAGTGTGAACGTGCTGCAGTCCGTCTCCCCAACGCATCCCATACGTGAACGATGGGATTCAAGTCAGAGGAACGGGCAGGCAGTCCTTTCGTCAAATATTCCCTCGTTCAAAGAGCTCCTCCATTAGCGCTCTTCTTGTGAGCCATAAACATGAAGTCCAGGACCGAATACACCCCTGAAAAGAAGGAGTACAGCGTCACAGTAGTTTGACCGGCGAGTGTCCCGTGTTCAAGAATTTGAGATCAATGGCCAACACAACATTACTCTTCCCCACACCTCTATCGCCAAAACCACCATGTTGGACAGAGTTCCTGGATGTATTAAGAGATTTCCCGCCATATTAGGGTACGACGAGCGTTGTGGCGGTCAATATGAAAAAATATCGATGTTACGCCTAAGAGAACCGCAGCTGGACATGAATCCTACACAATAAATAAAGAAGATAATGGGCCACAAGTTGCAATGAATTTAAAATAAGTCACAATGAAGTACAATTTTGTTGAAGGGTCAGAGTGTTTTAAACCTATGATCACATGTAAAGAAGACTTGGAGCCGGTCAAAGTCGTTCTTATACCGCAGTTTGTGGTAACATATTCAGAGGTAATATATCGACATTTCTGACTGTTTCTCTTCGGTCTATACCAAATTTTCATGGAAGTGACAAAGTTCCGTGGCAGCTGAATTTCTGTCTGATAGCATAACGAACTGCTGGGAAGAAGCAGATTACGCTGATACAATAGCTCCCTACTTAGCAATCATATACAACCGCTCGCTCACAGATAGATCTGTACCTACAGATTGGAAAATTGCGCAGGTCGCACAAGTGTTTAAGAAGGGTATTAGGATTGAACTACAGACCTATATCATTGACGTCAGTTTGCAGTAGGGTTTTGGAGCATATACTGTATTCAAACATTATGAATCACCTCGAAGGGAACGATCTGTTGATACGTAATCAGCATGGTTTCAGAAAACATCGTTCTTGTGCAACGCAGCTAGTTCTTTATTCGCACGAAGTAATGGCCGCTATCGACAGTGGATCTCAAGTTGATTCCGTATTTATAGATTTCCGGAAAGCTTTTGACACCGTTCCTCACAAGCGACTTCTAATCAAGCTGCGGGCCTATGGGGTATGGACTCAGTTGTGCGACTGGATTCGTGATTTCCTGTCAGGAAAGTCGCAGTTCGTAGTAATAGACGCAAATCATCGTGTAAAACTGAAGTGATATCAGGTGTTCCCCAGGGAAGCGTGCTGGGACCTCTGCTGTTCCTGATCTATATAAATGACCTGGGTGACAATCTGAGCAGTTCTCTTAGGTTGTTGGCAGATGATGCTGTAATTTACCGTCTAGTAAGGTCATCCGAAGACAAGTATCAGTTGAAAAGCGATTTAGAAAAGATTGCTGTATGGTGTGGCAGGAGGCAGTTTTTCGCTAAATAACGAAAAGTGTGAGGTGATCCACTTGAGTTCCAAAAGAAATCCGTTGGAATTCGATTACTCGATAAATAGTACAATTCTCAAGGCTGTCAATTCAACTAAGTACCTGGATGTTAAAATTACGAACAACTTCAGCTGGAAAGACCAAATAGATAATACTGTGGGGAAGGCGAGCCAAAGGTTGCGTTTCATTGGCAGGACACTTAGAAGATGCAACAAGTCCACTAAAGAGACAGCTTACACTACACTCGTTCGTCCTCTGTTAGAATATTGCTGCGCGGTGTGGGATCCTTACCAAGTGGGATTGACGGAGGACATCAAAAGGGTGCAAAAAAGGGAAGCTCGTTTTGCATTATCACGTAGTAGTGGAGAGAGTGTGGCAGATATGATACACGAATTGGGATGTAAGTCATTAAAGGAAAGACGTTTTTCGTCGCGCCGAGATCTATTTACGAAATTTCAGTCACCAAGTTTCTCTTCCGAATGCGAAAGTATTTTGTTGAGCCCGACCTACATAGGTAGGAATGATCATCAAAATAAAATAAGAGAAATCAGAGCTCGAACAGAAAGGTTTAGGTGTTCGTTTTTCCCGCGCGCTGTTCGGGAGTGGAATGGTAGAAAGATAGTATGATTGTGGTTCGATGAACCCTCTGCCAAACACTTAAATGTTAATTGCAGAGTAGTCATGTAGATGTAGATGTAGAAGATCACGCAGAAGATTCAAAATTTGGAGAAGACACTGACGCAGATGATATATCTATCATTGCAACTGTCTCAGAAACTGATACTTTAACTGATGGTAGTGTGGGTAGCACAGAGTGAAGCGCACCAGTGGGTGAAGCGTCTAATATAGATACAGCAGTGAGGGTAGTCTGCCTGCCTGTGCTTCAAGAAGCATTTCATGTAAGACGTGAAACTAACTCTGATACTTAAGTGGTTGTAAATGTTGATATATATGCATTGTCTGATGTTGGATTCGATTTCCACTTCAATGGGAAATCTATTCCTCCAGAAGCAGACATTGCTAATTTCCTGCAGATGTTTCAGAATTTTTCATAACTGATTATGTACTCCTGATTCACATGTATGAACACCACAATTTCTGAGGAGACAGTGTTGAAGGTTGAGCAAAGCACGCGTGAAGATCGGTGGATCACCCTGGATGATCTCTGCACGTCGGTTCCTGTGGTTTCCCGAAGCACCGCTCACAGAATGGACTAGGAAATACAAAATAAATGGAGCTGTTTTATTGAGTGCTGTTCCCAAACGGCACTCAAACAGCACAAAAAATTTTGACATAAATTTTATTGTTATCCTGGACAAAACATTTTGTCACTTAAAGGGTTTACGTTTAAATTCAGTTTTTCCTTATTTTACGACGAATATCCAAACGTGAAAAATCGTAAATTTAAGTCATGCTATTTTCTTTTTTCTTCGTTATTATAATTATGTCAGTTGCTTTACGGTGCAGTATCTATTCTTTTACAGTATATCTTACTTAATGTGCAATTTTACGTCGTTCTTATAGCTTTCACTAGGAGTGATGACAATGATATGCAGAACTGCAACCGCACTGAAGCTCCAAAGAAAGTGTTATATGCATGCGTAATCAAATACAGACAAAACAGGCGCATGAGCGATGGGACACAACATCTCCGAGGTAGCGATGAAGTGCGGATTTTCCCGTACAACCATTTCATGAGTGTACGGTGAATCTCAAGAATCCGGTAAAACATCAAATCTCCGACATCGTCACGGCCGGAAAAAGACCCTGCAAGTTTGGGACGAACGACGACTAAAGAGAACTGGACCATCAACAAGTGTCAGTGTGGGAAGCATTGAACGAAACATCATCGATATCGGCTTTCGGAACCGAAGACTCTCTCGTGTACCCTTGATGATGATGATGATGATGTTTTGTTTGTGGGGCTCTCAACTGCGCAGTTATCAGCGTCCGTACAAATTCCCAACCTTTGCTCAGTCCAAACTCGCCAATTTCACCAATGATGATGAAATGATGAGGACAACACAAACACCCAGTCATCTCGAGACAGGTGAAAATCCCTGACCCCGCCGGGAATCGAACACGGGACCCGTGCTCGGGAAGCGAGAATGCGACCGCGAGAGCACGAGCTGCGGACTGCACCCTTGATGTTGCATGACACAAAGCTTTACTCTTCGCCTGGACCCGTCAACATCGACATTGGACTGTTGATGACTGGAAACATGTTTACTGGTCGGACAAGTCTCATTTCAAATTGTATCATGTAGATGGACGTGTACGGATATGGATACAACCTCATGAATCCATGGACACAGCATGTCAGCAGGGGACCGTTCAAGCTGGTGGATACTCTGTAACAATATCGGGCATGTGCAGTTGGAGATATGTCTAGATAACACTCTGACAGGTGACACATACGTAAGCATCCTGTCTGATGACCTGCATGCATTCATGTCCATTGTGCATTGTGACGGACTTGGGCAATTCCAGCAAGACAATGCGGCACCCCACACGTCCAGAATTGCTACAGCGTGGCCCCAGGAACACTCTTCCGGGTTGAAGGACTTCCGCTGGCCACCAAACTCGCCAGACATGAACATTACTGAGCATATCTGGGATGCCTTGCAACGTCCTGTTCAGAAGAGATCTCCACTACCTCGTACTCCTACAAATTTATGAACAGTCCTGCAGGATTCATGATATCAATTCCCTTCAGCACTACTTTAGACATCAGTCAAGTACATGCCACGTCGTGTTGCGGCATTTCTGCGTGCTCGCAGGAGCTATACACGATATTACACAAGTGTGAAAGGGCACGGCCAACTTCCTTCCCTGTCCTTCCCTAACCTGATGAGACAGATGACCTCGCTGTCTGGTCTCCTCCCCGAAACAACCAACCAACCTACTGGCCTTAGAATAATTTCCATGTTGTCGGATACCGCGAAAGACCTAGCTGCCTCCGATAGTTATTATTTCATTGGAAAACCAAATCAGGAAGGTTATAGTTTTTGTGTGTTCAGGCTCATCGGAACTGCGTCCATGAGAAAACTGTTTGTGAATAACTCCACTTTCTGTTCATGTTTTGAAATTATATATACAGCAAACGTACTTTTAGGAATGGGAAGAAGAGCTATGTACGGTTTATTTCTCAATGTTGTTGTTGTTGTTACTGTTGTTGTCTTCAGTCCGAACGTTGGTTTGATGCAGCACTCCAAGTTATTTTACCTCGTGCAGTCGTTTTCACTTATGAATAACGTACTGCGGCCTATATCCAAGAAGAACTCCCTGGTACTGAGAGTTTCCTCGGGTAGCTCAAGGATCCTAAAATAAACATCATTCAACATTTCGGCTATCCATTTGTCCTCCATCTTCACGTGTTTTGTAGGTCCCCATACCGTAAACGGCGCACGCTACGCCCATTAGATAAGTCCCCCCCCCCCCCCTCCCCAAGCATGGGCAGGTGGTGGCGCTATCCTTAGTAGAACACCGCCGCAACGATACAGCGGAATCAAAGGCTATTTTCAAATACTCGGGCTGGTCGCACAGAAGAACTTTCTGTTTCGATGTGGCATAGTACAGGGTTCCAAGTACCGTACTGGTAAAACGAAAACCATTGTCTCTATTAATGGAATTGTCTGCAAACGTAATCTGAATTGCCTCTTTCTAAATAGTATTCCAAAACCCAGAAGTGCTGACAACCATCATAGTTCCGTAAAATTTCATCCCGTATCCCTCGTTCAGAAAATGTTCTGCAACTGCCGTATTTTCCGGCTGTTGCAGCGTCATGTAACGAAGATGTTCCACGTAACTGTCCTGAAATGTGCAAACAATGTTTATAAAAAGGCAAATGAAACTAGGTTGGTAGACAATTTAACAGAGACACTGGTTTTCCTCTTAGCAGGACGTGAAACTGTAATCAAAACAGAAAGTTCTTCGATACGGCCGGCCGAAGTGTTTGAAAACAGACTTTGAGAGTGTCAGTGTTCTACTGTGGGCGTTACTCGAGTAGTGGAGGGCAGCAACTGTGAAGCGAGCGCGGGGGCCCTATGTGGTATGGAGGCCTACGCATAGTGGACGAAAGTCAGGGGGTAAGGATATGGTGAAAGTATCCCATACACGAGATATAAAAATGCAATGCGTGGGCAGTGACAGTCTTTGAACGACGATTGGTAGTAGGAGCTAGACACATTGGGCGTTAAGTCTTGGGAATCTTTAGGGAATTCAATATTCTGAGATCTACAGTATCAAGAATGTACCGCGAATACCAGATTTCTGTATTACCTCTCACCACGGACAACGCAATAGCCGGCGGCTTTCACTTAACGACCGAGAGCAGCGGCGCATGCACTCAGTTGTCAGTGCTCACAGACAGTCAAAACTGCTTGAAATAGCTGCAAAAATCGATGTTGGACGTAGGACGAACGTATCCGTTAGGACAGTGCGCCGAAATTTGGTTACGGCAGCAGACGACCGATGCGAGTGCCTTTGCTAGCAGCACGACGTCGTCTGCAGCGACTCTCCTAGTCTCGTGACCATATCATTTGGGTTTGGACTGAAAACCCGTGGCCTGGTCAGATGAGTCCCGAGAGCTGATGGTGGGTTTGAGTGTGGCGCAGAACCCGCGAATCCATGGACCCAAGTCGACAACAAGGCATTATGGAAGTTGTTAGTGGCGCCACAATGGTGTGGGCTGCATTTACAATGGACCGGACCGATCGCTGACCAGAAATGATTATTTTCGGCTACTCGTTCGCAGCCTTTCATGGACTTCATGTTCCCAGACAACGATGGACTCTTTGTGGATGACAATGCATCGTGTCGCCGGGCCATATCTGTTCGCGATTGGTTTGAAGAACATTGTGGACAGTTCGGGGGAATGATTTTACCACTCAGATAGCCCGACATAAATCCTATCGAACGTTTATGGAACATAATCGATGCTTCAGTTCGTGCACAAAATCCTCCTCCGAAAACACATTCGCAATTAGGGACAACTAGAGACGTAGCATGGCTCTGTATTACTGTAGGGCTTCCAACAAATTATGAAGTCTCTACAATACGCTGGGAAATGGAACGTCCGACACGATTCTAGTAGGTATGCAATGACATTTGTCACCTCAGAGTGTATAGGATAACGATTTGCAGACTTGGCATCAGTTTTCGGTCGGACTCAGCAGCAGTGCTTTTCTGACAATGATGACGGACAGATGAGAGCACAACCCCTCCCCCCCCTCCCCTCCGCAGTATGTTCCCCGAGAGATAAAGTTAAATAAGCCTTAAGACTTAAACCAAATTATCTAACAATTGTTCAACATTTTAAAGACACTTGAATGAACAATTGAAAAAAAGAACACAAGGACAAAAGCTTCAAGTCAAGAGAGGTCAGGGCCACAACTCAGAGAGCATAAGTCTTGCAAATTGCATTCTTTATTACTAAATTATAATTGATAATCAGTCGAATTTTACATGTATGTAAGAATTTTATTTGAAGTTCATATATTTGTTTTCTTATACTAGGATGACGCCAACAGTGGCCATCCTCAGCCGTATAACACTGAAAATACTAAACAGCTGGCTTCTAAAACAGAATAAACAGAACTCTAACACCGAAACAACTATAAAACACTTACATCAGACCCACGCCATTCGCGAGATAGTTTTAAAGGTTATTTTAAAAAGAAAGAAGCTTCAAGACATTAATAAATTTTAGATAACACCAGGAAAACAGTTGGAAGATCAATTAAATCAATGAATGTTTCATGTGTACGATCGTGCAACAGAAATAAAATTTACATAGAACCACAACCTGCAGATTAGATTCAGGTAACAGAAACTCACTTGAGAACTGCAAAGGCCCAACAAGCTTAAGCATTCTTAGTGCCAAGAAGTCTGAGATTTGCAATCTATCCGCACATAAGGACAGGTGCTCACGATGATCAATGGTGCTGTGAAGTACAAATAAAATAAGTCCACAAATCTCGCTCGCCATCTATCCTGAAGCCAAAATGAAATAAATACCGTGCCGCAATCTCCGCAACAGAGCAAGTTTCTGCAGCACAACGGAAAGACCGACACAGTTAAGCAGACTGCGACGTTTACTTCTGTAGAAACGCACAGACTGTGGACAGGGCGGAATCAACAGCCGTGGTCGCTGGTCGTTGTCAACGATACACAGAAAAAGGTTCACGCAACTTCACTAGCACCGCTAATCACATATCTCATTCCACATAGGGTCGTCCACAGCATATATCGCAGCGCAAGATTACTCTTCCATGACAGCCACCTTCAGGATCCCTTGGCGGTCGGGACACACACACACACCGTCTACATTGCTTTTCCACGCTCTTCAAACCTCTGCGGCCCTACCCCGACCCTATCGACGAGGAAAACATCGCGCGTAAAGAAATTACCGCTGCCATCGACAATAGACCATGCCAACCTACCCCACTTAAACCAGGACAACCGGGAGGGAAGCCTCCACACCTTAACATTAACATTGTCTTTACTATCATGCTGTATCTGACAAATGTGGACCCGCATACGTTTCTTGGTTTTAGTATGCTGCATCCAGAAACTGACAGGGGATATTTTTTTCCACCACTTTACACTAACCCACAAAGCAATGGACCATCTTCTGTGTAAACCCGTTAGAACCTTTGCTTTGAGCCCAAAAGCTACACATGTACAGTAAACTGAATGTCGCACATGGAGGTTCCCATTCGCGGCACCCCGCATTGTACTTCCCTGCCTGTCTCTGATGCACTCGCGCAGTGTTACGCAGGACTGAGTACCATTTGAGCTTAATATCAGAAAGTCAATCCTCCCTGGCAGGAGATCACCAGTCGTCCACAGGTTAGGGAGGGGGAGTTAACGGAATGGCTCAATATCAACTGGGCAGGTGTAAGCCTATGTACTCCATGGAGCTAAGCCCATTAAAGGCTGACCCAACCACTTTGCCGACCTATCCCGTCAGGATTGACTCTTGGCGTGATATATGATGGAAGCCGCCATTAAATTGCGGTTGAAGCGATAGGCGAGGGACGGCTGGCTGCAGTACGGTATGGCAGTAACAAAACTCGTTGAAAGTTGCTGACAGAATCGTGGCCGCGTTGTCACACACTAGGGTTGAATGAAACTGGAGAAGATACTGGTGAGGTGGTTAATGGTTGCGCAAGCCGTGTTTCATCTACTGAGGGTTAGCCATACAAATCGACAAAACCCATCAACGTTCGCAAAGATGTATCGATAACCTTCTAAGGCATGGAGAAAGGAACAACATAATAAACCGCTTACCCGTGGGGATGCCCTTCCGTGTGGAACACAACGACCTATGTCGGGTGTTCGAGTTCGGCTTAGCCGTCTTACATAACTCGCACTGCACCATCGAGTTCTTAACGTCCTTTACCAAACCATTCCAGGTAACACGCTGTTTAAATAATTCTGGATTAAAGTCACTGGTAAGAGCTTTCTTCAAAGCACCGAAGGCTTCCTGCTGGGCCGCCGACAAACAGAAACGCCCATTCTCCTTCCAGAGCTGATTCAGTGGGGCAGCTATTAGGGCAATGGTAGGAATATGCTTCCTAAAAAAACTTACCATCCCGCACCCGACAAAACGTGTCCCAAAAATGAAATCTAACAGTGGACAAGGTTTACCCTGGGCGTCCAGCCTGCTTAAGCCTACTTAAAACCTGAGACAAGTGGTGCAGATGCTCCTCGAAGCTCCGACTATACATAATGTCGTCTATGTAATCATAAACGCAGCGAAATTGGCGGTTCCCCAGCACCGAATCAAACAGTTGCGACAGTACTGCCGATCCAGTAGCGGGACAAAAGGCACACGATTGAATTTTTAAAAACCATTCAAAAGCATGTTACTACAAAACAAAGTTTAAGACCTGAAGTTGCAACTGAGACTGTTAAAATCCGTTGTCTTGAATATAAATTTTTTTGCGCGGCCTTTGCTTTTGAAAGCTTTTTAACAATTAAAGCAGATCGCCCTTCAACACTCTCATAATGAGAAAATTATACCACAGGTTTAAACTCATACAATGTGTATTCGGTGCAAAATAAGGCGACAGTTTTAGATTCCTCAGCTAACGGTGTCTGGTAGGCCTACAATGCCAAATTGAGACCAATGATATTAAAAAACTGAGTGCCTGAAAAGCCACGAAAAACAATTACGTATATCAGGCAAGTACAACTTTTCGATTAAGAGACTTCTAATCAACGACTGGCCTCTGTCCTGGTCCCCGGCCTGAGGCACCGGTAAAATCGTCGAAACATAAGGCGACACTGATGATCTAACAACGTCGCCCTGCAAAAGATAACGTTTACACCCTGTTTATACGTACACTTATCAGCCATATCATTATGACCACTTACTTAATGGCCAGTATATCCACCTTTGTCAGGTTAACGTGGAATGAAAGCAATAAGTCCATGGTAGGTAGCTGGAGGGAGTTGGCCCGTATCTGCACAGCACAGTTCCCCTAATTCTGGGGAGGGCGGCGATGAGCTCTGACGGCACTGTAAGTCACATCCCAGATGTGTTTCTATCAGGTTCAGATCTGGTGAGCCGGGAGGCCAGCACATCAATTGGAACTCATCACTGTGTTCCTCGAACCACCCCGTCACACTCCTTGCCTTGTGACATGAAGCATTATCTTCTTAAAAAATGTCACTACCATCGGGAATAATGGTAGTAATGAAGGGGTGAACATGGTCCACCGCGGTCAAGGCGCTGGCCGACGCCCTTCACAAGCGACGTAGCCGTATACATCTCAGTACTACACACAAGCAACAACACAGAAATCAATGCGCGACGCACGACAGACGTATCCGTCAGGACAATGCGACGAAACCCGCCATAACGGGCTGTGGCAGCAGCCGAGCCACCTGAGCGCCTTTGCGAACGGCGCATCGTCTACAGCACCTCTCCAGGGATCGTGACCATCACTTGTGCCCAACACGACTGGAAAACTATTGAAACGTCCCCTCAGAAAAATGAATGAATTACAGTACTGATAAACCTCTTACGTTATTTGATTTTCAAACAGCTGAGCAGAACTAAACGTACTCGGACATTTCTCTCTTTACCTATTCTGATCAACACTAAACTGACACACAATATTTTTAGCACAACGCAATCTGACTTTCAAAAATCCCTACAAAATAATGGCCCTGACTCACAATACCTATACCTTTCATGAATCACTTACCTCACAAAAATCTTCGTTACTCGAACTACTGCAATACAGCGAGCGCCAATACTGCCAGCTAAATAAAAGATTCTAACTACTGAAGGCACTAACTACCGATAGGCATAGTTAGCAAATGAAAGATTTTGATAGAGAACAAACAATGTATTTACCATAATAGCGTTCAAAAGTCATAATATATATATCAGTTCATGACATCCAGTCTTACAAATAAATTTACTCTCTCTGATGGACACACGTCCAGATTATCCGCTCTCAAAACTCCGCCATCTCACTCCCCACATCCACCACTGCTGGCGGCTCACCTCCAACTGCGCAACACTACGCGCTGTTCACATCCAACTGCCCAACACTACAATAGCAAATATTCCAACAATGAAAACCAGCCACAGACTTCACAAGGCACAGCCAGTGATTTTCATACAGAGCGCTACGTGGCGTTACCATCATAAAAACCTAAATAGCCTACTTACATAGACCACATGCTCCCCCACAAAAAATTTTCCAAATTTTATTGGGCTGTGGCCAATAATGATTTGATAAAATTTTCATAATTATAATAACAAAGATATCAAATGTACACACATATTGATGCAATGTTGGTCAAAAGCAAAAAATTTTCTCATAAAGACAGTCCTGATCATTCATCACAATAGTAATTCCAGTTTTCTTTTTTTCTCTCAAAGTCTGAGCAGTGAAAGATAATGCACACGGAAGTAGTGGATTTCCATGCAGTCTTAAGAAGGAGTGTTGTCCTTCCAACGGAAAGACAATGCTGACTCTTGACATGCAGACAGGTAATGGGCCACAAAAGAGCAAACCCACAGCAGATTCAGTCGAAGTTTTGAAGAATATTGGTAGATCGGTCTTCACAGAGCAGACCCACTGTAGCCCTGGTAGAGATTACGCTAGTGGTGGGCCACCAGAGGTGCAGACCCACTGCAGTCCTGGTAGAAATTACGGTATTGGTGGGCCACCCGAGGTGCAGACCCACTGCAGTCCTTGTAGAAATAATGGTACTGGTGAGTCAGCAAAGGTGTAGACCTACTGTATTCCTTGTAGAAATGGCCAGCAGCCATCTGTTGCGACTGTACAGGTGCCCAATCACCATCGAAGAGTCTTGCAGACAATATAGCAAGTCCATAACCACCACTTGTGCGCTCACAAAGTTTTTGGAATTGTTCTTAGAAGCAGCAGTGCTATTAACCAATCCGTTGCTGAATTATTAACACACGTGCAAACACTAACAGTCCCAACTTCTCACATATTGTGCATATACAATGACCAACATAAATGTGTGCACTGAAATGAATTCTTAAAAGTTACTTAATTTGATGAACTGGTGCCAATTACGATTTCATAACATGAGAATACAATTACAAAGGTACAAAATACATCATTAAAGAACATAACAATACAAAAAAAATGGCTCTGTGCACTATGGGACTCAACTGCTGAGGTCACTAGTCCCCTAGAACTTAGAACTAGTTAAACCTAACTAACCTAAGGACATCACAAACATCCATGCCCGAGGCAGGATTCGAACCTGCGACCGTAGCGGTCTTGCGGTTCCAGACTGCAGCGCCTTTAACCGCACGGCCACTTCGGCCAGCATAACAATACAGATAACATTTGTAGTAATACGGGCTTTACAAAAGAATCAACATAACATATACATCAGTGTTACAGGAAATATGACATAGGTAAATATATAAAACAATGAAAATTGTTTCCGAAACATTAATTCCACACATGAGCATTAAAACAAAACAGAATAAATAATGTCTAAACATCTTTACGAAGTAAATAACATATTATTAGAAAAATTCTACAACATAACTCTTATCAGATAAACACATAAAAACAAGAAGAACACAAATACACAAGGATAAAGGAAAGGACAGGGTTTGTTTTACTGCAGTATTTTGCAAACAAAACTTTACTTCTTGGAGACCTCCCTTCGTTCATCATTATTCCTAAAAAGTCCTATCTATATCTGCTTTCTGTAATCTACTCATATCCACTTCCAAAATAATTATTCATCATTGTACAGTACCCCTCGTTTTAAAAAAAAAAACCGCCATCTCACTCCCCACATCCACTACTGCTGGCGACTCACCTCCAACTGCGCAACACTACGCGCTGTTCACATCCAACAGCCCAACACTACAATAGCAAATATTCCAACAATGCAAACCAGCCACAGACTTCACACATCACAGTGAGTGATTTTCATACAGAGCGCTACGTGGCGTTACCAACAAAGAAACCTACACAGCCTACTTACAATATGACCTGGACAGATGAGGCCCGATGTCTGTTGGTAAGAGCTGATGGTAGGGTTCGACTGTGGCGCAGACCCCACGAAGCCGTGGAATCAAACTGTCAAGAAGGAACTGTGGAAGCTGGTGGTGAATCGATAATGGTGTGGGCTGTGTTTATATGGAATTGGTTGGGTCCTCTGACCCAACTGAACCAATTATTGATTGGCAATTTTTATTTTCGGCTACTTGGAGACCATCTGTAGCCCTTCACAAACTCCATATTTCCAAACAAGGATGTGCCATGTAAATGGGCCACAATTGTGTGCGTTTGGTTTGAAGAACCTTTCGGGCAATTTGAGTGAATGATTTGGCCACCCTTGTTGCCCGATATGAATTCCATTGAATATTTATGGGGCGTAATCGAGAGGCCGGTTTGTGCACAAAATCCTGCACCAGTTACACTTCCGCAGTTATGGACGGCTATGGAGGAAGCATTGCTCGAGGACCTGTTGAGTCCACGCCCCAGCTAGCTTCTGCACTACGCCGGGCAAAAGGGCGTTATTCCATGATTTTTTTCTTACCTCAGTGTATATTTTAGATCAGTGCATTGGAGTTTGCATGTTTTGAAAGGGTACAGTACCGCCCGACATTGAAAATAGGTACAACATACTTCATTATTTTTGTCAGAAGAACACATTTCTTTTGTAAAATAACTCAATTTCAATTAATACAGCGAAGCCGGATACCAGTGTGGGAAAGAATGACAATTTATTTATTTAATTGATCACATGTGCACTCCCACAAAATAAATCCCTACATCCAGTTTGGTGAGATCTGTGAAATGAATGAATGTATGGTCGTCTGCTAACTGCAGATAGTGAATGTGAATATATGATCATCTTTGAGTCGATCCATTGGCCACCTTTGTGGGACCAAAGAGATGAAATTTACCTGAGCTTTGAGCGCCTGAAATGTGGCTGACCAATACGGTAGCATGGTCTTCCCCCCACCTCGACAGAGGTGCGAGATGACCTAGAGAACGGCCATGTTTCAGCACTCTGCCGCTGGATCTTGTGCTGTTAAGACCTGTTTTAGTTGTGCTCCGTAATGACGAAAGACTGGAGACATGGTATGCATGTGGAATATTTAAGAGTAGTTTGAAATATTAATTTCTCTATTTCAGGAACTTTTGTGGGGAGAATTAAATGTCAGGCAGCTAATATTAATGGGATTGTAGTAATCTTCGGAAGTGACCAACGGTCACAATGAAACCACGTGTAGCAATAAGTTGAAATACTTCCGTGTGCTTAAGTTAAGCTGAATTACTAGCGTGTGTACAATAAGTTGAAATACTTAAGAAATAGCGTGTGTACCATAAGTTGAAATATTTAAGAAATGGCGTGTGCAGGACTTGAAATTAGAGACGAGTACTTCCACGTGGTGAGTACTGTGTGAGTCTCAAACTGTGTATGAGACAAAAGATAAAGAGAAGTACTCGTCCATGGTATCAGTTGAGGACTCGCGTGTGTGATGAATACGTTCTTAATATTACTTTGCGTGATATGATTTCGTGTGACGCTAGATTCAAACTCTGAGAGAGAAGCAAGGTGAGTCGGCCGTCTATCCAGCAACGCCACTTGGCTTGCATTGCACAGGAAGACGTGCATATATCTCCAGAGTTCATAGTAGGAAAGTAGAATTACGAAGTGGGGCAGTGTCGTGTGAAACTGGGATAAATATTAATTGAAGTGGGAAAGCTGAAAGTGATAATGTTGTGACCATTCTCTGTGTAGTATTTCATGTTGTAGTGTGGTGTATGTCATGTAATTTGGGTATGTGTGGTTTGCATGAGAGAGTAGCGAGGTAGTTTCAAAAGATTAGTGGGTATGCTTGTTCCTTCGGTACCGCTCGGTCTGGAGGAAAGTTTAGTGATGATGATTGCGAGAGTCGAAGTGTGAGGTATAATAAAAGATCCACCATCCTATCCAGAAAGTGCACTGTAGCGTTAAAAATAATTACGAGACCATAATATAGAGATTCACCATTGTAAAACCATGCCCACTGGGCGGAATTTCTCATGTGTTATTGTTGTAGGTTATAGAATTTGTGTGTTTAGGTTAGAGAATTTATCGGAATAAATAAGATAGTGAAAAGAAAAAGATTGGTGGACTTTTCCTTCGAATTGTATGTTGTCGTAATGTCCCGAATTTATAATGTGTGCGCCATTCATATTCAGTGCAGTGGCCACGTGTTGACAAAAGCCGTTAAATAAAAGACAAAAAGAAAATGTGGTATTGCCAGTGCGTAGTGTATAGTCAGAGTTCTGTAAATTACTGATAGTCAGATGCGTGTTTCCGTTGCGTATTATTCACACAGGAGGTTGATTAGTGACTTAATTGTGAGAGTACTAGAGTTCATGTTACTCGATAAATAAGAATGAATCCACTCGCTTGGCAGACCACTCATCTTGCAGGCCTGACTGCTTGATGCCACAGTATGAGCAAGGCATGTGGGTGCCTCTCAGTTTATATGGTTCAGCAGCATTCCGGTAGGGAGAGCTGCTATTAAAAAGTAACTGTTGATCATCAATTGTCATTGGGGCGTTTCAATCTGTTTTAAGATCTTCTTGTCTCTGCTGAGAATGCGTTATATTTTGCGTACAACCTCTGAAGTGCCACAGTCGGTTAAATTTCGCTTTTGCGGTGGTCTGCTAGTACTTTCTAAGTGATCTTGTATGCTTTGTAATTTTTGAGATGTTACGTCAATTTTTTACACGGTACAATTGGGATAGGGACTGTGCATGTTGTGATCGGACTCAAGGAGAATTGACTGCGGTCTGTAAACAGCTGGAACCTGTATTGGCCAAGATAAACAGGCTTCTGGTTACTGCTCAAAGCTGAGGCGACATTGGGGAGCTAGTGAGGAACCTGAAACGCCTGTGGTGGCATTGGAATCCCCTGGTGACATGGTCATCACTGCGTCTTCCGATACACTACATTTGAGGCTACATTTACATTTGAGCGGCGTACAGTAGTGGGTTCACGTGTTGCTAGACAGAAGGCAAAAATGGGGAATGGGCCACATTGCTGGCGTGAGGAGACGTGGAGGGAACCCTGCCGCGGGCAGTCGAGCGGAAAAGGTGCAACTGGCTGCATATAGCGACACATGTCGGCGCGAATGACGCCTGCCGCTTCTGTTGTGAGGTCAACCTCGGCTCCTTTCGGAGTATGGCCGATCTGGTGAAGACAACTACCACCGCATGCGGCGTGCAGGCTAAGCTGCCTATCTGTATCACCGTACCCAGGTTTGATCGACGTGCCCTGGTTTGGAACGGAGTGGAAGGTCTAAAACGACTCTGTGACTGTATCGGATGCCAATTTCTCGACCTCCACTATTGGGTGCAGAATTAGGCTTCCCCTTAAGAAGTCAGGCCTGCACTACGCTCAGGAAGTCACTACTAGGATAGCGGATTATGTGTGACGTGCACATAGGGGTTTTTTAGGTTAGAGAAATCCCCTTTGGGAGACAAAATGCGTGCTGCCAAGATCAAAGTTAAATCAGCCACACCGTTCTCAGGGGACGCTCGTCCTTAGAGATCGGGTGTAGAAAAAGTTAATATGGCATTAGTAAATTGCATGATCATCCAAGGTAACGTCCCAGAATTACTATCATTTACTGGAGGTAATAATGCCCAGAATGTATAAGGAACAGAAAGTTTGTTGAAATTGGAAGTGAATAGCAGCGAAATCCTATGTTCAGCTTGGAATGTTTATCGTAAGGATAAATTAGTCGTCACTGGTGGCGGTGCGTTTATTGCAGTAAAGAACTCGATAATATTTAGCGAGGTTATCACGGATCACAAATTTGACTTAATGTGGATGAAGTTAAGTATCACAGATCGGGCAAAAATAGTAACGGAGTGCTTTTATAAACCGCCTGGATCAGGAGTTGTAGTGAATATCGTTAGAAGTTCTCCTTGTCATGCTGTTAAAATGAGGAGGGGAGAGTCACTTCAATTTGCTATGTATAGATTCGGCGAGTCATGCTGTCAAAACTGGTATCAGAGACAGGGAATCGTGTGACATTATTCTGAAGGTCTTGTCCGAAAATTATCTTGAGCAGATGGAGATCCAACTCGTGAATGTAACGTCTTCGTCCCCAAAGAAACAAAGACCCGTAGTTATTGATTCAGTTAACGTAGAGTAAGGTATAAGTGATGATAAGGCTTTGATAGGAACTATGGCAACGGATTTTACAAGGAATGTTAAGAAAGGTAGGAAAGTATTTTTGCTTAGCAAGAGTAACAGGATATAAATTTCAGAGTATCTGATAATTCGGCACCAGATATTCAGTGATGAGGACGAAGACGTGGAGTACAAATGGAAAGAATTCAAAAGTGTCGTTCAATATGGCTTAGAGAAGTATGTTCCGAGGAAGGTCTTAAGGGATGGCAAATACTCGCCGTGATCTAACAGCTTGTTAAGAACTTGCTATGTAAGCAAAGAGAGCTTCATCTCACTCAAAACGCAGCAGACAAACAAAAGCTGAACGAAGCGAAAAGAGCAACGGCAGCAGCGTTCAGCGACTCCTAAAGTAAAATTTTTTCAACGGGTCTGAGGAAAGGCCATAAGAGGTTTTGGTTTTATGTAAAATTAGTAAGCGGTTCTAAATCGTCTATTCATTCACTCAGTGACCATGCTGGCACCGAAACGGAAAACAACACAAGGCTAAAATACTAAATCCATTCCTCCTAAACAGTTTCGCCGTGGAGTATCGCAAATCGATCCCTCCTTTCAATCACTGAATGAAGTTCGAAATGACAGGTATTGAGATAAATGAGCACGGGAATGCAGCTACAGTCGGTTACTGGTGGAAACAGCATCTACAGAAAAATATCCAGGAGAAACTAGTAAAACAAATAAGTAGGAAAAGCAGACGCCAGGCTGAGATTCATAGGGAGAATCTTAAGGAAATATAACTCAACCACGAAGGAAGTGTCTGATAAGGAGCTTGTTCGACCTACTCCTCATTATTGTGCATCAGTCTGGGATCCTTACCAGGGAAGAGAAGAGATAGTGAAGAACCAACGACGTGCGGCGCGTTTCGTCGCGGGATCGTTTAGTCGGCGCGAGAGCGTTACAAAGATGTTCAACAAACACCAGTGGCAGACTTTACAAGAAAAGCGTTGTCCATCACGGAGAGGTCTGCTACTGAAATTTCCAGAGAGCGCTTTCCGGGAAGAGTCGGACAACATATTACTATCTCCTGCTACCTTTTCGTGTAATTTAACGACAAGTAAATACGAGAAATTAGTGCTAATGCAGAGGCTTGCCTATAATCATTCTTTCCACGCGCCTTTCTTGAGGGGAACATGGTAGGGGGGATCAGTTACTGGCATCAGAAGTACCCCCCACCACACACAATTAAGTGGCTTGCAATGTATGATATGGATGTAGATGCTATTTGGTAAATATTTCGAGCTACAATGGAACATATAAAACAGAAGTGGAAAGAACTACTGATCGCAAATATTTGTGCCACCTCTTTGCGTCTCAAAGTTTGGTAGATTTCTTTGACGGCAGTCTGAAGACAACCAAAGAATAACACATAGCTGCATGTGTGTGTGTGTGTGTGTGTGTGTGTGTGTGTGTGTGTGTGTGTGCGTGTGTGTTTGTGTGTGTGAGTGTGTAGGAGGAAGGGGCGAGATCTCAAGACAACTAAGAACAACATATAGCGGCGCGCGCTCGCGAGCTAGGGCGCGTGTGTATGTGTAGGAGGTAGGTGCTACATCAAGGAGAGAAAGCTGGCATAATTAGAACTTCACTCTAAACTGCTTTAAAACACATCTACTCGATGGTTGAAACGAACTCCTTTCTCTAAATTTAGAATTATATGTTGCACGGGTTTCTTGACGGGGTAGTCATAACGAAACATTGTTTTATCGTGTACAACAATATCGCACTAACAACGACCGATTATGTGTGTGTGTGTGTGTGTGTGTGTGTGTGTGTGTGTGTGTGTACGTGTGGACGTCTGTGTGTCTGCGTGTGTGTATGAGACTCTGTGTTTGTACGGCTGCTCTTCGTTGGTGGACATACCTTCGTGTCTGTGTGTAACTGTGTGAGGTCCGGTGTGTTCTCAGTGTCTCACCACGCTTCGATTGCGCTTTTGTGCGCACACAGCGTTTTCAAACTTTTGTTTGATTATTCGTAATCAAATGACAGTTGCGATTGGCTAGAAAATAATAATTATGGCGTAATTGACCGCCTACAGCTACAACTGCGATATGGACGGCTAATACTAACAGACGCCAATTAGCGCAGTTCAGCTGGCAATCACTTTTGCACGCCCGAATACACATTTTAATTAAAAATTAGAACAGGACTGTCAGCTTCAAAGGCCGGCACGTTCAAAAGGGCGACATTCTATTGAATAAACTGAAAATCAAATGACGTCACGACTGCTCAGCTTGAGAGAGCTATGAACGACAGAACATATGAAGACTGGTAATGGAAAGCGTTCTAAGAGCCAAATCTCCCAACAAAATTGATTTGCATCCAAAAATATTTAGAAGATATCCTGATGCCACAGAAGTATGCTGCTCACCGCATCGCACAAAAATAATGAAATAAATTAGAAAAGTAAAAACTATACGAAGATCGTTCTGAGTCCTATACCAGGAAACCGAGTGAGTCTAAGTGCCAATAATCTTTTTTCGAAGTACCATTAATGCTGGGGTACCATGTTTCATTTGTGGTAATACAAGCACAGAAATACAGCAGTAAGGTTTTAGCTAGTATAACTGCAGTTATTATAAACCGACCCTCATGTCTATGAAATTTCGGAACTCCGTAAGGTAGCACCGCCTGGCACAAAGATCATGCACCATGTAACGAAAGGTTAGAGGCACTTTCTCTACGACTTAGCACTCTGAATAGAGTCTACAGACATGCAAAAGGGTGCCGAGGACGCTATAGGACTGGAAACGCATTTTGAGGAATTATCACACTTAGATCTTTTCCATTTCGTTTCTTCACATGGCGACGCAAGCGGTTTCTGTTCTTTATGGGGCATTCATTAGAACGGCCTTTGTATTTTCATTTGTATCAGGCATATTTCAGTACATAGATAAGCCCAGGCGCAGAGAAGCGTTATGTACTAGTAACTGCAGATGGGTTACATTGTTTCTCAAGGAGAAACTCAGATCAAAATCATTCAACAGAATTAGGTCTGGAAACCTCACATAGTTCTTCCAATATCTTACAACTGTACCTGTGCCATCGAGCCCTTTGGGGTCATCAGATGAACATGTTTCTTGTCCTTGATTATGATGGTCAAAACAGTTTTTTCGCACATACCACCTGCCTTTTCATAGTTTTAAAGGAAACTAATAGTGAGTTTGGACCGAAAACACGAGTATCTCTTTTGGAAACCCTAAATGCCCTCGTCGTGACAGTTTCGAAGTCTGTTAAATAAATGTCTGACCAATTCAAAGGTATCTCAAAGATGTTTTCTTTGACAGTGTGGGAGAAAAATTTGTGATTCATAAGAAGGACAAGAAACTTTTTCATCTGGTGATCCCTAAGGGCTGGGCGGCTAGTACGGTCGTGACATGTATACGGCGTTCCATGTTGGAGGAAGTCTCTAAGAAAGTTTTCAGATCTGGTTCTGCTGAATGATTTTGATGTGAGTCTCTCCATGAGAAACAATGTAGCCCGTCTTCAGTCACTGGTGCATTACGCTTCTCTGCGCCAAGGCTTACCAATGTACTGAAATATGTCTGATAGAAATAAGGCTTCAAGAGGAATATAATAATCCTAGTTTCAAAGAAAGCAGGTGTAGACAGGCGTGAAAATTACCGAATTATCAGTTTAATTAGTCACGGTTGCAAAGTGTACGGACACGAAACCTTTACAGAAGAATGGTAAAACTTCCAGGCCGACCACAGGGAGATCAAGTTGGATCCCGGAGAAAGTAGAGTCAATACTGGCTCTGCGACGTGTCATAGAAGATAGGTTAAGGAAATGCAAACCTACATTTATAGAATTTGTAGACTTAGACAAAGCTATTGACAATGTTGATTGGAATATTCACTTCCAAATTCTAAAGCTGACAGGGATAAAATATATGGAGCGAAAAGCTCTTCACAATTAGTACAGAAACCAAATGGCACGAAAGGGAAACAATGGTTGAGAAAGAAGTGAGGCAGCGTTGTCACCTATTCACAATGTTATTCAATCTGTGCATCGAGCAAGCAGGAAATAAAAAAAAAATGGAGTTGGAATTATAGTCGAGGGAGAAGAAATAAAAACTTTGAAGTTTACGGATGACATCGTAATTCTGTCAGAGACAGCAAAGCACTTGGAAGAGCAGTTGAACGAAATGGACAGTATCTTCAAAGGAGGATAAAGGACGAACAGCAACAAAAGCAAAAGGAGGATAATGGAATGAAGTCGAATTAAATCAGGTAATGCTGAGGGCATTAGATTAGGAAATGAGACGAAGTAGTAAATAAATTTTTGTATTTGGGTAGCAAAATAACTGATGATGGTCGAAGTAGGGAGGAATGGCAAGAAAAGCGTTTCTGGAAAAGATAAATTTGCCAACATCAAGTATAGATTTAAGTGTCAGGAAGTCCTTTCTGAAAGTAGCCATGCATGGAGGTGAAACATGGACGAAAAGAAGAGAATAGAAGCTTTTGAAATGCGGTGCTACAGAAGAATGCTAAAGATTAGATGGGTAGATCACATAACTAATGAGGAGGTGCTGAATAGAATTGGGGAGAAGAGAAATTTGTGTACAACCTGAGTAGAAGAACGGATCGGTGTGTAGTACATGTTCTGAGGCATCAAGGGATCACTAATTTGGTACTGGAGGGAAGCATGTGGGGGTTAAAATCGTAGAGGGAGACCAAGAGATGAATACATTAAACATATTCTGAAGTATTTAAGTTGTAGTAGAGATGAAGAGGCTTGCACAGGACAGAGTAGGATGGAGAGCTGCATCAAACCAGTCTTTGGACTGAAGACCACAACAACAACATCAAATAAGGATACTGAGACAGTCACGTGGAACAATTTGAAATCCTGCTGAACCTTGTTTTGTATGGTGTTCTCTCTCGTGTATATTATATGAAGCCATTTCTTTCATTTTATGTGTATGGACAAAGAAAACGTTATATCTTCAGCATTTATTTACAGATATCATTATTGTAATGATTTACTATCATAATCATGAGTTGCTTATTATTTTCAATTAACAAAGTATACATATGTGAAAGGGTACAGTATAAATGAATTCAGAAGATAAAATAATCTAAATATGAAACAAGTGTAAGTAAAATAAGCGTTTAGACATTTTAATTGGGTATGTCGAAAATACTCTGACAGCACATTGGGTACAGTTATTTTCCAAAAATGGCGTTTCAGGAAACAGCTTCATTACACATGAATGTATGTAGCACGAAAGCGCCTTTAATTCATCTTGTAAGAAAAGTTTTTGTGGTGTCACCGCCAGACACCACACTTGCTAGGCAGTCCATTAGTATACGTCGGACCCGCGTGTCGCCATTGTCAGTGATAGCAGACCTAGCGCCACCACACGGCAGGTCTAGAGAGACGTACTAGCACTCGCCCCAGTTGTACAGCGGACGTTCATAGCAATGGTTCACTGACAAATACGCTCTCATTTGCCGAGACGATAGTTAGCATAGCCTTCAGCTACAATTGCTACGACCTAGCAAGGCGCCATAGCTTTGATAATTAATATTGTGAAGCATGTATCATCAAGAGCGATGTTCTACAAATGTGGATTAAAGTTAAGTATTACAGCAACTGCGTCCATTTTCTAAGTTCTCATTTCCTTTTAACTGTTCCAGACCTCACGCCAATCTGCGTGAGCTTAACGAGTGCCTTTCGGCTTCCTCTCGTTGTGACTTGGCTGTCGTGCTAAGTCACAACAGTTTTCATTTTCGAAAATGTATTTTGCAACCTTCAAATTGTTACAAACTTCGATTATACAGTTTCCGAGAACATTAATTACACTCTTGTAGGCGCTTACTAGGTAGGCGGCGGAATCCTTGAATACTAAACTCGAACTCGAACTCATTCTTCTGTAAAAACTATTGACAATTTCGTCTTCCTGTTACACGTACGTCGATGTCCTAGTCATGCCGCTCACTTCTTGTCAATATAAATCAAATCAGTGAGAGGAAGTTCGTACTGTTCCCTCGTTACTGACATTTCCTTTTGTCCGGTACACTTTGCTATATCAGTGATACATTTGTAGAGTCAGTTGAAAGAGGGATGCGGTACACAGGTAGGGGAAGATACCGGGCCTCCCAAAAAGGCAGCTGACAGGTGTGTGTGAGCTAACCTGCAAGCGCTGAAAAGCGGCCGGTCGAGCGCTGGTGCGCAGCTGTTCGCATCGCCGCCTGCTCTGCTCTGTTTGATTGTCGTCACACCCACAGTGGACTCTTGGACAGCGCCACTGGTTTTCTCTGTGGCGGAATGTGGGCCCTTTGGAACAGGCCTGCTTCAGCCTCAGCAACCGGGGCGTGGCAGACAGCCGAGAGACACGCAAGTGGCAGTGGCCGGCGCGCGCCATCTCCACTCCTGTGGAGCGGCTGCGGTCTCCACAGCACCGCGGCCCATAAGCTGCGCGCTGCTCAAGGTCTTGGTATGGGCGGAACGGGGCGGGGCAGCGTTCAACGCGACACCAACATATTTGGCGATACATGAGTGCCGTGGCGGCAAGCATTTCGGGAGGCGCCCGCAGCTGGCATTGGAAGAGTGTAGCGAGCAGTGCGCATGCAACGCAAACCAGTTTCAGTTTCTCGAGCGTGCAGTGAGTGGCGACTCATGTGCTTTCGAGAAACTAGCAGAGCCACCAGAAGTTTGGCAATAGAGTCATTCTTAGTATAAAACTGGGTCCATCTGAAGGAAGATATGGAGCGAAATAGCAATGATGTTTAATACTGTGAATATTTTTATTGTGTCATTCTGATCGGCAAATGTAATTCATAAACATGTCTTGCACATCTCCTGCCTCTAGGGATAATAGATGCAATTGTTAATTGTGTAACACTACTTATTTTTGGAAAAAATTTAAAAACGAAGAAAATTGCTGATGGCGCGCGCATTTGCATCTTGACATTACACAGAAAAAAGCAGGGCCATAATATCAGACATACACAGCTTGTCTTAAACAATTACATTTACCATACACAATTTAATCCAGCAAGAGATCTTGGTGTTTAACGACCTCACCACAATTACAATAAAACATGAACGTTTACTTAACCAATGTGTAAAGCATTAATTAAAGTTGCTCCTGGCACAAACATTTGATAAAATCAACTTGCCAAACGCAAACCGTCAAGACTAGGCTATACAATGAATTCTCTTTGCAATAACATTTCATACCAAAGGAATAACGTAAATAAATATTATAAAACCCAAGGAATAAATTGTAACTTCTAAAATCTTAATGCTCCCTAGTGAAGGCAGCCGGTGCCCAAACTTCTGACTAAGGAATAACCAGGTAGTCCCAGTACAGATAAACACTAATTAAAATAAAAAACAATTAATAAAAGAGAACCTTGGCATTTAAAGATTTCTTGGTAGGATACACACATAAAACCTTTCTTTATAAAACTTTAAACCCTTACCACTCACACACACGGTACAAATAACAACATCCTGAATGATAAAAAAAAGGACAATCAACCAAGTGAAGCCTTAATGAATCTGATCAGGGACTAATGAAAAGAGTGCCACTCGACTTTACAAGATGAAAGTCATACGTCAAGCCCGAAGTACGCTCGTCAGAGTGGTGAAGGAATGGGGTACCAATCAAAACGACCTGATGGAGCCAGAGACAATGAGAGGCCTCTGTTGGATTCCTTTCATGTTAATTTCTTAAATATGTTGTCATTTACGGCATAAATTCCTCTTCCAAATTTACTGTGGTGTTTCTATCTGGGAGGAGACTCAGCAGTGGAACGTGTTACTTTTAAACATAAACAAGAACGATCTGTCATACTACAACACTTTAAAACACAGTTTATATGTAATTCATGTCACACAGTCTCATACGGAACCTACATCCCCTTTCTTTTATATACTGTGTATGATAATATACTGTCATCCCCCTTCCCTTCCGTGTGAGAGGATGAATGAGTAAATGTATTTCTAGTTGTATGCTTGATGGTAGCAGACAAGCCTGTCTGCTAGAAAACAGTAGCACCAATGTCGGAACAGGTAGCTACGCTTTCTAAAAGCAGAGAGGTTTCTATCCTTAGTATGGTCCTGTCCGTCCGTTGTCATGTTGTTATAGGAAGCTACCTCTCTGGTCACTTCCGTTTGTATCTGTTAAGCACACTCGGTAGGGGCCCAGGTCAGTCTGTCCGCAGCGAGCGTCTGAAGTGGTAAGATCTCCGGCAAACCGCGTGTCTGCTAAGTCCGTAGGACAATGGATTTCTTAAGGTCAGCCTAACTGAGAATTTAATCACCTTTATTTCAGGTTTAGCTCTAAAATATCTAATGTTATCTTAAATTGCAATGCAGTGTAATTCGAGTTTGAAGTTTATAATATCTTCCGGTAGTTGCTTTGTCACTACTTTGTGAGTAAAGTGGAACCACGTGTTGATCAGTAACTCTAACTAAGATCATCAATCTTAAATGCGAATGTGGGTGAGTTTATAACGTCTCGTCTTCACAATATTTTCCAATATAGCAACTTTTCTTTATGTTTAACCCACGTGGGGTGTACTTTGTGAGACCAGTACCACGTGCTTATACAATTGTTTGAGCCATCAGGTTAATAGTAAGACGATAGTAACCAGTTCGAGATTTTTCTTTTGTAAATTGCGTTTCGATGTAATTTATTTTAATCATCAAAATTATTGTGGAGTTACACTCTTTGTGTAAACCAAGTTGACCATGTGAAGCATGTGGTGTAAGCATCAAATTAGCCCTCAGCTATTCTTTTTGGGCAGATTTCACAGAGAGTTAGTATGAATTTAGTATACCAGTGTGTGGTAATTTCATGACGGACAGGATTGCGCTATGAACGTAACTTCGTTGAGTGAAAATTGAATCGGTTGCTTGTGGTTAATTTCCTCTTGGATATGTTTCAACGTTCTACATGTGTTATTTTATGAATGCAGTGTTGTATGTAGTCTCCCAATCTTGACTCCCTATTTGATGTGTTCCGTAAGATTACAAACTCACATTTTCACAATCCTAAATAAGGCACCAGTTTAGTTATGAATCAAGTGTGATATGCTGAAATTTTAACGGAACAATGATCAATGTTAAAATAAATGTTCAAATATAAACTGATTTATTTCTTTTTATTTAAATTAAGATGAGTACTAAAAGATTATAATTAATGTTAGTCTGGTTGGGAATTTAGTAAGCTAGACTGGATACCTGGTGAAACAGTTGCGCAGTAATGCAAGGTTAACTTCCTCAGATAGCTCACAGCTTTTAACCCACTTTTATGGTCATGAATATCAGTACCGCTTTCAGAACAAATTAATGCAACAACATTACAACAAAGAGCGAAGCAATACTCGAGTTAAAGACGTGACCGAGGAAGAGAGCGTCCACAAAAAATGGTTAAAATGGCTCTGAGCACTATGGGACTTAACTTCTGTGGTCATCAGTCCCCTAGAACTTAGAAGTACTTAAACCTAACTAACCTAAGGACATAACACACATCCATGCCCGAGGCAGGATTCGAACCTGCGACCGTAGCAGTCGCGCGGTTCCGGACTGAGCGCCTTAACCGCGAGACCACCGCGGCCGGCAGAGCCTCCACATGGAGCCGGCCAAACGAATTACAGTTCCGCTGGCATCGGCCGAACCGTCAAGCCCCGAAGCCACGCCGCAACCTATCGGGCGAAACGCACTGCGCTCCACGTAACTGAAACATAAATCAACTACAACAGCACACTTGAATTTACACATTCATAGTACACAAGACATAAAACCATAGCTATTAAAACAGGAAAGCTCGCCTAAAAACGGTTTTTAACTGAGCAACTTAAGCATTCATTTGAACACCATAACGCCACGCGATGGTAGCAGCTGAGTTTACTTTAAAGACAAAGTCGAGAAGTACTATATTTTCATGAAACATTGTGTCATGTTACGAGACAGCATCGTCTTTACTTGTATTTAAAAAGGACGGTTAGCACCACCATAAACATACAATCACTAAATAATGAGCAGCTCACCGGTCTGCTGATCCTTTATCAAGTAGTAAGAAACCAAGGTGGAATGCCTAAGCCCCGCAGTCATGGCGTATGTGACTTAACTTGCCACGACACACTCGGGACAAAACCCACACATATTAGCGGGCGGGAGGTTAATCAAGGCTACGCTCCGGCAAGCTATTCTTCTCAACGTTCACAACTTGGTGAGGACAAAACCAAACACCGCGCGTCGTGCCAGAACTCCAACTTCGCCGCCCTCTCCGGCCGTGCAGTGAGCATATGCACCGTGTAAGGGCCAACGTCCCGACCCCGTAGTACCTCGCGACAAACAGACCACAAGATCCCTGGCTGCCCCGACACTGCAAACTTAAATGGCCGGACCCGCAATGAACAACTGACTCGCAGCAGGCCAAAAGGAAATCGAAAGCAAATACGACACTATCGGGACGGAAGTATTGGGGCCAGCCGCCAAAATATCTGCTGAGTTCGCTTTTACTGATGTCAAGGGACTTACAAGTTCTTCCTCTGACGCTTCGCTGATGGAAATTTGTGCAAGCTACTCTCAAGCGTGCATCGATCTTCTTCAAAATGTAATCAAATGCAGAGCATCGTGTATCCGTGGAATTTATCACGATGTATTTCCTTCCGGTCTCAAACAGTATAACATTGCGTCCGACTGTATTCTTTATCCGGTTCTCTGCAGAACGCTACTACACATAGCGGAACAGTGAACTGCTACTCACAAGGGAAACTCTCCATCGCATCCCCCTTAGATTTTGTGATGAGATAGCTCAGTGGACAACCCGTCAAAAAATAAACACAGATCAAGCATGAAAACAGGAAAATGGCGCACTGAACTTGAAAAAGAAAACAGGAGCAGTGATTTCCCAACCACAAAAAATGCAACTTGAGCGATGAACAGAAGGAACGGAGTCGTGGTTCATATAAAGAAACAAAGATTTAAAAAAAGAAAAATATAATTAAAAGTAGAATTCAGCAGGGAATTGTAAAAAAAGGAAAAAAAGGAAATTTGGTAGACCCGGGTTCCAAACCCTATCGTGCCTTTTTTGAATTTTTTTTTCACTGTCCGTCCAGTCATTGAAATCTTTGTTCTCTTTCTGTAGTCTTGGCAGTTGTTATACGATACATTGGTTATAGAATATGAGTCATGTGGTGACAATACATTACCGTCGGAAGTAAATGGTTTAAATGGCTCTGAGCACTATGGGACCTAACTGCTGAGGTCATCAGTCCCCTAGAACTTAGAACTACTTAAACCTAACTAACCTAAGGACATCACACACATCCATACCCGAGGAAGGATTCCAACCTGCGACCGTAGCGGGCGCGCGGTTCCAGACTGTAGCGCCTAGAACCGCTCGGCCACTCCGGCCGGCGTCGGAAATAAACGTAATGTATAGTGAGAGCAGGCGAGATACCAGATAGACGTCTCATAGAAACGAAAACAACAAATAAAGGGCTGTGAGCTATGTTACAGCAGAGAAACTTTCGCCTCCCTTAACCATCTGAATAATTTCTTTTATCTCATTAAGCATTTTCACAATCTCCTCCTCATCTGCGGAGCTAATCGGGATATAAACTTTTACTACTATGGTGTGTGTTGGCTTTGTGTCTATCTTGGCTGCAATAATGCGTTCACTATGCTGTTCACGATAGATTATCCGCATTCCTATATTTTTACTTATTATTAAGCCCACTCCTGAATCACCCCTATCTGACTTTGCATTTATAACCCTGTATTCACCTGACCAGAAGTGCTATTCCTGCTGCCACCGAACTTAACTAATTCTCACTATATCAAACTTTAACTTATCGATTTCCATTTTTTAGTTCTCTAACCTACCTGCCCGATTAAGAGATCTGACATTTACGCTCCGATACGGAGAACGCCAGTTTTACTTCTCCTGATAACGACGTCCTCTTGAGTAGTCCCCGCTCGATGATCTGAATGGGGAACAATTTTACCTATGAATCATTTTGCGCAAGAAGATGCCATAGAGTAGAGCCATAGAGTAGAGCTACATGCCCTCGAGGGGGATTATGGCTGTAGTTTCGCCTTGCTACTGCCGTTCGCAATAACAGCATAGGAAGGCCGTTTTGGTTGATGTTACAAGGCCAAGTCAATCAATCATCCAGACTGTTTCCCCTGCAACTACTGAAAAGGCTTCTGCCCCACTTCAGAACCCACACGTTTCCGTGGCCTCTCGGGTGATATCCCTCCGTTGTAGTTGCACGGCTATCTGTATCGCTGAGGCACGCAAGCCTCCCCACCAATGGCAAGGTCCATGGTTCATGGGGAGAGGGGGTAGGGGCGGAGTTAATGCTGATGAGCGGGCGAAACAAAGTCCTAACGTTCGGATACAGCATCAGTAGTGTCCTTATTGACACAGTCACGTCGTTAAAATATCTGGGCGTAACGCTGCAAAGTGATATGAAATGGAACGAGCGTGGGTGAACTGTGGGAGGGAAGGCGAGTACTCAGCTTCTGTTTATTGGGAAAATTTGAGGAAAGTGTGGTTCACTTGTGTAGGAGGCCGCGTATAGGGTGTTAGTGTGACCCATTCGCGAGTACTGATCGGGTGTTTGAGATCCACACCACGTCGGGTTAAAGGAAGACATCGAAACAATTCAGAGGCAGGCTGCAAGATTTGTTACCGGTAGGTTCGAACAATAAGCAAGTGTTTTAGAGAGGCTTCGGGAACTCAAATGTGAAATCCTGTAGAGAAGGCAACGTTCTTTTCGATGAACGCTATTGAGAAAATTTAGAGAACAGGCATTTGAAAAAAAAAATGGCTCTGAGCACTATGGGACATAACATCTATGGTCATCAGTCCCCTAGAACTTATAACTACTTAAACGTAACTAACCTAAGGACATCACACAACACCCAGTCATCACGAGGCAGAGAAAATCCCTGACCCCGCCGGGAATCAAACACGGGAACCCGGGCGTGGGAAGCGAAAACGCTACCGCACGACCACGAGCTGCGGACTGGCATTTGAAGCTGGCTGCAGAACGATCATATTGCCGCCGACACACATTTCGCGTAAGGACCATGAAGACAAGATTCGGGGAATTGGGGCTCATACGGAGGTATATAGGCAGTCGTTTTTCCCTCGCTTTATCTGCGAGTGGAACAGGAAAGAAAACGTCTAGTAGTGGTACAGGGTACCCTCCACTACTCAACGTACGGCGGTTTGCGGAGTATGTATGCAAATGCCGGTCTAAGTGGTGTCATCCCGGACATGACTCTTTGTGAGGCACTTCTGTTTCTGCCATTAAGATGATGAACCATTAACATTACGGCTGGCGTAATACATCGGGACATGCACAATGCAAGAAAAAAATTTTAAATCCTCAGCGACAAGATCATTTTTCTGGCAAGTGAGGAGATAGTTAAGTCATCACTGTAGGTGTATGCGATAATAAATTCAGACCACATGAAACACAACAATAAAGAGTGCTCAAACTGCCCCATCAATGCACACCGCACCTGCCCTTGCAAACCATCATAGGGGTGCTGAATGACATCCTGCGGTAGACCGTACTAACCCTCTTGCACCTTTTCTTGTAATTCGGCAGGGGATCTTGCATGTCCTGGATTACGAGTAAGTTCCCACTTGATCACGTCCCAGACGCGTTCAATGGGCGAGAGATCTGTTGATTCCGCTGGCCGGAGCAGTCGCTCTACACCACGAGGAGCACGTTCCGTCGCAGCTCCCGAAGGCGGACATGCATTGTCCTGCTGAAAAGGCACATCACTGTCGAATAAATGACAGTAGCACAGAAATAATGGCCTGTGCAACGTAGCGGGCACTTTACTTTACTCTGTAGGAAAACGAAATGTGACAGCGAGCTGCAGCTGATAGCGCACCACACCATGAAGCTTAGGATGAGACCTGTGTATTGGCGAATGCACTTTAGAAAAGGCCGCTCAACAGGTCTACACTGGAGTCCTATATAACCGAGTAAGCTAGCACAAAATAAGAGATGGGGTGAGCACATCCTAACAGGATAGGCTGCCCGCACTAGTTCTAGTGACCGAGCGTAAATGCCGTGGCCGAATACGTAGCACGTAACGCGCATTACACGTGTCATTAACCGTGTGAGACTGCAGCCAGTGCGGGCTTCTCATTCGTGGTGTGTGTCTCTCTGTAATCATGCAGCGCGAGGAAGCCAGTGCAGTAAAGCGTAAGATTGAAACCAATGTTTACACATTGAAGAAACGGGAATGTCTAAAAAGCCAAGTATGGAGTACATTTCTGTCGGTTGTAGACGAAAATAGTGAGTCTACTGAGTACGTATGATGCATAAACTGCTCCACATTATTGTGTTTCCAGTCGGTAACCACTCGTTTAAAGAAACACAGTTCCAAGAAACCTCACAAAGATACAGCTCCTTCAGGGATACCGGCAGTAATAAAAAATAGTATTACAGCAAAGTGTGTTGCAATGTGTGCTAAGGATATGAGACGTTTTAATGCTGTTTCCGGTGAAGGTTTGATAGAACCAGACCAAGAATGAATACATCTAGGTGTGCATTATGGAGAAGTTAACGTGGTAGACGTAATGCCACATCCCTCTACTATAAACAGACATGCCAAAGAACAAGCTGATGCAATGCGAAACAGCATAATGCCTTCTGTTATTGCGGAAATTATTAATAAAAGATGTGCTGCTACAGTTGATATGTGGACTGATTCGCATAATCAGGTGCACTATTTGACGCTTACTACACATTACATTAACACAGATTGGTCTCTTGTGAACAATTTTTTATTTACAACAAAAGTCCCGGACGTTAAGACGACGGGAGTGAATATTATGAAAGAAATTGAAGAGAGGATGGCTGATTGTGGCATTTTGCCGGACATGTTGCACAGTTTTGTTTTTGTCTCCGACCAGGGTGCCAATATAATAAAGGCTTTGGAAAATCACGAAAGGATTCCTTGTGCTGCTCATTGTATAAACGCAGCACTTAGCCATACTTTCGATGAAGATAACTTCTTGTTAAATCATGCCCCGAACGCTTCCCACGCCCGGGTTCCCGGGTTCGATTCCCGGCGGGGTCAGGCATTTTCTCTGCCTCGTGATGGCTGGGTGTTGTGTGCTGTCCTTAGGTTAGTTAGGTTTAAGTAGTTCTAAGTTCTAGGGGACTGATGACCATAGATGTTAAGTCCCATAGTGCTCAGAGCCATTTGAACCATTCCCCGAACGTCGCATCAACAATAAATACTGCAAAATGCATTGTAAGGTACATTAAGAAAAGTGGCCTCTGCTCGCCTTGGAATTATCGTTGAAACAAGAGGTCTGCACACGCTGGAACAGCTTGTACACTATGCTGGAATCCTTACGTATTCAGTATAACGAAGTTCCTACTTTGCTGACGGAAAAGGACTCCGCTTGCAGATTGCAAGGGTATGATAATGAGCTTTCACGAAAAACTGTGCATTTTCTGAGACCATTTAAAGAGGCCACAGATGAATTAGAAGGCGAACCGACAATCCTGTTAGTTCTTCTTTGGTTTCACATACTGCAACAAATTTGCTGTTTCAATGACACTGACTGTCCGGTGAGTAATTACTGCAGTTAAAAGCAGTGTTTCATTATGACACGCGATAGATTTATAATTAACTAGCGTAATTGATGTGTACTAACAGATATGTATTTTTTAACAGGAGGTACAAAGGATTAAAAATCGAGCCTTGGTTTTCGTTTCGTTTGAGAGAAGATTGTGATCACTTCCAGTCATAAAATTGTTACGTTTCTTTGGTCGTCCTTCAGTGATCTTAATTGCTTGAAATAAATGAAAAGCAGGAATTTCTTAGCAATGAGCGACAAATGTGTGCTACTTACGCAGGTACAACGTGCAATCATTAACATCATCGTTTTTGCATAGTTAGTGGATAGTGTATTGTAGAGAAACGGGAAATAATTCGTATAATATTTCATTAACGTAAAAAACCTCGTTTTTACGGGAACGTTTCGATGATTACCACATCAGTTCCGTATTACTTGTCTGTTTTGTTTATTATCATAGATCCTTCAAGTACTGTGTCATCACCTTCCAGAAAGAGAGATCGTTTCAAGAAATGGAGGAACAACAGATCATCCGCAGCAGATGAAGTAGATTTATACATTTTAATGCACCCCGGAGATGATGATGGCGGTTCTATGCGCTTCAGTCCGGAACCGCGTGACTGTTACGGTCGCAGGTTCGAATCCTGTCTCAAGCATGGATGTGTGTGATGTCCTTAGGTTAGCTGGGTTTAAGTAGTTCTAAGTTCTAGGGGACTGATGAAGTCAGATGTTTAGTCCCATAGTGCTCAGAGCCATTTGAACCATTTTGAGATGATGATATCTTAAAGTGGTGGAGCAGACATGAAACAAATCTGCCAGGCCTGGATGCAGTTGCAAGACGTATTTTATGTATCCCAGCAACAAGCGCACCTAGCGAAAGATGCTTCAGTAAAGCCGGCATGTTACTAACAAATCGCCGCAGCCAATTACATCTTGAATGCGTTAGTGATTTACTGCTGATCAACAATAACTATAATTTTGTTTCTGTAGCAAACAAGTGAAACTTATGACAAGTTATATCTGTAAATGTTTAATGTTGTTCGTAAGCTTTCTTTATGAAGATGGTTGTCTTCTAGATTACAGGGTCAGCACTTGTTTAATGTTTCCTATTAATGAAAGGAAAAACAGATCTTCTGTTTGGAAATTAGACTCGTCTTCTATCTGCGATTGTATTGAAATATCATTCTACTTTCCAGGTGCTTTATGAATTTAGCTGTGTCACGTACCCGTTCTTGGAAATGTTACTTTTGTATTTAAAGAGAGAGAGAGAGAGAGAGAGAGACGTTGGATTTGTACAGTAAGTACAGTGCAGCGAGCCGGGGCGAGGCGAGGTGAGACGTCAGCGGTGACCGGCCGTGCTCGGTTATCCGCGTGTCCGGAATCCGGACAACAGACATGGGGCGAGTACGTGACCGAGCCGAGTCGTGTGGGGCCGGACACGAGCGGCTCGGTCCAGAGGTGTACAAATTCCCATTGCAGCCTGCTTGCCCCTAGCTCCTCTGCAACCATTCATGCAGGTCAGCCTGCCGCGACGTAAACACAAGAGTACGCATGTACTGAGGCATAGTGGGTAATGCGACCGACTTGGGCTCCCGCAAGCCCGGGCTACCTGGGTTCCCGCAGGCCTGCCAAGCTTCACGGGACCCGCTCAGCTTGCTGCGCCTGACAACAGGTTGCGCTGTCAAGCTACCGTGACTAGAGTCTCAAGTATGTTACGACATGTGTGCAAATTTGACAAGCAGTTCCCTCACTCCGGAAATTTCTTGAAAGAGGACAAAGATTTAGTGGCCGAAAATGGCGTCGAAATGTGTGCTAAGGACCTGAGACCATTTAGCAGTATAGAGGGAGAAGGATTTCATGGTAACCCGCAAACGATGTCAAAATCTTTTGTAAGGTACTCTTTTCCATGCACTGTCCGAAATATTATGTAGACAGTAATGTTCCTCTTGATGGTCAAGTGTGCAAAATTTCTTCAAGATCGGAATAAAACTGTAGGTTGGTGTAGAAGTGTGTAAGTAAAGTACCCTCCGCCATGTACCATTCAGAATTTTAAGCAGACAGCGCCCTTCATCCTCTTTGAATATCAAGTATGCCAAATTTCATCAAGATCGGAATAAAAACGTACAATTTGTCGAATTCCGTTAGGTAAAGTAACCTCTGCCATGCACCCTACGAAATTTTAAGTAGACTGTGACCTTCCTCTTGGTTTCAAGGTATAGTATGCAAAATTTCATCAAGATTGTATGCAATACAAACACACGGACACAATGAAAACACACTTTCAGTTTTTCTCAAATTTTCCAATTTTCCGGTCGATTTTCGAAAAATTTTATTTCATAAAAACCTTGTCCTGAGAATTACGAACAAAGCAAAAAAAAAAAAAAAAAATTGCCGAATTGGTCCAGCCGTTCTCGAGTTTTACGCTTATCAACGCATTTGGCAATTCATTTTTATTTACATAGATAATAAGCCCGAAATATACGCGTAAAGGAAGAATGTACAAATAAAACCCAATATTTTTTGACCTGAAATTAATATACATATAATGTTAGGGTTTGTCTTTTGGTGCTCAGGTAAAATAAAAACTTTTAATTAACGTTCATAGTACGACAATGAAGCGCGCAGACTAAACGGCTGCGTAGCGCAGCTCGGCAGTAACATGGGAAGGCAAGCAAGTTTCCCGCAGCCTGCCCGGGTTGGGTTGTGCTTGGCTTGGCTGGGAGTGAAGCAGCCTGCCCGTTCTGTTGGCAACGCGCGGCGGCCTGCCCGCCTGGCCACCGGGCAAGCATGGGCGGGTTAAAAGCGGAACATGTACACCTCTAGCTCGGTCCCCCTGTCAACTGCCGAGTCGTGACCGGTCAAACATTGCGCGCTGCAGCACTCTAGTCTACACCATACAAGTAAGTGTACGTACATCACTCGCTTACAGACAGAACCTGCTGACATCGCTGAATACAAAAGAGTTACATACTTCTCTTCAGTCAACACTTTCACGACACCAAAGTAGCCGTGCATGGCAGTGTAAAGGTGTCAGTGGTAGCTCGGCACATGTGGTCGTAATCCTGCTGCAAACAAACGGTTGCCAGTGGTCTCTGATGACACAGCGGGGGAAATATGTGCCCAGATTCCGTCCCTGGATGATGTTCAGTTCGGCACAGCTGCTCGCACACTGTGTCGATCTTGACGCAGATTCAAAGGAAACTACCGGCATTTGCCTGAAGCGATAATGGGAAATCACGGATAACATAAATCAGGATGGCCGGACGCTCGTTTGAGCCGTCGTCCTCCTGAATGCGAGTCCAGTGTGCTAAAGCCGGCGGCAGGCAAAAAATGTAATTCGAAATTGTAGTGAGTGCTTGCTCGGAATATTATTTTGAACGCTTAGTTCATGAGCCCACACGAAGCTTAAATGATTGGGAAAGCATACTTGTCTCTTAGCTACAAATAATCCTGGACAGATAGGAACTATCGTGACAGATTCAGGGATTAGCGACCACAAGGCAATAGCTGCTACGCTGAATACCGTAACACCCACAACCATAAAAAAGAACGCGAAGTACATCTATTTAAAGAAGCTGATAAGATGCTCTTAACTCCTTTTTAAGAGACAGTCTTGACTCCTTCTAATTTGTAGTATCGACAGCAATTGAGAGATATATATACCACATAAATTAATAAGTGATGTTACTGATCCTCCATGGTACACAAATTGGGTCAGACCGTTGTTGCAGAAGCAACGAAAAAAGCATGCCAAATTTAAAACAACGGAAATCCTCAACATTGGCAAAGTTTTGCAGAAGTTCGAAACACAGCGCGTACTTCAATACGAGATGCTTTTAATAATTTCCACAACGGAAGTCTGTGTCGGAACCTGGCAGGAAACCCAAAAATATTCTGGTCATACATAAAGCACACCATTGGCAAGACGCAATCAGTACCTTCACTGCGGGATGACAACGGTGAAGTCACTGATGACAGTCCCACTAAAGCAGAGTTATTAAACACGGTTTTCCGAGACTCCTTCACCAACGACGACGAAGTAAATATCCCTGAATTCCAATGAAGAAAAACTGCCAAGATGAGAAACATAGAAGTAGGTATCCTCTGTGTAGCAAAGCAGCTTAAATCACTTAATAAAGGCAAGGCCTCCTGTCCACATCGTATACGTCATGTTCCTGATGCAATAGCTCCATATTTAGCAATTATATAGTCTACAACCGCTCGCTCACAGAAAGATTCGCACCTAAAGACTGGAAGACATATAGTCAACACGGATTCAGAAAATATCGTTATTGTGAAACACAACTAGCTCTTCATACTCATGAAATAATAAGTGCTATCGACAGGGTATGTCAAATTGATTCCATATTTTTAGATTTCCAGAAGGCTTTCGGCACCGTTCCTCACAAGCGTCTTCTAACCAAACTGCGTGCCTACGGAGTATCGTCTCAGTTGTGCAACTGGATCCGTGATTTCCTGTCAGAAAGGTCACAGTTCGTAGTAACAGGCGGAAAGTCATCGAATAAAACAGAAGTAATATCCGGCGCTCCCCAAGGAAGTGTTATACGCCCTCTATTGATCCTGATCTATATTATCGACATAGGAGACAATCTGAGTAGCCGTCTTAGATTGTTTGCAGATGATACTATCATTTACCGTCGTTTAAAGTCATCAGATGATCAAAACGACTTGCAAAATGATTTAGATAAGATATCTGTATGGTGCGAAAAGTGGCAATTGACCCTGAATAAAGAAAAGTGTGAAGTTATTCACATGAGTACTAAAAGAAATCCGCTACATTTCTATTACGCGATAAATCAGCCAAATCTGAAGGCTGTAAATTCAGCTAAATACTTAGGGATTACAACCACAAATAACCTAAATTTGAACGATCACATAAATAATATTGTGGGTAGAGCAAACCAAAGACTGCGATTCATTGGCAGAACACTTAGAAGGTGCAACAGTTTTACTAAAGAGATTGCTTACACCACGCTTGTCCGCCATATTCTGGAGGATTGCAGTGCGGTGTCGGATCCGCATCAGGTGAGACTGACGGATAGCATCGAAAAAGTTTAAAGAAGGGCAGCTCGTTCTGGATAATCGCGACATAGGCGAGATAGTGCCACAGACATCATAGTGAACTGGAGTGTCAACCATTAAAACAGAGGCGTTTTTCGTTGCGACGGGATCTTCTCATGAAATTTCAATCACCAGTTTTCTCCTCCGATTGCGAAAACATTCTGTTGGCACCCACCTACGTAGGGAGAAATGATCATCACGGTAAAATAAGAGAAATCAGATCCCCGAGCGCCGTTCGAGGGTGGAACGGTAGAGAGACACCTTGAAGATGGTCCATTGAGCCCTCTGCCAGGCGCTTTATTGTGAATAGCAGAGTAATCACGTAAATGTAGATGCGGATGTAGATGTAAATGTAACCACCCCTCTCTGTCATCCAACTTCCCTTAGATCCACAATGCGCATGCAATCAATTGACTAAAGCTGTTCGACAGGGGTATGTAGTCGTCAGTTGGGCACGTTTAACGAATGTTAAAAACAATGCTCACCTCTAAGCATAGTTACTGCCTGCAGAGAAAACAAGGGAGGGTGCACAGAGAGGCCTCCTGGTTTCCTCAGCACTTCAATACGGACATATTATGTAGCGCCCCATGCTACTGAACACAGTCCTTGAGTTTGCTGATTTTTTTTTCTTTTTTTCTGGCAGTGCATCCGCAGGCCACGAGTAAAAGCAGATTTCAGAGTACCTGTTAGCTCAACACAAAAGTTTTGTCTCAAGTACAGATAGTGTTGAGCATCAGTGGACAAAGTTCAAAACCGTCGTACATAATGCGTTAGATGAGTATGTGCCAAGCAAGATCGTAAGAGATGGAAAAGAGCCACCGTGGTACAACAACCGAGTTAGAAAACTGCTGCGGAAGCAAAGGGAACTTCACAGCAAACATAAACATAGCCAAAGCCTTGCAGACAAACAAAAATCACGCGAAGCGAAATGTAGTGTGAGGAGGGCTATGCGAGAGGCGTTCAATGAACTCGAAAGTAAAGTTCTATGTACTGACTTGGCAGAAAATCCTAAGAAATTTTGGTCTTATGTCAAAGCGGTAGGTGGGTCAAAACAAAATGTCCAGACACTCTGTGACCAAAATGGTACTGAAACAGAGGATGACAGACTAAAGGCCGAAATACTAAATGTCTTTTTCCAAAGTTGTTTCACAGAGGAAGATTGCACTGTAGTTCCTTCTCTAGATTGTCGCACAGATGACAAAATGGTAGATATCGAAATAGACGACAGAGGGATAGAGAAACAATTAAAATCGCTCAAAAGAGGAAAGGCCTCTGGACCTGATGGGATACCAGTTCAATTTTACACAGAGTACGCGAAGGAACTTGCCGCCCTTCTTGCAGCGGTGTACCGTAGGTCTCTAGAAGAGCGTAGCGTTCCAAAGGATTGGAAAAGGGCACAGGTCATCCCCGTTTTCAAGAAGGGACGTCGAGCAGATGTGCAGAACTATAGACCCATATCTCTAACGTCGATCAGTTGTAGAATTTTGGAACACGTATTGTGTTCGAGTATAATGACTTTTCTGGAGACAAGAAATCTACTCTGTAGGAATCAGCATGGGTTTCGAAAAAGACGGTCATGTGAAACCCAGCTCGCGCTATTCGTCCACGAGACTCAGAGGGCCATAGACACGGGTTCCTGGGTAGATGCCGTGTTTCTTGACTTCCGCAAGGCGTTCGATACAGATCCCCACAGTCGTTTAATGAACAAAGTAAGAGCATATGGACTATCAGACCAATTGTGTGATTGGATTGAAGAGTTCCTAGATAACAGAACGCAGCATGTCATTCTCAATGGAGAGAAGTCTTCCGAAGTAAGAGTGATTTCAGGTGTGCCGCAGGGGAGTGTCATAGGGCCGTTGATATTCACAATATACATAAATTACCTTGTGGATGACATCGGAAGTTCACTGAGGCTTTTTGCGGATGATGCTGTGGTGTATCGAGAGGTTGTAACAATGGAAAATTGTACTGAAATGCAGGAGGATCTGCAGCGAATTGACGCATGGTGCAGGGAATGGCAATTGAATCTCAATGTAGACAAGTGTAATGTGCTGCGAATACACAGAAAGATAGATCCTTTATCATTTAGCTACAAAATATCAGGTCAGCAACTGGAAGCAGTTAATACCATAAATTATCTGGGAGTACGCATTAGGAGTGATTTCAAATGGAATGATCATATAATGTTGATCGTCGGTAAAGCAGATGCCAGACTGAGGTTCATTGGAAGAATCCTAAGGAAATGCAATCCGAAAACAAAGGAAGTAGGTTAGAGTACGCTTGTTCGCCCACTGCTTGAATACTGCTCAACAGTGTGGGATCCGTACCAGATAGGGTTGATAGAAGATATAGAGAAGATCCAACGGAGAGCAGCGCCCTTCGTTACAGGGACATTTAGTAATCGCGAAAGCGTTACTTGTCTCTTAGCTACAAATAATCCTGGACAGATAGGAACTATCGTGACAGATTCAGGGATTAGCGACCACAAGGCAATAGCTGCTACGCTGAATACCGTAACACCCACAACCATAAAAAAGAACGCGAAGTACATCTATTTAAAGAAGCTGATAAGATGCTCTTAACTCCTTTTTAAGAGACAGTCTTGACTCCTTCTAATTTGTAGTATCGACAGCAATTGAGAGATATATATACCACATAAATTAATAAGTGATGGTACTGATCCTCCATGGTACACAAATTGGGTCAGACCGTTGTTGCAGAAGCAACGAAAAAAGCATGCCAAATTTAAAACAACGGAAATCCTCAACATTGGCAAAGTTTTGCAGAAGTTCGAAACACAGCGCGTACTTCAATACGAGATGCTTTTAATAATTTCCACAACGGAAGTCTGTGTCGGAACCTGGCAGGAAACCCAAAAATATTCTGGTCATACATAAAGCACACCATTGGCAAGACGCAATCAGTACCTTCACTGCGGGATGACAACGGTGAAGTCACTGATGACAGTCCCACTAAAGCAGAGTTATTAAACACGGTTTTCCGAGACTCCTTCACCAACGACGACGAAGTAAATATCCCTGAATTCCAATGAAGAAAAACTGCCAAGATGAGAAACATAGAAGTAGGTATCCTCTGTGTAGCAAAGCAGCTTAAATCACTTAATAAAGGCAAGGCCTCCTGTCCACATCGTATACGTCATGTTCCTGATGCAATAGCTCCATATTTAGCAATTATATAGTCTACAACCGCTCGCTCACAGAAAGATTCGCACCTAAAGACTGGAAGACATATAGTCAACACGGATTCAGAAAATATCGTTATTGTGAAACACAACTAGCTCTTTATACTCATGAAGTAATAAGTGCTATCGACAGGGTATGTCAAATTGATTCCATATTTTTAGATTTCCAGAAGGCTTTCGGCACCGTTCCTCACAAGCGTCTTCTAACCAAACTGCGTGCCTACGGAGTATCGTCTCAGTTGTGCAACTGGATCCGTGATTTCCTGTCAGAAAGGTCACAGTTCGTAGTAACAGGCGGAAAGTCATCGAATAAAACAGAAGTAATATCCGGCGCTCCCCAAGGAAGTGTTATACGCCCTCTATTGATCCTGATCTATATTATCGACATAGGAGACAATCTGAGTAGCCGTCTTAGATTGTTTGCAGATGATACTATCATTTACCGTCGTTTAAAGTCATCAGATGATCAAAACGACTTGCAAAATGATTTAGATAAGATATCTGTATGGTGCGAAAAGTGGCAATTGACCCTGAATAAAGAAAAGTGTGAAGTTATTCACATGAGTACTAAAAGAAATCCGCTACATTTCTATTACGCGATAAATCAGCCAAATCTGAAGGCTGTAAATTCAGCTAAATACTTAGGGATTACAACCACAAATAACCTAAATTTGAACGATCACATAAATAATATTGTGGGTAGAGCAAACCAAAGACTGCGATTCATTGGCAGAACACTTAGAAGGTGCAACAGTTTTACTAAAGAGATTGCTTACACCACGCTTGTCCGCCATATTCTGGAGGATTGCAGTGCGGTGTCGGATCCGCATCAGGTGAGACTGACGGATAGCATCGAAAAAGTTTAAAGAAGGGCAGCTCGTTCTGGATAATCGCGACATAGGCGAGATAGTGCCACAGACATCATAGTGAACTGGAGTGTCAACCATTAAAACAGAGGCGTTTTTCGTTGCGACGGGATCTTCTCATGAAATTTCAATCACCAGTTTTCTCCTCCGATTGCGAAAACATTCTGTTGGCACCCACCTACGTAGGGAGAAATGATCATCACGGTAAAATAAGAGAAATCAGATCCCCGAGCGCCGTTCGAGGGTGGAACGGTAGAGAGACACCTTGAAGATGGTCCATTGAGCCCTCTGCCAGGCGCTTTATTGTGAATAGCAGAGTAATCACGTAAATGTAGATGCGGATGTAGATGTAAATGTAACCACCCCTCTCTGTCATCCAACTTCCCTTAGATCCACAATGCGCATGCAATCAATTGACTAAAGCTGTTCGACAGGGGTATGTAGTCGTCAGTTGGGCACGTTTAACGAATGTTAAAAACAATGCTCACCTCTAAGCATAGTTACTGCCTGCAGAGAAAACAAGGGAGGGTGCACAGAGAGGCCTCCTGGTTTCCTCAGCACTTCAATACGGACATATTATGTAGCGCCCCATGCTACTGAACACAGTCCTTGAGTTTGCTGATTTTTTTTTTCTTTTTTTCTGGCAGTGCATCCGCAGGCCACGAGTAAAAGCAGATTTCAGAGTACCTGTTAGCTCAACACAAAAGTTTTGTCTCAAGTACAGATAGTGTTGAGCATCAGTGGACAAAGTTCAAAACCGTCGTACATAATGCGTTAGATGAGTATGTGCCAAGCAAGATCGTAAGAGATGGAAAAGAGCCACCGTGGTACAACAACCGAGTTAGAAAACTGCTGCGGAAGCAAAGGGAACTTCACAGCAAACATAAACATAGCCAAAGCCTTGCAGACAAACAAAAATCACGCGAAGCGAAATGTAGTGTGAGGAGGGCTATGCGAGAGGCGTTCAATGAACTCGAAAGTAAAGTTCTATGTACTGACTTGGCAGAAAATCCTAAGAAATTTTGGTCTTATGTCAAAGCGGTAGGTGGGTCAAAACAAAATGTCCAGACACTCTGTGACCAAAATGGTACTGAAACAGAGGATGACAGACTAAAGGCCGAAATACTAAATGTCTTTTTCCAAAGTTGTTTCACAGAGGAAGATTGCACTGTAGTTCCTTCTCTAGATTGTCGCACAGATGACAAAATGGTAGATATCGAAATAGACGACAGAGGGATAGAGAAACAATTAAAATCGCTCAAAAGAGGAAAGGCCTCTGGACCTGATGGGATACCAGTTCAATTTTACACAGAGTACGCGAAGGAACTTGCCGCCCTTCTTGCAGCGGTGTACCGTAGGTCTCTAGAAGAGCGTAGCGTTCCAAAGGATTGGAAAAGGGCACAGGTCATCCCCGTTTTCAAGAAGGGACGTCGAGCAGATGTGCAGAACTATAGACCTATATCTCTAACGTCGATCAGTTGTAGAATTTTGGAACACGTATTGTGTTCGAGTATAATGACTTTTCTGGAGACAAGAAATCTACTCTGTAGGAATCAGCATGGGTTTCGAAAAAGACGGTCATGTGAAACCCAGCTCGCGCTATTCGTCCACGAGACTCAGAGGGCCATAGACACGGGTTCCTGGGTAGATGCCGTGTTTCTTGACTTCCGCAAGGCGTTCGATACAGATCCCCACAGTCGTTTAATGAACAAAGTAAGAGCATATGGACTATCAGACCAATTGTGTGATTGGATTGAAGAGTTCCTAGATAACAGAACGCAGCATGTCATTCTCAATGGAGAGAAGTCTTCCGAAGTAAGAGTGATTTCAGGTGTGCCGCAGGGGAGTGTCATAGGGCCGTTGATATTCACAATATACATAAATGACCTTGTGGATGACATCGGAAGTTCACTGAGGCTTTTTGCGGATGATGCTGTGGTGTATCGAGAGGTTGTAACAATGGAAAATTGTACTGAAATGCAGGAGGATCTGCAGCGAATTGACGCATGGTGCAGGGAATGGCAATTGAATCTCAATGTAGACAAGTGTAATGTGCTGCGAATACACAGAAAGATAGATCCTTTATCATTTAGCTACAAAATATCAGGTCAGCAACTGGAAGCAGTTAATACCATAAATTATCTGGGAGTACGCATTAGGAGTGATTTCAAATGGAATGATCATATAATGTTGATCGTCGGTAAAGCAGATGCCAGACTGAGATTCATTGGAAGAATCCTAAGGAAATGCAATCCGAAAACAAAGGAAGTAGGTTAGAGTACGCTTGTTCGCCCACTGCTTGAATACTGCTCAACAGTGTGGGATCCGTACCAGATAGGGTTGATAGAAGATATAGAGAAGATCCAACGGAGAGCAGCGCCCTTCGTTACAGGGACATTTAGTAATCGCGAAAGCGTTACTTGTCTCTTAGCTACAAATAATCCTGGACAGATAGGAACTATCGTGACAGATTCAGGGATTAGCGACCACAAGGCAATAGCTGCTACGCTGAATACCGTAACACCCACAACCATAAAAAAGAACGCGAAGTACATCTATTTAAAGAAGCTGATAAGATGCTCTTAACTCCTTTTTAAGAGACAGTCTTGACTCCTTCTAATTTGTAGTATCGACAGCAATTGAGAGATATATATACCACATAAATTAATAAGTGATGGTACTGATCCTCCATGGTACACAAATTGGGTCAGACCGTTGTTGCAGAAGCAACGAAAAAAGCATGCCAAATTTAAAACAACGGAAATCCTCAACATTGGCAAAGTTTTGCAGAAGTTCGAAACACAGCGCGTACTTCAATACGAGATGCTTTTAATAATTTCCACAACGGAAGTCTGTGTCGGAACCTGGCAGGAAACCCAAAAATATTCTGGTCATGCATAAAGCACACCATTGGCAAGACGCAATCAGTACCTTCACTGCGGGATGACAACGGTGAAGTCACTGATGACAGTCCCACTAAAGCAGAGTTATTAAACACGGTTTTCCGAGACTCCTTCACCAACGACGACGAAGTAAATATCCCTGAATTCCAATGAAGAAAAACTGCCAAGATGAGAAACATAGAAGTAGGTATCCTCTGTGTAGCAAAGCAGCTTAAATCACTTAATAAAGGCAAGGCCTCCTGTCCACATCGTATACGTCATGTTCCTGATGCAATAGCTCCATATTTAGCAATTATATAGTCTACAACCGCTCGCTCACAGAAAGATTCGCACCTAAAGACTGGAAGACATATAGTCAACACGGATTCAGAAAATATCGTTATTGTGAAACACAACTAGCTCTTTATACTCATGAAGTAATAAGTGCTATCGACAGGGTATGTCAAATTGATTCCATATTTTTAGATTTCCAGGAGGCTTTCGGCACCGTTCCTCACAAGCGTCTTCTAACCAAACTGCGTGCCTACGGAGTATCGTCTCAGTTGTGCAACTGGATCCGTGATTTCCTGTCAGAAAGGTCACAGTTCGTAGTAACAGGCGGAAAGTCATCGAATAAAACAGAAGTAATATCCGGCGCTCCCCAAGGAAGTGTTATAGGCCCTCTATTGATCCTGATCTATATTATCGACATAGGAGACAATCTGAGTAGCCGTCTTAGATTGTTTGCAGATGATACTATCATTTACCGTCGTTTAAAGTCATCAGATGATCAAAACGACTTGCAAAATGATTTAGATAAGATATCTGTATGGTGCGAAAAGTGGCAATTGACCCTGAATAAAGAAAAGTGTGAAGTTATTCACATGAGTACTAAAAGAAATCCGCTACATTTCTATTACGCGATAAATCAGCCAAATCTGAAGGCTGTAAATTCAGCTAAATACTTAGGGATTACAACCACAAATAACCTAAATTTGAACGATCACATAAATAATATTGTGGGTAGAGCAAACCAAAGACTGCGATTCATTGGCAGAACACTTAGAAGGTGCAACAGTTTTACTAAAGAGATTGCTTACACCACGCTTGTCCGCCATATTCTGGAGGATTGCAGTGCGGTGTCGGATCCGCATCAGGTGAGACTGACGGATAGCATCGAAAAAGTTTAAAGAAGGGCAGCTCGTTCTGGATAATCGCGACATAGGCGAGATAGTGCCACAGACATCATAGTGAACTGGAGTGTCAACCATTAAAACAGAGGCGTTTTTCGTTGCGACGGGATCTTCTCATGAAATTTCAATCACCAGTTTTCTCCTCCGATTGCGAAAACATTCTGTTGGCACCCACCTACGTAGGGAGAAATGATCATCACGGTAAAATAAGAGAAATCAGATCCCCGAGCGCCGTTCGAGGGTGGAACGGTAGAGAGACACCTTGAAGATGGTCCATTGAGCCCTCTGCCAGGCGCTTTATTGTGAATAGCAGAGTAATCACGTAAATGTAGATGCGGATGTAGATGTAAATGTAACCACCCCTCTCTGTCATCCAACTTCCCTTAGATCCACAATGCGCATGCAATCAATTGACTAAAGCTGTTCGACAGGGGTATGTAGTCGTCAGTTGGGCACGTTTAACGAATGTTAAAAACAATGCTCACCTCTAAGCATAGTTACTGCCTGCAGAGAAAACAAGGGAGGGTGCACAGAGAGGCCTCCTGGTTTCCTCAGCACTTCAATACGGACATATTATGTAGCGCCCCATGCTACTGAACACAGTCCTTGAGTTTGCTGATTTTTTTTTCTTTTTTTCTGGCAGTGCATCCGCAGGCCACGAGTAAAAGCAGATTTCAGAGTACCTGTTAGCTCAACACAAAAGTTTTGTCTCAAGTACAGATAGTGTTGAGCATCAGTGGACAAAGTTCAAAACCGTCGTACATAATGCGTTAGATGAGTATGTGCCAAGCAAGATCGTAAGAGATGGAAAAGAGCCACCGTGGTACAACAACCGAGTTAGAAAACTGCTGCGGAAGCAAAGGGAACTTCACAGCAAACATAAACATAGCCAAAGCCTTGCAGACAAACAAAAATCACGCGAAGCGAAATGTAGTGTGAGGAGGGCTATGCGAGAGGCGTTCAATGAACTCGAAAGTAAAGTTCTATGTACTGACTTGGCAGAAAATCCTAAGAAATTTTGGTCTTATGTCAAAGCGGTAGGTGGGTCAAAACAAAATGTCCAGACACTCTGTGACCAAAATGGTACTGAAACAGAGGATGACAGACTAAAGGCCGAAATACTAAATGTCTTTTTCCAAAGTTGTTTCACAGAGGAAGATTGCACTGTAGTTCCTTCTCTAGATTGTCGCACAGATGACAAAATGGTAGATATCGAAATAGACGACAGAGGGATAGAGAAACAATTAAAATCGCTCAAAAGAGGAAAGGCCTCTGGACCTGATGGGATACCAGTTCAATTTTACACAGAGTACGCGAAGGAACTTGCCGCCCTTCTTGCAGCGGTGTACCGTAGGTCTCTAGAAGAGCGTAGCGTTCCAAAGGATTGGAAAAGGGCACAGGTCATCCCCGTTTTCAAGAAGGGACGTCGAGCAGATGTGCAGAACTATAGACCCATATCTCTAACGTCGATCAGTTGTAGAATTTTGGAACACGTATTGTGTTCGAGTATAATGACTTTTCTGGAGACAAGAAATCTACTCTGTAGGAATCAGCATGGGTTTCGAAAAAGACGGTCATGTGAAACCCAGCTCGCGCTATTCGTCCACGAGACTCAGAGGGCCATAGACACGGGTTCCTGGGTAGATGCCGTGTTTCTTGACTTCCGCAAGGCGTTCGATACAGATCCCCACAGTCGTTTAATGAACAAAGTAAGAGCATATGGACTATCAGACCAATTGTGTGATTGGATTGAAGAGTTCCTAGATAACAGAACGCAGCATGTCATTCTCAATGGAGAGAAGTCTTCCGAAGTAAGAGTGATTTCAGGTGTGCCGCAGGGGAGTGTCATAGGGCCGTTGATATTCACAATATACATAAATGACCTTGTGGATGACATCGGAAGTTCACTGAGGCTTTTTGCGGATGATGCTGTGGTGTATCGAGAGGTTGTAACAATGGAAAATTGTACTGAAATGCAGGAGGATCTGCAGCGAATTGACGCATGGTGCAGGGAATGGCAATTGAATCTCAATGTAGACAAGTGTAATGTGCTGCGAATACACAGAAAGATAGATCCTTTATCATTTAGCTACAAAATATCAGGTCAGCAACTGGAAGCAGTTAATACCATAAATTATCTGGGAGTACGCATTAGGAGTGATTTCAAATGGAATGATCATATAATGTTGATCGTCGGTAAAGCAGATGCCAGACTGAGATTCATTGGAAGAATCCTAAGGAAATGCAATCCGAAAACAAAGGAAGTAGGTTAGAGTACGCTTGTTCGCCCACTGCTTGAATACTGCTCAACAGTGTGGGATCCGTACCAGATAGGGTTGATAGAAGATATAGAGAAGATCCAACGGAGAGCAGCGCCCTTCGTTACAGGGACATTTAGTAATCGCGAAAGCGTTACTTGTCTCTTAGCTACAAATAATCCTGGACAGATAGGAACTATCGTGACAGATTCAGGGATTAGCGACCACAAGGCAATAGCTGCTACGCTGAATACCGTAACACCCACAACCATAAAAAAGAACGCGAAGTACATCTATTTAAAGAAGCTGATAAGATGCTCTTAACTCCTTTTTAAGAGACAGTCTTGACTCCTTCTAATTTGTAGTATCGACAGCAATTGAGAGATATATATACCACATAAATTAATAAGTGATGGTACTGATCCTCCATGGTACACAAATTGGGTCAGACCGTTGTTGCAGAAGCAACGAAAAAAGCATGCCAAATTTAAAACAACGGAAATCCTCAACATTGGCAAAGTTTTGCAGAAGTTCGAAACACAGCGCGTACTTCAATACGAGATGCTTTTAATAATTTCCACAACGGAAGTCTGTGTCGGAACCTGGCAGGAAACCCAAAAATATTCTGGTCATGCATAAAGCACACCATTGGCAAGACGCAATCAGTACCTTCACTGCGGGATGACAACGGTGAAGTCACTGATGACAGTCCCACTAAAGCAGAGTTATTAAACACGGTTTTCCGAGACTCCTTCACCAACGACGACGAAGTAAATATCCCTGAATTCCAATGAAGAAAAACTGCCAAGATGAGAAACATAGAAGTAGGTATCCTCTGTGTAGCAAAGCAGCTTAAATCACTTAATAAAGGCAAGGCCTCCTGTCCACATCGTATACGTCATGTTCCTGATGCAATAGCTCCATATTTAGCAATTATATAGTCTACAACCGCTCGCTCACAGAAAGATTCGCACCTAAAGACTGGAAGACATATAGTCAACACGGATTCAGAAAATATCGTTATTGTGAAACACAACTAGCTCTTTATACTCATGAAGTAATAAGTGCTATCGACAGGGTATGTCAAATTGATTCCATATTTTTAGATTTCCAGGAGGCTTTCGGCACCGTTCCTCACAAGCGTCTTCTAACCAAACTGCGTGCCTACGGAGTATCGTCTCAGTTGTGCAACTGGATCCGTGATTTCCTGTCAGAAAGGTCACAGTTCGTAGTAACAGGCGGAAAGTCATCGAATAAAACAGAAGTAATATCCGGCGCTCCCCAAGGAAGTGTTATAGGCCCTCTATTGATCCTGATCTATATTATCGACATAGGAGACAATCTGAGTAGCCGTCTTAGATTGTTTGCAGATGATACTATCATTTACCGTCGTTTAAAGTCATCAGATGATCAAAACGACTTGCAAAATGATTTAGATAAGATATCTGTATGGTGCGAAAAGTGGCAATTGACCCTGAATAAAGAAAAGTGTGAAGTTATTCACATGAGTACTAAAAGAAATCCGCTACATTTCTATTACGCGATAAATCAGCCAAATCTGAAGGCTGTAAATTCAGCTAAATACTTAGGGATTACAACCACAAATAACCTAAATTTGAACGATCACATAAATAATATTGTGGGTAGAGCAAACCAAAGACTGCGATTCATTGGCAGAACACTTAGAAGGTGCAACAGTTTTACTAAAGAGATTGCTTACACCACGCTTGTCCGCCATATTCTGGAGGATTGCAGTGCGGTGTCGGATCCGCATCAGGTGAGACTGACGGATAGCATCGAAAAAGTTTAAAGAAGGGCAGCTCGTTCTGGATAATCGCGACATAGGCGAGATAGTGCCACAGACATCATAGTGAACTGGAGTGTCAACCATTAAAACAGAGGCGTTTTTCGTTGCGACGGGATCTTCTCATGAAATTTCAATCACCAGTTTTCTCCTCCGATTGCGAAAACATTCTGTTGGCACCCACCTACGTAGGGAGAAATGATCATCACGGTAAAATAAGAGAAATCAGATCCCCGAGCGCCGTTCGAGGGTGGAACGGTAGAGAGACACCTTGAAGATGGTCCATTGAGCCCTCTGCCAGGCGCTTTATTGTGAATAGCAGAGTAATCACGTAAATGTAGATGCGGATGTAGATGTAAATGTAACCACCCCTCTCTGTCATCCAACTTCCCTTAGATCCACAATGCGCATGCAATCAATTGACTAAAGCTGTTCGACAGGGGTATGTAGTCGTCAGTTGGGCACGTTTAACGAATGTTAAAAACAATGCTCACCTCTAAGCATAGTTACTGCCTGCAGAGAAAACAAGGGAGGGTGCACAGAGAGGCCTCCTGGTTTCCTCAGCACTTCAATACGGACATATTATGTAGCGCCCCATGCTACTGAACACAGTCCTTGAGTTTGCTGATTTTTTTTTCTTTTTTTCTGGCAGTGCATCCGCAGGCCACGAGTAAAAGCAGATTTCAGAGTACCTGTTAGCTCAACACAAAAGTTTTGTCTCAAGTACAGATAGTGTTGAGCATCAGTGGACAAAGTTCAAAACCGTCGTACATAATGCGTTAGATGAGTATGTGCCAAGCAAGATCGTAAGAGATGGAAAAGAGCCACCGTGGTACAACAACCGAGTTAGAAAACTGCTGCGGAAGCAAAGGGAACTTCACAGCAAACATAAACATAGCCAAAGCCTTGCAGACAAACAAAAATCACGCGAAGCGAAATGTAGTGTGAGGAGGGCTATGCGAGAGGCGTTCAATGAACTCGAAAGTAAAGTTCTATGTACTGACTTGGCAGAAAATCCTAAGAAATTTTGGTCTTATGTCAAAGCGGTAGGTGGGTCAAAACAAAATGTCCAGACACTCTGTGACCAAAATGGTACTGAAACAGAGGATGACAGACTAAAGGCCGAAATACTAAATGTCTTTTTCCAAAGTTGTTTCACAGAGGAAGATTGCACTGTAGTTCCTTCTCTAGATTGTCGCACAGATGACAAAATGGTAGATATCGAAATAGACGACAGAGGGATAGAGAAACAATTAAAATCGCTCAAAAGAGGAAAGGCCTCTGGACCTGATGGGATACCAGTTCAATTTTACACAGAGTACGCGAAGGAACTTGCCGCCCTTCTTGCAGCGGTGTACCGTAGGTCTCTAGAAGAGCGTAGCGTTCCAAAGGATTGGAAAAGGGCACAGGTCATCCCCGTTTTCAAGAAGGGACGTCGAGCAGATGTGCAGAACTATAGACCCATATCTCTAACGTCGATCAGTTGTAGAATTTTGGAACACGTATTGTGTTCGAGTATAATGACTTTTCTGGAGACAAGAAATCTACTCTGTAGGAATCAGCATGGGTTTCGAAAAAGACGGTCATGTGAAACCCAGCTCGCGCTATTCGTCCACGAGACTCAGAGGGCCATAGACACGGGTTCCTGGGTAGATGCCGTGTTTCTTGACTTCCGCAAGGCGTTCGATACAGATCCCCACAGTCGTTTAATGAACAAAGTAAGAGCATATGGACTATCAGACCAATTGTGTGATTGGATTGAAGAGTTCCTAGATAACAGAACGCAGCATGTCATTCTCAATGGAGAGAAGTCTTCCGAAGTAAGAGTGATTTCAGGTGTGCCGCAGGGGAGTGTCATAGGGCCGTTGATATTCACAATATACATAAATGACCTTGTGGATGACATCGGAAGTTCACTGAGGCTTTTTGCGGATGATGCTGTGGTGTATCGAGAGGTTGTAACAATGGAAAATTGTACTGAAATGCAGGAGGATCTGCAGCGAATTGACGCATGGTGCAGGGAATGGCAATTGAATCTCAATGTAGACAAGTGTAATGTGCTGCGAATACACAGAAAGATAGATCCTTTATCATTTAGCTACAAAATATCAGGTCAGCAACTGGAAGCAGTTAATACCATAAATTATCTGGGAGTACGCATTAGGAGTGATTTCAAATGGAATGATCATATAATGTTGATCGTCGGTAAAGCAGATGCCAGACTGAGATTCATTGGAAGAATCCTAAGGAAATGCAATCCGAAAACAAAGGAAGTAGGTTAGAGTACGCTTGTTCGCCCACTGCTTGAATACTGCTCAACAGTGTGGGATCCGTACCAGATAGGGTTGATAGAAGATATAGAGAAGATCCAACAGAGAGCAGCGCGCTTCGTTGCAGGGACATTTAGTAATCGCGAAAGCGTTACGGAGATGATAGATAAACTCCAGTGGAAGACTCTGCAGGAGAGACGCTCAGTAGCTCGGTACGGGCTTTTGTCAAAGTTTCGAGAACATACCTTCACCGAAGAGTCAAGCAGTATATTGCTCCCTCCTACGTATATCTCGCGAAGAGACCATGAGGATAAAATCAGAGAGATTAGAGCCCACACAGAGGCATACCGACAATCCTTCTTTCCACGAACAATACGAGACTGGAATAGAAGGGAGAACCGATAGAGATACTCAAGGTACCCTCCGCCACACACCGTCAGGTGGCTTGCGGAGTATGGATGTAGATGTAGATGCAGATGTAGATGCTCACTAGCTGTTCCCGACGGTGGCGAGCGTTCGCCAGGTGGCCACACACCGCCACTTGGCCGTCGGCCTGGGCTCTGAGGCGCGCCCGCAGTGCTCCCCAGCGCAGCCCCCGTGGCCGTCCAACCCCGCCCCCGGACGCCCCCTGTTTAATTAACGGTCCCCGCCCCCCGCCCCCGCATACTGCCTGCTGGCTACTGGCCACCGGCGCGGCGCAGCGCAGCGCACCCCTAATTTTGGTGTCTTTTGTGTGCGCCGACGCTACCGCGCTTCCCCGACCGCAAACATAACGTTTCGCAGATACTTTGCGAGCCGCGCGAAGAGGAATAATGTCGAGAGCAGCGGGAGCAGCGCCAACTGCAGTGGTCCCCCTGAGGAAAACAGCGAGTACGTCCGAATATCTGCTGAAGAGGAAAGAGGCCAACTGTGTACCCTCATGCCACTCTCAAAATACACTTAGATGTCTGAGAACTGTAATAGACGTATTCAAATGCCTTTTCAAAACAACAAAAACAGCAATAAGAACAATAAAAATTTAGAACCAGTAGCAGAAACAAAGCCATTTTTGCGAAAAATTGCTGAACATGAGATGCAGTACATAGGACCTCATCGGAGCAATTCGCCGCTGCATCTGGGATTTCTGATGAGTACTTTTTTGGATACTACAGATCTTTATCTACACTACTGGCCATTAAAATTGCTACACCACGGAGTTGACGTGCTAAAAACGTGAAATTTAACCGAAAGGAAGAAGATGCTGTGATATACAAATGATTAGCTTTTCAGATCACTCACACAAGGTTATCGCCACCTACAACGTGCTGACACGAGGAAAGTTTCCAACCGATTTCTCATAAACAAACAGCAGTTGACCGGCGTTGCCTGGTGAAACGTTATTGTGATGCATCGTGTAAGTAGGAGAAATGCGTACCATCACGTTTCCGACTTTGATAAAGGTCGGATTGTAGCCTATCGCGATTGCGGTTTGTCGTATCGCGACACTGCTGCTCGCGTTGGTCGAGATCCAATGACTGTTAGCAGAATATGGAATTGATGGGTTCAGGAGGGTAACACGAAACGCCGTGCTGGATCCCAAAAGCCTCGTATCACTAGCAGTCGGGATGACAGGCATTTTATCCGCATGGCTGTAACGGATCGTACAGCTACGTCTCGATCCCTCAGTCAACAGATGGGGACGTTTGCAAGACAACAACCATCTGCACGAACAGTTCGACGACGTTTGCAGCAGCACAGACTATCAGCTTGGAGACCATGGCTGCGGTTGCCCTTAGGCCTTGACGCTGCATCACAGACAGGAGCTCCTGCGGTGGTGTACTCAATGACGAACCTGGGTGCACGAATGGGAAAACGTAATTTTTTCGGATGAATCCAGGTTCCGTTTACAGCATCATGATGGTCGCATCCGTGTTTGGCGACATCGCGGTGAACGCACATTGGAAGTGTGTATTCGTCATCGCCGTACTGGCGTATCACCCAGCGTGAAGGTGCGGGGTGCCATTGGTTACACGGCTCGGTCACCTCTTGTTCGCATTGACGCCACTTTGAAAAGTGGACGTTACATTTCAGATGTGTTATGGCCCGTGGCTCTACCCTTCATTCGATCCCTGCGAAACCCTACATTTCAGCACGATAATGGACAAACGCATGTTGCAGGTCCTGTACGGGCCTTTCTGGATACAGAATATGGTCGACTGCTGCCCTGGCCAGCCCATTCTCCAGTTCTCTCACCAACTGAAAACGACTGGTCAATGGTGGCCGAGCAACTGGCTCGTCACAATACGCCAGTCACTACTCTTGATGAACTGTGGTAGCTGTACCTGTACACGCCATCCAAGCTCTATTTGACTCAATGCCCTGGCGTATTAAGGCCGTTATTACGGCCAGAGGTGGTTGTTCTGGGTACTGATTTCTCAGGATCTATGCACCCAAATTGCGTGAAAATGTAATCACATCTCAGTTCTAGTATAATATATTTGTCCAATGAATACCCGTTTATCATCTGCATTTCTTCTTGGTGTAGCAATTTTAAGGCCAGTAGTGTAGTTAGCACATTGAGGACATATTCTGGGACATAATGGTAGATAAAGCAACGTGTAGTCCATCTAATAAGTCCCATATCAAGTGCAGTGTAGACTTCGTGGGTGAGCTCTGGTAGAGGATGGTATTTCGAGGTGAGTCACAAACCGTTCAGGAGCAGCACAATCCGTTTATTACACGCCTACATCGCTCAAGCACACATCAGATGGTGCTGGGATAGAGGCCTCGACCCACTGCCTGGCGTTGTTACGTCACAGTAGGATACTGACCACTCTGAGCTCCGGGTAGCCAAGGCGTGACTCGACCTCACATAGACCATGATCCTAGTCTGCAACCAAGCTATATCACGGCTGATGTGGCAGCCTACTCTGCCACCATTGTTCCAGAGATGGTTCAGACCTGCTCTATTGTGGCGAGTAACGTATGTAGACGCCCAGGGAGTGAATACTGGATTGAGGAGGTGACAGATACTGATGACCACTCCAATAGCTCGTCGGTTAGGAGCCCAACAGTCAGTAGCTAGACTACCCAGCAGGCCATCCAATTGTGACGATGGTAGAGTGGCAGCGACCTCATGGTTGAAGTTGACAGTATGACGATCGACATCCCAATAATTCACCGCTACGATTGACCTGCCTGGATTCGCGACTAGTATTTATTGGTGCACCTTCAATTTACAGACTGCTACCATGTATGGTAGTAGGGCATCCCACACACTTTGGTGACTATTCGTATGATAACCCAGCATCTTCTTTATGCCTCTGTGGACTTATGTTCTCCACTCACGTGTCAGGATCATTGGCTAGCCTGGATCGTACAAATTCGTGTAAAATTTATACAACTGCCTCATTAACTCTGACACAAAATCGGTACCCTGATCCGCTACTACAGTACCCGCTGTCTCAAACTCAGAATCCGATGGTTCACATTTGCCTGAGCTACTGCCTCTGCCAGCTGGTGTGGGCAGCGATCACACCCAAATAACGTAAAACGTGATCTCTTACAGTTAATACATATCAGTACCCAGTCGGTTTTTGTGCAAATTGTCAGAGGATATCCATTCTGTTCATCTGGAATGGTCTATTTGGCACTATCAATCTCTGTAACACAATGCGTCAATGACAGCTCCGTGCACAGGTGTATATTCCGCAGCACTTTATTCTACATCTTGCTTGCACGTTTCCCACCGATAATTTTCTGCAGTACGTCGCTCAGCAGTACGACGACCTCCATTGCCCTGCTAAGACAGACACATGGCCATATCTTAACAGTTCACTGTGTAGAATCGCCGGCACGTCAATATTTCACCTGCAGTTCGTTTGTTTGTACAATACTTCATCGTCGAAACAGAATACGACTTGTATCACACGCTGTTAACAGTCGCGGTCATTGGCTTATGCTGTTGATTAGTAAACTTTCAAGCCGGCCGAAGTGGCCGTGCGGTTAAAGGCGCTGCAGTCTGGAAACGCAAGACCGCTACGGTCGCAGGTTCGAATCCTGCCTCGGGCATGGATGTTTGTGATGTCCTTAGGTTAGTTAGGTTTAACTAGTTCTAAGTTCTAGGGGACTAATGACCTCAGCAGTTGAGTCCCATAGTGCTCAGAGCCATTTGGAGCCATTTTGGAGTAAACTTTCACCGCGGCCCACCGAACGTTGGCTGGGGTGAGGAAGCACGCTTCTGACGTTTGAGCCAAGTACAGCTGTTGACACGGTACACACGTACCGGTCATTTTACAGTTTATTCGAGTCTTTTGCCCTTTTGGGCGTTTGTATTAATGTTGGACCATGCCTCTTTAGGCAGCTTGTAGTTTTAATGTGTTCCGAAGAAGGCGTGGTTATCCGCGCCGATACTTAAATCAACATCCCGTTTCTACTTGCAATCGAGGCGGATTCTTTATAATCATTAAATTATTCACGATTGCTGACTCGCTGCAATGTTAAAAGTTCTCAGACTTTACATGCTTTGTCACACCATACTCATCAGACTCGAGCCAGTTATTGAACACCTTCTCCCCAAATACAGGCTCGATTTCAGTACACATCCCTCCTTTATATTATTTCTTATGTTTACTATCTACACATGCCTTTGGTTTAACATGCATATAAAGTAAGGCTGTTCTATCATCAGAGTTTATCTCCACATATTAATTTTTCTCTACCCAGCCTGTCTCTTCAACGTCCATATTTTATAAGGTTTACCTTTTATATTGAATTATGTAGGCTACATGTAGATAAATGTTAAGCAGCTTTGGGTAGTATCAACTGCTTTTACGAAAAGAGTACAATTTTTTATTAAGAAATACACTGTAGGGAACTCCAGTGTTGTAAGCGCTTGCCAGCTGCTGACAAGCTTCTGTCGTTTTACTATCTAATAGCTTCAAGCACGTCGTTTACTCTTGGTTAATCGCTATATGATTTATCAAGCGCTCATGTTACATAGGCCACTTGTAACATACGAAAAGTGTTGTAACATTAAAGCGATTATATTCTCCGTTGTACACTGTATCACTCTGTGTTTTCGATCATATACTTATGTAGGCTCCACTATGAATGAGGTGATCTATAGTGAGTGGTTCTTCAGGGAGTTCTGAATAAGGAATGTGGGATCAGAGTGGTTGTGGATTCAAATGGTTTTTCGAAGTTGAGCTTGAAGGGATAGTGTTGTTAGAGAAGTGGTGGGGTAAGGGGCAACAAAGAGGCGTGAGATCCAAAAGCTATGGCAAGAATTCTGTGCTGCAGGTGGGAAGGGAAATCAGATTGCAGCGCCTTTTCAAGGTGTGAAGTGTGATATTTTGTGGTTTGGAAGCTACTTTTTTTGGATGCATAGAATTTTAGGATTTAAGAATTGATGAGATGAAGAAATGTGTTGGAGAAGATGTTCGGGGCATGGTGTGGTTCAGTGGAAGTTTTTGGGTTTTAGGATGGTTTGGGTATCAGTGTTAGGCCAGTCATGGGAACGTTTAGAGTATGGGTTGTATGAGAGGTTTGACTGGGGACTGGCGCTGGTTTTCACATACTTTATTTCGTATCTGGCGCTGATGGAGTTGCAGGTGACAGAGATGTGACTGGTGCAAGTCAAAGCTATTCCATATGGCACTTTTGCAGGTTTTATTGTGACTGTAGTAGTTTTGGCATGTGATGACGCTGGTAACAATGAGCAGCAGTAGGGGCTGGTGATGCAGTTAAAATGATGTTGGTGGCTGTGACGGTGGTTGTGGTGGAGGGGGGGGGGGGCAGGGGAACTGCAGGGCATGCTGGAGTGATACCATCAGCAGAGGAGAAACCTAGTAGGTTAGAGCCCATGTGCATATGTGGAAAGGCTAATGAAGCCATTGAAGTAGTGGGGAAATTGGCAAAATTGAAGAGAGCTGGTAGAGATATTGAACAGAGTTAGGGAATAAATGGAGATGGGAGTACATACGGGTGGAAATAGATGAGTGTGGGTAGTCCATTTTAGATTGTGAGGGCAGCAACACTGAAGGTGGAAGGCGGAAGAACCTTGGCGAAGGCGGCCACAGGCGGGCAATGAAATGGTAGCAAAGGTGACGAAAAGCCCCCACCAGTTCTATCGCTCCGATTTTTCTGTAGAAACTAAAGCGGCTGTGTGTGGTGATCATGTTGTACAGGCAAGTCGCTGTGTTCTTGTTTACAGTAAACAAACTTACTTATTATTTTCATCATGGCAGCAACACCAGCAACCGTTACGAAATTGTCTCGAATAAAAACCAGCCCACAGTTGCACTAATTATATTTATTAGAATAAATATAATTTGTGCAAATACGGGCTGTTTTTCAGTCGAGACAAAACAAGTTTACAGTAAACACAATTACTTGACAACTTGTTCTGAGTAATCGAAAGATGTGAGGAGTTATCGAGACGAATCTGAAGGATAAGCGGTCCTGATCACTTCACTGCATGCTTCTCACCATTGCGCCAACCCACAAGCAAGGGCTGTGACAATGCAGGTGCTTCACGAGGTTGCTATGTGTTCCCTCTATTCAACTCCAGGAAGCAGTGGTACAGGCGGTTCCTATGAACCTGCAAAGACTTCATACCGGCTTTCTGCTCTTGTGAATTTCGAACGCAAATCACTTTATATGGAGCTGTTAACAAAATGTGGTTTGGGATTTTGAGAAATTTGTGTTGAGATCAGAGCTTTGGCCTCTGAACATTCGGCACAAAACCTCTAAAGAATCATTTCACACCGCAGAGCTCTTGGCTGCTCATGGGAAGTCCTCAATGATCAGTTCTCCAGCAACTTTCTATCTGGATATACCTGTCTGTAATGATCTGACACCACATGTAATAAACTACCAAGTGCCTATCGACCCTTATGTTCACATCAGAGCTGCAGGATGGTCACTTCTACGCCAAAATGGCATATGGAGGATATGTGGAATGGGATCTTCCAGTACCGCAGTGAGTCTGAAGTCAGTACTGGTTATTCGAGAGCAACGTTGTTTATTAAACGGTGCTTCCATGTAGGATGACGACAACTATCCCCATATGCCGGCTGAAGGTTAGTGGATCCTCAGACGGCGAAGTGCGTCAGTGGCCTTACTGACGCAAGACTGGACTCAGCTCAGCAGCCACCGAGCTTACGGCTTGTCTATACCTCAGACAGTCTGAGGCAGCTGGCAGGGATGTGCAGACACCTCGCACTGAAAGCAGTACCCACAGTGACTGGCTGTAGTGTCAGGCCATGGTACCCAACGGCTGGCTTCGCTTTGGTGGCACCAATCGGAAGCACAGCGGCTTTGCCCAGCGGATAATGATGCTCGATGCAGCTGTAGGTTCTTCGACAAACGCCTGATGTATGGCTGTCATTACAACTGTCACGACAGTGGTGGAAGACCAAGTGCTGCTACTGGCTGAGTGAGAACACCTCTTACCTGGTACGGCTCGGGGTGATGTGACAGGCGCTTAAAGTCATGTAGGCAACTGCGGAAGTACAGCTTTGTTCTGCGATACGCTGCAATCCACCACACCGTTGGTGGTAGAACGTCGTGATGCAAAACACTAAGAAAGCACTCCTTAGCTGCTCAGCTGCTGCATTTCGCATTTGGCATGCCCTCGACACAACGCGACTCCTATTCGGAGGCCGCTACTGCAACGTATCAGATATAGAAATGCCAAAAATAGCCCTACAGGTAGCCTTGCAGCGTTACAAATCGAACACTTCGTGTGTTCGTAAGCATCTTGCATAGAGCTTCTAACATCGCTAGTATGACCAACCACTTGTAAATAAACATGACGTTGTACGCTAAAGAGCCAAAGATACTGGTACACCTCCCTAATATCGTGTAGGGCCCCTGCAGAAGTGTTGCAACACGACATGGCATGGACTCGAATAATGTCTGATGTAGTACTGGAGGGAATTGACACCATGAATCCTGCAAGGCTCCCCATAAATCCGTATGAGTACAAGGGGGTGGAGATATAGTCTGGACAGTACGCCATAAGGCATCCTAGATATGCTCAGTAACGTTCATGTCTGGGGAGTTTGGTGGCCAGCCGAAGTGTTTAGACGCAGAAGAGTGTTGCTGGAGACGCTCTGCAGAAATTCTGGACGCATGGAGTGTCGCATTGCCCCGGTGAAATTGCGCAAGTCCGTCGGAATTCACAATCAACCTGAATGAATGCAGGTGGTCAGACAGAATGCTTACGTACAAGTACGTGTCACGTGTCAGAGTCGTATCTAGACCTATCACTCCAACTGCACCTCATTACAAAACCTCTACCAGCTTGAACAGTCCTCTGCTGACATTCAAGGTCCGTGAATTCATGAGGTTGTCTCCACACCCATACACGTCTTTGCGCTCAATACAGTTTGAAACGCGACTCGTCCGACTAGGCAACTTATTTCCAGTCATCAACAGTCGAATATCAGTATTTACGGGCCCAGGCGAGGCGTAAAGCTTTGTGCCGTGCAGTCATCAAGGGTACACCCGTTGCCTTTGGGCTCCGAAAGGCCATATGGTGATGTTTCGTTGAATAGTTCGCACGCTGACGCTTGTTGATGGCCCAGCATTGAAATCTTCAGCAATTTGCGGAAGGGTACCACTTATATCACGCTGAACCATTCACTTCAGTGATAGGTCCCGTGTTTGCATTATCTTTTTCAGGCCACAGCGTCGTCGGGGATTTGATGTTTTACCGGATTCCTGGTATTCACGGTACACTCGTCAAATGATCGCGGAGAATCCCCTACTTCATCGCTACCAAGGAGATGCTGCTTCCCATCGCTCGTGCGCCGACTATACACCACGTTCAAACTGACTTAAATGTTGATCACTGCGCAGCGCCACGCCCACTCTTCTAGTTTGCAATGTTTTATTACTTCCTGCTGTCATAAAAGCATCGGAAGAGTATAGAACGCTGTGGACCCGTTTGCGTCTTGTTATCTTTGCCTTCCGCTAGCTATTTTTGACAGCTGTTATTGTCTGTGGTGCAGAAATATATACATTTCAGTTCTGCTGTTAGTGTGAGAATTAGACTGCGTTCAACCTTTTCTTTGTATGACTTACCGTTTGAAATGCCAAGATCGGGTGGTAAAGTGTTTAAGAAAGTGGCTAAAACTCGCGATTTATGTGTGAATAAACAGTTTCTACAAGTGAGTCAACATAATTCAAAGGAAGATAATTGTGAAGCTAAGACAACGGGCAGTGCACAGAAGGAACTTGAGATTGGTGTAGAGTTTCAGCCCACTAAAGACGAAGTGAATAGTGGCTTTAGGGTAATTGATTTTGAAATTATGTGTCCTATTATTAGAAACTCGTGTGCATGTGGTAACTGTGGCATTAAATATTATTAAATAATTGTGTCATTTACGACAGCAATGACAGAGATGGAATTTGTGCAATATACGCTTGTTTTGTGACAGCTGTCAAACTGACAGTCAACATTCAAATCAAAACATAAACTGCTAATAATTGGGTATATAAGATTCTGATATGGGATGAGGTGTGTTGGTGTTACAAGGCAAGATAGAATCTGTTTTGTGCGATGATAAATATGCCATCTCCGTCTGCCTCATACTCAACACTAAACAATCATCTTCTGAACGCCTTGGAACCAGAGTGCAATATCAGTTTGTCAACAGAAGTCAGACAGAAGTAAACGACACTTTGCCTTCTACAGATATATGTGTTTCATGTGATAGCACATGGATGAAAAGGGGCCACAAGTTCCTACACGGTGTTTCATCAGTTATAGGTGTTGACACAGGAAAAGTTTTGTATGTCCAAATACTGCTCTATTTGCGCACAGAGAAAGACGTTAGACGATAAGGAAGAAGAGAGACAATTGCAAATAAAACACAAAATAATTTGCAGCAAGAATTATGATGGAGTTGCTGGTGGCTTGGAGCCGGCAGGTATTAAATTAATATATCAACGGAGCGAAATGAGGCATGGAGTTAGATATGTGAAATATGTTGGTGATGGAGATTCTAGTGGTTTCAGATCTGTTGTAGAAAGCAAGCCATATGGAAATGGTTGCAGTGTGTGGGGCACATTCAGAAGAAGATGGACGGGAGACTTGAGAAACTGAAACGACAACAAGAAGCTGTAAAACTCAAAGATGGAGAGCCACTGGATGGGCCATAATGCTTGACTGACAAAGAGATCCACAATTTGCAAATACATTACGGCAAAGCAATAAGCCAAAACACTGGAGACTCGAAGGGAATGCAGAAGGCCGTATGAGCAATATTGTTTCACAAGTTGTCAACTGATGTGAAGCCAGTTCACGAATTGTGTGATAAATCCTGGTGCAAATATAAGTAGGAAAATGCAGAAAACAAAACCTATTCACATGAACATAGTCTTCCTGAAGCAGTCCTAAACACCATAAAGCCAACATTCCAGCTTCTAGCTGATCCAGATTTGTTAAAGAAAGGCACCCATGGTGGAACACAAAATCAGAATGAGAGCTTCAACAGTCTCATTTGGAAGAGATGCACAAAAACAACACTTAGCTCATGTACTGTTCTTGAAATTCCCACATATGATGCATGTCTGGTTGTTCCATAAAAACACGGGCGAACTGCCGGATATCAGTAACGTCCTGCCACGATATTTCGGCGCAGAGACTTTTGGCCATCTTCAGCTGAGTACCACTGTAGTGGAAAGCTTTAAACATCACATGCATGTCTGCTGTTTAATGATGTTAACAATGGAAGAATAAGGACCCTTACTGAGGTTGCTTCACCGAGAAGCTATTGAAGAAGATAGATACTGCGAGTGTTGCACGTTCTGAGCTGTCTGTGAAGGATATAGCCAAAAGGGCACGCCAGAAACAGACAATAAGCAAACAGGTACACGAAGAGCAAGAAGACCAAATGTATGGTTATGGTCAACATTAAGGTACTAGTTTATGGTGTAAATCTTTATAAAATCTTTTATGTACATTTCCCGGAACTTTCATTTTTCAGTGTTTAAGGAACACTTTCCCCCGAACAACTGTAGATAGAAAAGCGAAATTTTCAAATATGGGTGAAATCTTATGGGACGCTAAGATCATCAATCCCTAAGCTTGCACACTACTAAACCTAACGTATCCTAAGGACAAACACACACACCCATGCCCGAGGGAGGACAGCGAAATTTTCAGCAGAATTTTTTCGTATTTTAACATAACTTACTGTGGTAATACTTCTGTCAAAATCATTTAGTTTTCTGTTAAATTGAAATTGCTTTGTTTCATACGCATAATTTTTGTAATAAATGGTAAGAGCTCTAAAACTGATACTAAAATCTGTTCCACACGTTTACTTATCTGATTACTAAGAATTGCCTACCACAATATGAAAGTTGCAAGTAAAGTAATTTTTGTGAAAATGTTCTTCGTGTGATAGCATGTGTTGCGAAAATTTCCAACAATGCCGTGATCAAATTTTTTGAGAAAAAGTTTTGAAAAAGTTCCAGAATGTATCCCTTAACATAATTACCTCACGTACAAAATTTGGTACTATCATCTTCCAAACATCAGAAACTGTGTTAGATTGTGTAAAGATGTCCCTTTTTCTCCTACGTCCCCCATTTAATTCAGGCGCTAAGTTTTACAACATGACGTCAGCACTTTCTCTCGAAACGCGTTGTTGGGCTCTGTCTAGAATAGAAATGAGGTTGAATGCTACCAATGATTACTATAAAATTTAACAACCGTTGTCTCACACCCTTAGTCGATAACATTACAGAGAATCATGTCCTTTGTCTGCAACCGACAATGTATATCATGCAGGAAACTTCGTGAAAGTTACTTATACAAGAAACAATAGTACCTTTTTCAATAAACAACGCAACATGATATGTGTTTTCTATTAAGAAAGATCACTTTTTCTACTGCACTGAAGAGCTACAGCGAATACAGCGCATGAAAGTGCTTAACTATTGATCATTTTTTGTATGGCACACTCCACTTAAACCTTGCATGAAATTAAGATGCAGTTCCAGTTATGTACTCAAATCTGTACCTGAAGGGGAAATTAGACATATAATACTATATCAGTGTCCAGCATCTTACAGCTTACTGTTCCTTTATCATTTGTTTCACAGAACCTGCTGACTCTGCTAACAACTTTAACAAGTCGACTCTTGCTTCCACTCAGTATTAAATTTTACTTTTCCCAGGAGTTCACTAGGGTAATAATAGATAGAACTGTTGATAAGACTAAGGCAATCAGCCACTGAAAGCAACAGACTGCAACGAATATTGGTTTCATTATTTTATCACTGCGTTTCAGGAGTAGAGCGTGGAAGTCGTTACGAAGGCGATTGACCCTGTATTGCTGACCCGCAGTGGCCCAACAGCAGTTGTTGGTGATCGTGCGGTTAACCAGTCCGTGATGTAGACCGCTGACCCCGGACACGGCCGGTCGTCACCAGGTCAGCGCGACCGCTGCCGCCCTCTTGCCCTCTCGCCCTCCTGCCCTCCTCACAGACCTCGCAATCCTCTGGTTAGAAACTCTTGCCTTCGCTTCCCATCTCTCAACAGAAGGAAATTTCTCCAATCCTTCCTATCGACGGTACATAACAAGGGAATCGTGGTTTAGCTCTCAATCTAACGTTTCCCGATGATCTGTGTTCTCTGTCTACTACTTTGATGAGCTAAGTATTATACATATACAGGTGAAGGACTTGTATTGTAACTAACATCGGGAAAATTTCTCCAAGTTTCTGGGATTGCAGCATAACTGTTTCGACAGCCTCCCTCGGTGCCTTCATCAGGCTTCGAGAGCTGACTTCGTTGCACTGTACTCAGAATCCCGTCTAATATACTGGAAGCAAAATAACAACATTACTTCTGCGACAGACAGGAGCCTTAGAATGTGTCACTGATGCTGAGAAACCTTCATTGATGAGAATGAGATTTTCACTCTGGAGCGGAGTGTGAGCTGTTATGAAACTTCCTGGCAGATTAAAACTGTGTGCCGGACCGAGGCTCGAACTCGGGACCTTTGCCTTTCGCGGGCAAGAGCTCTACCATCTTTTTTTCGATATGGTTCGTTGCGTTTGGTCTGGGCGAACGTCACAAGACATCCGTTCAAGTTGTTCTTTCCTTCCTTGACTCAGTTTTTTTTTTTTATTACAGATAGCACGCGGCCCTCTGACCGAACACGCTGAGCTACCGTGCCGGCATCATCTGAGCTACCCAAGCACGACTCCTGCCCCGTCCTCACACTTGGCAGAAGTAAAGCTGTGAGGACGGGGCGTGAGTCGTGCTTCTGTAGCTCAGATGGTAGAGCACTTGCCCGCGAAAGGCAAAGGTCCCGAGTACGAGTCTCTGTCCGGCACACAGTTTTAATCTGCCAGGAAGTTTCAGCTTCATTGATATTTTCTTTTCACTACGAGTGTTGCTCTGCCAAGCAACGAAGAACAGTTCAGTTAACATTACAATACGAAGATGACGTAAGTTAAACACTAACATCTTACTTTAACTATGTATATGCACTAAGGCGCCAAAGAAACTGTTATATGCATGCATATTCATATATAGAGATGTGTAAACAGACAGAATACGACGCTGCGGCTGGCAACGCCTATATAAGACAAGACTGAACGTGGTGTTATAGTCGACGCACGAGGGATGGGACAGAGCATCTCCAAGAGTGCGACCATTTCACGAGTGTACCGTGAATATCAGGAATCCGGTAAAACATCACTGCCGGAATAAGATCCTGCCAGAAAACGACCAACGATGACTGAAGAGAATTGTTCAACGTGACAGAAGTGGAACCCTTCCGCAAATTGCTGCAGATTTCAATGCTGGGCCACCAAAAATGTCAACTATGCAACAGAACATCATCGATATGGGCTTTGGGAGCCGAAGATTCACTCTTGTACCATTGATGACTGCTCTGCACAAAGCTTTACGCCTTGCTTGGGCTCGTCAACACTGATGTTGAACTGTTGATGACTGGAAACATGTTGCCTGGTCGGACGAGTCTCTTTTCAAATTGTATCGAGCGGGTGGACATGTACGGGTTTGGAGACAACGTCATGAACCCATGACCCTGCGTGTCAGCAGGCGACTGTTCAAGCTGGTGGAGGCTTTGTAATGATGTGGAGCGTGTGTAGTTGGAGTGATACGGGACCTCCGATACGTCAGGTGAAACATACGGAAGGATCCGTCTGTTCACCTGCATCCATTCATGACTTAAGAAGTTACGTCCCATAGTGCCCAGAGCCATTTGAACCATTTTTGAACAATTACAGTCCCTCGTCCGTTTATTACATGCTAATTCACTTACATCATACTGTACTCAGAAATACGTTGTGTGACAGTATAAGGGACATGTAACATCACAACCGTCACTGACGACGTAATTCTAATGGACGCTATCAGTGGTGTCGCAGTTTCTGAGTGCAATTTCTGGTTTTGTTTCACACCCATATTGCCTAACAGTCGTGCAATCTCGGGCAGTACACTGTTCATCATACGAAGTTTTTGCAGAAGGTTCAACACAAGACAAACCACGGAAATGAAATGTCTGACATTTCCAGTTTCTGCATATTTTCTCGCAGAAGCATGACACTATTCACAAGTTCAAATTAATAGCGTATCTAAACAAGACCCCTTGGCTGTAATTAGTCTGCTGACGAGCATCAAGTTTTTTATCCATAGTCTGCTCGTTGAAATAATTAATTCTTCTCCTCATCACTAATAGAGTCCATCAACGCAAATTTCGAGAGTTTACACCTCTATGATTGGACCTTTCTTCAGTAAATTCGGGACTCATAAATGATTTGCGGTATTGGTGAGTTTCACTAACATGTTCATTCTACCACAAAAGCAACGATGGAAGATAACGTAGTCCGTAGCAGTACTGTGCATATATCTGAGCACCATGACTCAGGACTGAAATGAAAAAGTTACAGCAAAAATCCATGCTCTCTGACAGATCCGTAATCTTTTCATGTTTGGCCTGACCTAGTGGGCATCTGAATGTCTATCCAAAGTTCTTCGTACAGATCTGCCACACGGTTTTGCTATGTCGTGTGACTAGGGCCTCCCGTCGGGTAGACTGTTCGCCGGGTGCAAGTCTTTCGATTTGACGCCACTTCGGCAACTTGCGCGTCGATGGGGATGAAATGATGGTAATTAGGACAACACAACACCCAGTCCCTGAGCGGAGAAAACCTCCGACCCTGCCGTGAATCGAACCCGGGCCCTTAGGATTGACATTCTGTCGCGCTGACCACTCAGCTGCAGGGGGCGGACGCACAGCTTTGCTGATGATTCAGGTTGACTGGTAACCTGCCTAACAGTGTTTGTTGCCGATACGGGTTTAATGAAGTCCGTAGTCCCTCCTCGTACTCTGCAGGACAGATGGCTGCAGGAAGTAGGTTAGTCGCAAAGAAAGAGGCAGAACATCGCAGAGAGGCAACATCGACTTCAGAGTGAACCAAATTTAACAATCCTCCGCCATGTTTTTGGAAGTCAAAACAAAAGGGCCTGGTACATGATAGTGCATAATGAAATTACGAAACCTAGATTAAAATAATAAATTAACATGTTCACTTAAAATTAAATACATGGAAGTTCTTTCTTTGCTGGAGTATAATACAAATGAATAAAACCCTCAACAGAGCATATTTTTAAACAGTAGAGACATGAAATGAGATATATTCGTAGTTTTACTGCTTTTGTTCGTGCACTTATATGTTATGCAAACTTTAGTCCTGATTTCGGAGAGAAATTCAGCAACTGCATATTTTACAATTCGCACATGTGCTGTATCTCGCTTCTAAAACAACCACAGAATGACAAGTGACTAAAATGAGGAAACCACAACCGCTTTCGAATGGTGTTCGTCTGAAATCGGAAATCTGTCACGTAACATTCAACATTCGTTAATTTGGAAAGCATTCATCGCATTTCGTTGTTTCCGAACAGAATAGAATATTTATTGATCTTTGAATATGTTTACATGTAATTGGTGTTGTCATATGCCTTACACCTTACTGGGCATTAAAATTGCTACACCACGAAGATGACGTGCTACAGACACAAAATTTAGCCGACAGGAAGAAGATGCTGTGATATGCAAATGATTAGCTTTTCAGAGCATTCACACAAGGTTGGCGCCGGTGGCGACACCCACAACGTGCTGATATGAGGAACGTTTCCAACCGATTTCTCATACACAAACAGCAGTTGACCGGCATTGCCTGGTGAAACGTTCTTGTGATGCCTCGTGTAATGAGGAGAAATGCGTACCATCACGTTTCCGACTTTGATAAAAGTCGGATTGTAGCTTATCGCATTTGCGGTTTATCGTAGCGCGACATTGCTGCTCGCGTTGGTCGAGATCCAATGACTGTTACCACAGTATGAAATCGGTAGTTCAGGAGGGTAATATGGAACGCCGTGCTGGATCCCAACGGCCTCGTATCACTGGCAGTCGAGACGACAGGCATCTTACCCGCATGGCTGTAACGGATTGTGCAGCCACGTCTCGATCCTTGAGTCAACAGATGTGGACGTTTGCAAGACAGCAACCATCTGTACGAACAGTTCGACGACGTTTGCAGCAGCATGGACTATCAGCTCGGAGACCACGGCTGCGGTTACCCTTCACGCTGCATCACAGACAGGAGCTCCTGCGATGGTGTACTCAACGTCGAACTTGGGTGCACGAATGGCAAAACGTCATTTTTTCGGATGAATCTAGGTTCTGTTTACAACATTATGATGGTCGCATCCGTGTTTGGCGACATAGCGGTGAACGCATATTGGAAGCGCGTATTCGTCATCGCCATACTGGCGTATCACCCGGCGTCATGATATGGGGTGCCATTGGTTACACGTCTCGGTCACCTCTTGTTCGCATTGACGGCACTTTGAACAGTGGACGTTACATTTCAGATGTGTTACGACCCGTGGCTCTACCCTTCATTCGATCCCTGCGAAACCCTGCATTTCAGCAGGATAATGCACGACCGCATGTTGCAGGTGATGTACGGGCCTTTCTGGATACAGAAAATGTTCGACTGCTGCCCTGCACAGCACATTCTGCAGATCTCTCACCAACTGAAAACGTCTGGTCAATGGTGGCCGAGCAACTGGCTCGTCGTAATACGCCAGTCACTATTCTTGATGAACTGTGGTATCGCGTTGAAGCTGCATGGGCAGATGTACCTGTACACGCCATCAATGTTCTGTTTGACTCAATGCCCAGGCGTATCAAGGCCGTTATTACGGCCAGAGTCGGTTGTTCTGGGTACTGATTTCTCAGGATCTGTGCACCCAAATTGCGTGAAAATGTAATCACATGTCAGTTCTAGTATAATATATTTGTCCAATGAATATCTGTTTATCGTCTGCATTTCTTCTTGGTGTAGGAATTGTAATGGCCAGTAGTGTAATTTACATTCCTTCTTGTCACAAATACTGCAGCGTGTTTTTTTTTTCTTTTTTTTTTTTTTTTTTTTTTTTTTTTTTTTTTTTTTTTTTTTTTTTTGCGGCTATTTCCCGATATCGATGGGTGTGGTTAGACAGCAATCTAATTTAGCTGCTGCGTGTGAAATGAGTAGCTGCGAAATTTATATTTTTCATATCACAAATACGTGGCTGTTTATTTCCGTATAGGTTGCGATTTCCAAGAGTGTGAATAGGAAGGAAACTAAGAGCACAGCTTGAATTGCTACGAATGAAACGAGCAACAATCATATTTATAATCTTGTTCCTCACAAAATATTTAGCTGCCATCGAATCCTGATCAACCCTCTCGTAAATTTGGCTGTCAAGACAAAGAACGCACCACACAGATAGCAGCTGAAGCCACGTGAACGATTCCGAACGCCAATTGCGCGCTACACTACTTCTATTCACTGGTGCACAATTACCTCCGAAAGTGTGGCGGACGATAGTACTGTGTGGCACCGCAGGGAACGCTGAACAACGTGTCACAGCCTCTCTATTTATACTCCGTCTCTTTGATCGCAACGATATCTTTTGTAGCTGCATCCCAGGGTGGCTGGGATGGGAAGTCATCCGTGCCGAAAAACCTGTGTCAGCGATGGTTGTGTGGAGACAGGGTGGCATGTACCGACAAGGATAAGCACTATGTCTTCAGGCCACGAGTGGCTTACCGGGACCATCCGACCGCCGTGTCATCCTCAGTGGAGGATGCGGGTAGGAGGGGTGTGGGGTCAGCACACCACTCTCCCGGTCGTTATGATGGTATTCTTGACCGAAGCCGCTGCTATTCGGTCGAGTAGCTCCTCAATTGGCATCACGAGGCTGAGTGCACCCCGAAAAATGGCAACAGCGCATGGCGGCCTGGATGGTCACTCATCCAAGTGCCGACCACGCCCGACAGTGCTTAACTTCGGTGATCTCACGGGAACCGGGGTATCCACGGCGGCAAGGCCGTTGCCTCTGCCGACAAGGATGCGCATTCTTATAGCTGACGGTGCAGCTGGAGAACAGCCACGTACCTCAGCTGCAAGTTCCCTCCAGTCCTCGCTAGGCACCCAACGCCATGTTGTTTTCACTTGGTCAGCTGTGACAGCTGAGGCTCATGCTTCATTTTCTCGTGCAATTGTGTACGTCAGATTGGTCGTAAATGCTCTTGAAGACTAGTACATCATGGCATTGGACAACAATACGAGAAAGGTCCTAACAATACCACTGCACACGGTTAGCAAATAAACAGAAAGTCAACAAAATCTTCACAAGTAATGTAAAAAAAAGAAGGCAGTACTACTTACAGCTCTGTGACCTCATAAGTCTAAATAAGTACTGTGGTTCTTAGGCCTTCAAAACTGTAACAAGTGTTCATAAAGCTTGCATAAATAAGCCTAGGTTCCGCGGTGATAAGAGTATTTAAACTATTGAAGTCACTCTCCTTGGCCTGTTAACGATTGTCGGAACACATCTAATGATTAATAATATGGGCCATATTCTGCCTTAATAAATCATTATTCCACTAAAAAGCCGGCCGGAGTGGCCGTGCGGTACTAGGCGCTACAGTCTGGAGCCGAGCGTCCGCTACGGTCGCAGATTCGAATCCTGCCTCGGGCATGGATGTGTGTGATATCCTTAGGTTAGTTAGGTTTAATTAGTTCTAGGTGACTGATGACCTCAGAAGTTAAGTCGCATAGTGCTCAGAGCCATTTGAACCATGTTTTCCTCTTAAAAGAGTTTATTAATTAGCTTAGTCAATATCAGTTTGTGGAGATGCACATGTGTGTAGATAGCATGGGTTTCTTTATTAAGTTACTGAGCTATTGTAAGTAATCATACTCCCTGATTATTGTGATAGGTCTTCCTGTCTCCCTGTCTGTCTGATGTCCTCTTCCTTAAGCAACCTTCAGCTAAAGTGCTCCGTTTTTCATCTAGGTTTCGTAGGACTGTGCTGAAGCACGCCACGGTGCACATACGTGCCCTAAGTTCGACGACTTCACAAAGCATAAAACTTTATCAATCTATGCATCATACCTGCTAAACATTTACGTAAATGCATCCCATAGCTGTAATGGCCTCCATATTTTACTTCTTTTTTTACATTAAGGTGGTCTTAACAAGGTTCTAGAGCCCGTAGGTGGTAATCGTATTACTGTAAAACTGCTTAATAGAATGTTCTTCCACCGTATGACAGTGGTATCCACTGCGAACAGCTTATTCAAAATTGCACAGATAAGTCGTACATTATCAGTTGGTTGGACACACTTAACTTTTCGTGATGTGGCGTGCTACAAAATTAACCTCCCATAAACAATTGCACAATGCCTCACGCTACTGCCGCAGCTAATCTCAACTTCAACAAAATCCTCATAAGCTTGGCACTGCATCACGTAAGGCAAAACATAATAACCTCCCCCCCCCCCCCCCCCCCCACGTCTACCAGAAATAACTGCGTACTGCGTAGTACGAGCGCTACTGACTTCAAATATCAATTATAACTCGCAAAAAGAAGTCCATGTGGGGAAAATTTATAGAACGTCTCAACCAATACACTCATTATTACAAACTTTCAATTGTGCCTCAACAGCTTAAACATCACGGGAAATCTTCCATACACTATTCATCTCCTTTATTCTTCAATGTGCATCGCCCACGGCTATAAAAGTGGTGATTACCTGTTCAACAAACCTCTTTAAAGACGAAATATGTCGCCTACCTTTCGACTTGCAAATTCTAATGCTCTCAATCTTCACAAATTGTTTATGAATGATTTTCCTCATTCTGTATGGCCCACAGACTACGCGGAGAAAGTTATGGGTAATGAATCTGCTCTTGTGTGATCTTCTTCTCGATTTTAATAACACATTACCTGTAGTTGTTTTATGGGATCTCATTGTTCATACCAAAGCAGACTGTGTTTTACATTCATACGAATTTCCACATAACAATAATTAATTACTTTTAATCTAATCTAACTAATCATACTTCTAATTGTTACTGACTATTTTCATCATTAATGTCGAACAACGTGCTACATATCTCGTCATTGTTATTGCTGTTCAAAACTTGTACCGTGTTCTCTACTCAGCTTGCATCAGCAGAACAGACGGATCTCTTGGAACAGCTACACTTTCATCTCTGGGCTTAATTCTCCACTTACGCATTCAAATTCATCTCCACGGTAATTTCGTCATCTTCCGGTAGTTAAAATGTTGCCTTTATCCAATCTTTTACTTGGCGAAACACATCAAATGTTTTACCAGCCTTGGATAGCTTATTGCAACTAAGTACTTGTAATTAATACAACCGTCCTCTGACTCGCTACTCCATACATTTTGCCATCTTCTGTCGTCCTCATCTGATCCTTTGAACACCTATTTATTATTTTCTATGACTACTTCGCTCATTACCTCTGTCTCCAGTACTCCAGATGATACAGGTGGTTCAGCCTCTCTTTCTTCCACACTAACTCTTCATTGCATATTTCCGTTACTCGAAGTTCTACATTTCTTTTTAATGTATTTTCGTCAATAGTCAAAACGATGCCTAGCATTTCAAAATTTTCCTTGCATGATTCACCCTGATTGTCCTTGAGATTTGATTTGAATTCTTTCTAGTCAGAACACACTAGTGCATAGAGGTACAATACCACCTTGCAGAAATTGAGAAAGTCAATACCGAGAATCACTTTCACAGACAAGTTCCATATGATCAAAGAGTTTGTGCTAAGCATGTGTGACTGATACACAAAGTCAGCTCTGGCTTGCTCCTTTACTTTCGTACATTTTCCTTGTATTTAACCATGACTCTCATCCCTTGTACCTTAAACAAAAGCCACATCTCATCTTTATCGTACATGTCATATACATGTGATTACGTAGGCTTTCCCGGCGTAATAAGTCTTGAAAGTCTCTTCGGGTTTGCTGCCGGATCCTAAAATCAGCTTGACACGATATTTCGGCGATTTTTCCGGATGTTGTAGCCTCGTGTGACGGTGATGTTCCACACACCTGTCATGCACTGTACGAATAGAACGGCCAACGTAAGCTTACTCACATTGACACGGGATTTTGTACACCCCGGGTTTCCTAAGTCCCAAATCATCCTTCACAGAGCCGAGCAGAGCCCTAATCTTAGAAGGTGGACGGAACACGCTCTTAATGTTAAAATTCCTTAAAATTCGTCCAATCTTAAACGATAAGCCTCCAGCATAAGGAAGAAAGGCCACACATTTATGTTCCTCTTCGTACACCTCCGGAGATGGTCCTAACTCCATAGCCCGGGCTATGCAGTAGCAGAACACTGCTTAAATGAGAGACACAAAATGAAATTTGAGGAAACTGTTGTGGTTGCCAACATTTGCGGTTTTTGGAACAGTGTCTATAAAGAGGCGATTGAAATTAGGTTGGCTGATTTTTTAATCAACAGAGACAATGGGTTTCCTCAACGCAAAACATGGAATCCTGTATTACCTCGCATCAAAACTGAACGTTCTTCGGTGCGGCCTTGATTGCGATAAATCGTTGGCAGCAGTGTTTCACTAAGGGCGGCGCCACCTCCCTGTTTTGGAAGGCAGAAACTGATGGGCGGCGCATGCGCCGTGTAGTGAACGGTGGACTATGTAGGACGTCGATTTGCACCCTGGCGTCAGTTCTCAGCGGGACTCATCAGCAGAAGCAGCGTTTCCTGAAGATGGCGAACTGTTGGATCGCCGAAATATCGAGTCAAGTTGATTTTAGGATCCGGCAGCAAACCCGAAGAGACTTTCATGTCATATACATCCTGACTGAGACTTAGCTTATACTTCCTGAATCTAGCATGCATGGTACAGTTACATCCCGTAGTTCAACATCGAGTACACGATAAGCAATATCTCCTTCTACAAATCTTCGAAATGGACATGCCTCATGGCTGCTGAATTCCTCCTAGTGACGAAGTTGAAAACTTAGTCACTAGTCAGTCTCTCATCACATTTCTTTCTTCCTCATATTGTTGCGGATTCGTTTGCGGACGAGGGCCATATACTTCAACGACGTTCGCATCCTCTTGTCTTTCGTCATCACATCCTTCGTGATCTCGCCTATCGCGTGCCCTATAGGGCTTTGCCCAAGAAATGTGCTAATTGTTCCTGTTCCAGTTGTTACCCTTCTTGTGGGGTGAATGCCCCTCTCGCCAGTTCGCATTCGGTGGCCCACGTTATGGCAACTCTATTGCGTTTGCACAAAGTGGACTGGTTCTCTGAAATTGGTGTCACGACTGTAGCTAAGTTCATCTAGCACAAAAAGAATGCACCTGCATCATCCATATCACAACCGTCTAACGTACTGTCTCTTTCAATATGGATTGGCCGTATGGTTTGTCAGATCTATATGAGCTGCTTCACCACAAACAGTGCGTCCAAGAATTGGTTTTCCTGACCATTTCTATAAAGCAATGCGTCGGACTTTAAAATTGAGAATCCGCGTATGACTTCGTCAAATGCCTAGTTTGACATAGTCCTGTTTTTCCTTCTCCCCAAAACTCGTGCATAAACGCGTCTTTAAACTCTTCATATGTTTGTGACTTTGGCGTGATGACGTACGTAGTCACGGCTGCTTCTTGACATAGGTGTGCTCAAATAAAGTTGATTTTCTAACCATTGCGTTGAGATCTAGGAAAATATTCCTGCAACTACTCGATCCAAATTTTTGGATTTAGGCAGTTTGACCTGTCTGGAAGCAGTGTGTGTGTGTAAAAAAAAAAAAAATCGGATTCGTTCCATGCCATGCTGAGCGCCACGTACAGGTTGTGAATTTCTTGAAATTAAACGTTTTGCAACCAAGGCTTTCTCATTTCGAGAGTTACAAAATGACTCTTTTTCTTCGGGGTGCACGTCCTAAGAACTTAATCCTATTGACACAGCTAATTACTCTTCCACGGCGTGTGGTACAAGATCACCAAGCATATACGTCAGAGTCTGCCAGTTAACTCTCACAATTTGTCGTCCTCTTTTTGCCCAGCTTCCTCACTCATCAGTGTTGCACCGATCCACATACTACCTGTCGATCCACTATTTCGTTGTCTGTCTTTAGACAATTGCACCAGCGCTTCGCAAAACAGCACTTTTATTTCTTCTTGATCTTCTCGACTACAGTAACTACCCGAGCGTGCGTCGTTACATGATGAAGATTCCTCTACCTGCTTCTTAATTTGACAAACGTCGTCCGTGACTACATCCTTCCGTTCTTTAACGTCATTACGTAACTCATTAGTCGCGTCCTTCACTTCTTGAGTAGCAGCGACTAATTTATTTTCGCAACTGCTGACTTGATCCTTAATAACGCCTTTTTTTCTCTCTTCTGAATTTTTAACTTCTTCCCCAATCTTTTCGTCTAGTTTTTCCACTCATACGTGCACGTCATATGTTAATTGTTATTGCAATCTCTTAACGTGACCTTTATCTTCCTCGAACTGTTCTTGAACACTTTTAAATGCGCAACAGTTTTCTCGTCTTGATTTTTGAAAATTTCTTGTATCCTTTTCAAATTTTCGTGTGTTCAACTTCTTGAAACATTAACTTATCATTTTGAAATTGTCAGGTATGATTTTCAGCGTCTTAGGAGTTACTGCTGAAGACGAATTTCGAGCGTGATCGGAAACACCTTTCGTCACGTTTTCGCGGCCAGCAGCTACGAAATGTTCCGTTATCAGAAAGACTATCACATTGTCTTCACCTAACTCCTGACTGTTCTACGTTGTCCTTTAAGTTACTCTGTTTCTCTCTTCATCGCTAACGACACGACTATACTACTTTTCCCACTTTCCGTCACTTCAGAACCGTGCGAACTGCCTTTGTCGATCTCTATTTTAAGTTCGCTGTTTACATACTGATTCGTTTCTTCCCTTTATATAGTATTCATTCTTTCTAAACAACGTACACATCAGTTCCTTAGTCTACACAACACGCAACACAATAAAATCGTAGCCAAACAAAGAGACAAAATATTTCCCCCAAAATTTCAATTAACAGAAGTTCAGGACAGAGGATGAAATTTTATTCAGCAACCTTTCCTAGGAAGAAGTACAAGTTAATAAAAAACGCCTGCAACTTCTCATTTAAAATTCCTGATGTTCGTTCATTATTAAGTGTTTTTCCTTGCCTTCCCGGTTAAAATTTCAAACAGTTAAAAGATAATTTGACTACGAAACTCAGAGGGTTCCAGGTTTCAAAATTCCTGGCTAAGGGTCAACAAAACCGTATGTGTGGTTTCGATTGCGCATTTTACCACACACTTACATGCTGAAGTCAGATCTCTGGTGAACTACAGGGAAAGGAAGCATTCCATGTGGCCATGGAAACTAATTTAAAGTAAATGATAATATCGCAAAGCGGAAACATACTGCTGAAACCATAATTAGTATAGGTGGTCCAGTTACGAATGAAAATATTGATACCACAGTAGGCACAGTGACATCTTAGTGAGAGGAGGGATCATCTGTCTGTAACAGAAACAAGTGATTTCTATAACAATCATGTTCATTATCGTAAACGTCAACATACGAATTACGCTCTGATATAGCTGAATGAACATTTAATAACTGGACTAAGGATTGTGATTCTAAAATTTAGTTTGGCACAAGTGGGTGGGCACAATAAGAGCATATTAATGAGAAGATTTCATGGGTACGACCAGTGACTAGAAGAGTGGTTGCTTGATTACAGGATGAACACGGAAGAACAGGTAGGAACACCAGAGAGTACAGCGGAGCGCACAATGGGAGCAACCAGCTGGATGTGAAACGGTAAAACAGTTCAACTGCCTGCTGAAGGATGTGAACTAACTTCCCATTATAACCTCATCGGTCTTCTCTGGCTCATCTCGCCAACCTCACATGGCGTGAAGGTGGAAGGCAGCAGGGCTCCCCACCAGCTCCAAGAGACAAATGTGTATTTCCCTATCTCCTAGCAGGAAGTGTTCAATATCTTAACGCTTTGAATGTTTGCTGCTTGTGTCAAAATAATAATCTCGAGAGCTAGTAGAATCAGACATCGCGCGTTCCGTCCAGTAAAATATTAGCAACAAGGTTAAACAAACTCCAGAATTCGTTATTATTAACCAATAGTGTTGCGGCGCGTGGAAGAAGCCAGGAGATTCTCCCACTCCACAGAATTATTCTGACAAACAAGGAAGCTCCCACGTAGACGCGCATGACAAAGCGCGCGCTCTATGGGAAACAACATTATGAACCAATAGGAGCCCTTGTTTCAGAAAGTTAAACACATCTTTATTCTATAACGTGGCCATTGAGGCAATGGTGGGTCTCACGCTGGCCTCTGGGAAACGACACCTGCGTAGATTTTTCATCGTTCTAAAAGGGCTCATCAGACAATGCTATTTTCCCCTCTGGCAGCTAACTGTCCCTGTCAACAGCCCAGAGTAGGGAGAATGGGGAACTACCTGCGGATGAAACTGAGTTTCGGTCTAACAAGTTTACGGCACAGCTTGTTCCTTTAAGAAAACGTTTATTTTTTCACCGGCAGCTTGAAGCCTCTCAAGACTGCAAGACCCTCGCAGTAAAAATGAGAAGTGAAAAGAAGACAATAAACAGAACAGTCTCTGGCGGTGCCGAGTATGGTCCGCAGTTGTGGCGACTATATTGATCAAGGGAATGAGCATGCAAAATTCTGAAATATGTTGCGCAACTTGTGCGTATTTCACGAAGGGCACCTGTCTACACACCACGAGCTGCACTTCAAAAGTATTTACTGCCCTGAATAATTTATGGGATAGCTTAATTTGACCTATGGTATGGTTCTGTATTTCCTGCTGCAAGCCCAAGCACAATCATTATGCGAAAGGAGGTCGTCTGAATCTTAGCTACCAATGGTAATACGAAAGGTGAACCTAATTGTACCGTATTACTGATCAGTTAGCAAGTAACAGGGGGGAAATCTATTTCAGTTAGCACACAGGGCAACGTTTAACTTGGCGTATGTCGCCTCTTGGCCTGCTAAATTCTCGACCGGGTGAGCAAGAGGCGTACTGGGTCCAGAGTTGTTAAAGTAGAACATCTGAGCCCTATACTTCCAAACTGACCTGACAAACGGAAAAACGACAAACGAATGCAGCGGATACGGAAAGATACGGCGCAAACTATTTTCTTTCATACAGCAGCCATTTTCTTCCATAGATTTCTGATGTCACACAAACACTCTCTTAAGGACTATTGCTTTCAGGAATTTGGTTACTTATTGCATAGCTTGATACCAAATTGGACGTATGTAAAACATAGACAATCTTATACCACTTTTATCTACATCTACGTTTCTGTGCAGTATATTCACTAGAAGCCATAGTACGGTGCGTGGCGGAGAATACCATGTCCCTCTACTATTCATTGCCTTTCCTGTTCCACTCGCAAATAGGACTAGGGGAAAACGACTGACTAAAAGCCTCCGTGCAAGATACAATTTCTGTCATTTTATCTTCGAAGTCCGAAGTGCTGCGAAACTTTGGCGGCAGTAGAATCGTTCCGCAGTCGGCCTCAAACGACGGTTCTCTAAATTTCCGTAGTCGTGCCTCGCAAAAAGAGCGTCGCCTGCTCTCCAGTTGAGTTCATGAAACATCTCCGTAGTACCTGTGTGCTGATCGAACTTACCGGTAACAGACCTAGTAGGGGGCCTCTGAATTGCTTCGAGGTCTTTCTTTAATCCGATCTACTAAAGGAAGGGTCGCCGTAGCGTTCTACATGCCACCTACTTTATACATGAGTTACACTTTCGCAAAATCCATACAAATCATAAAAAGTGATGTACGTATGTATGTATACATGTATGTTTGTATCGGCCACAGCTCCTCCTAAGCCATCGGCACGATTTCAACAAAACTTGGTACACATACCATTTAATGTCTGGAAATAATCACTGTGGTGATAAGAACCATCCATCCATTAAAGGGGTGGAGTGTAGCCGACGAAACGAGAATAGCCATACTTTAGTTACCCCGTAGTTGCGAATGAGACTACTTAGAGACCTGCAACAAGCTTTACACATTATTTCGAACCTCTACGAAACTTTTTCCGCCGACGAACCCCTCAAACGTCTTTACTAAAGTGTCATAAACACTGACATGTGTGAAAAACTACCGCAGCATGAAATATGTTTAAATTTATAACTTCGTTGCTACTGATCATATTCGCAACGCTTTTCGCAGAGAGTATTCACATATGCCACTGAATATACCTAGAAAAATATATCATTGTACAACTCATAGTTCAGTAGATATGACTTCATAAATGCGTAAGAGACTTCCGCATCCTGGATGACTTTGTAACTTACTATTTCTTTGCTACTAACACTTTCTACAGCACATTTCCCAGAAAATAGGCACAAATGCCGCTGGATGTACCTGCAAAATTAAATCATCCCACAGCACATAGTTCAGGACGTACGACGTCATAGGCATTGAGCTGCAAGTGAAACTGCTGAGCGAAATTCGCTAGACATACAGGTGAAATATATGTATAAATACGTGTGAAATTTGTTACATATGTGTGAAATATATATAACATGTGCGTATGTGGGCAAAGTTACGAGTAAGAAGCTCGTCCTAAATTCCTGGAAAGATTTCAATCTAATTTGGTACACATATTATTTACAATCAGAAGGAAATACTGTAGGGATAAGAACCAGCAGCCTTCTACGGGGTTGAGCATGATAACGTGGAGAGAGAAGGAAGGACGAGGAGGTGGACGGACAGCAAGGGGGAAGGGGAAGATAGGCACAGAGAAGGAGGAGATGGAGAAAGATGGAGGATGTGAGAAATGGACAGAGAAAAGGAAGAGGAGGAGATGGACAGAGAGAGGGGACAGAGGAGGCGATGGACGCAGAAAGGAAAGAGGAGGTGATAGACAGAAGGGGACCAACAGAGAGTGGGTGTCGAGGAGGTGAACAGAAAGAGGGGGTAGTGGAGATGGACCAAGACGGGAAAAGAGGGGACACACTGACAGAAGATTGGAATAAACTCATATCTGGGCAATGCTGAGTACTCAGCTAGTTCTCCGAATAAAACGAAGTTGAGCATTCGCCTTTATGAACCTCCCACTCTCATTCTTTCCTCCCTTACGAATAAATAAGGCCAGATTTCGGCAACTTAGCATTGGAATTTATTGTGAAAATGTTCTTCATACGTTTGGGACAATGATGTACACTCTAAGATAAAGATGGCTTCCCATCAGTGGCAGCAAAACTGGTCCTAGAATATCATCGATGTACCGCTGTGCTCTAAGGGTGTTTCAGATGTCAACCAAAAGGACGCTGCCACAAAATGAAATGACACCTCACACCATCGCTTCTGGCTGTCGGGCTGTATGGTGGTGACGGTATGGTTGGTACCCATTTGCCATCTGGGACGTCTCCAGACTCTCATTGAGCTCCTACGACCAGCAAAATTATGTCTTTAGACGCCCCAGACAGTAATGGGATATCAACCCAACTGTCACATGCTTGAAGAGCACACTTTCTCAAGAAGTTCGGATATCTACAGAACCAATTACGATTACCGGTGCCTTGTCTTTACATGCACAAGTGATACTTGGTGACATCCATGCGACGCTTCTGAAGATTATAATATAGAAACTGGTTGTTAATTAAACAATCAAACTGCTGTTGCTGCAGTATTATTACATTTCACCTACCAATCGCTGTTCCACGCTCCTGAACCCAAGATGCCCTTACATTTACTAACCCAGTAGCCATCCGCCATATGGCGCGACAACCAGGAGTGATGATCGGGTGAAATTTCATTTCATAGCAGGATCCCTGTGTTTATCATCCACGGCACAGAGCATATTGGTTCTTCGACGATATTCTATGGCCCGTTTTTCGGCCTTCGTACCACGCCACTCTGGAATTACGTTTCAGCAGTATAAAGCCCACTCCCACAGTATGGGGGTTTCTACTGCTCGCTTCATTCTTGCCAAGTCCTAGCCTGTTCAACAAGAACGCTGGATGTCTCCCTAATGGAGAATGTCTCGAAAATTATGGGCGGGACCCCACAATCATCTCGAGATTCTGTTGATCTCACACGCCAACTGGACAGAATTTGGCATGATAGTCCTCAAGAGAATATTCAACAACTGTATCAATCAAATCCAAGCCGAATAACTGCGTGTCAAGAATGCACCAACACTTACCGACTTGCTGTATTTGTGGAACTCTTTCTCTTGAATAAAACATTCAGTTCTCTGAAACTTTAATCATTTTTGTGTGACTGTACATGTACATCACATCTACCGATTTCCGTCCTGTATGGACATTTCCCTCGTAGTGCATCGTCCTTCTTTCTTGTTTTTTTCCCCTAGAGTGTGTTTTATAATAGACCTACTGACATCCACTCACACAGGAAATCGAATGAGACAAAAATGAATCGTCCCTTACCACAGTAACTACTAGAGAGCTGCAAATTACTCATTCCGTAAAATGACTATAGATTCTCGACAGACTCGCGTGACACAGTTCTCTCCAACTAAAAGGAGGCTACAGTCAAGCTTGGAATTACCGATGTCCGCGTAGCTTCCGACACCGTGCTAAGAAAAATCATAAGACTCGCACATCACTGAATTTGAAACATTCTGAATTAACACTTCGGACATGTAGTTGCAGCTGAGGATCATGGGGGCAGAACTAGTGCAAAATTAATCACCTATTTCATGGACCGACCACGCGACTTACTACACGCGAAATGATCGCACGCAAAAGCAAAAACAAGTGAAGCGCATCACTCCCTAATCCTGACGGTGCTGATATCAGTAGGCTGAGACGCGACTTAACATTTAAAACCTCGCCCTGATTTGATACACAACGCCTCGTTCCGTCAGAACGTGCGTACTCGCCGGATGCTAGAGTCCAAATGTCTAAGAAAAATGCAAGGAGCGGCAAATTACCAGTCCCTGGCACCTGGTGGAAATGGAAATGTCGTGTGGCTAGGGCCTCCCGTCGGGTAGACCGTTCGCCTGGTGCAGGTCTTTCGATTTGACGCCACTTCGGCGACCTGCGCGTCGATGGGGATGAAATGATGATGATTAGGACAACACAACACCCAGTCCCTGAGCGGAGAAAATCTCCGACCCAGCCGGGAATCGAACCCGGGCCCTTAGGATTGACAGTCTGTCACGCTGACCTCTCAGCTACCGGGGCGGACTGGCACCTGCTAAAATGTTATGACTGCAAAGCCAACCTTAGGGGTTACAAAAGCGTAGGCGGCCGTTGCCGCCAGGTACTTTCTGAAGAGAGAAAAGTTCCAGAAAGTTCCAGAAGGCTCTGCGCGTTATTTTTGAGGCCAATGAAAGGATTGGTATTTAAAAACAGCGGGAGGGCTGGCTGCTGCCGTTGACACATTTTCCCACCAGGCAGGCACAAGGAAAAGTCAATGATCTCGCATACAGTTCCGAGAGAAGGTCAGAAAGAGATTATCTCTGAATTTATGTCGTCATGTTCAAGTGACTACACTGGGACTTGCCAAATGGAAAGGAATGAGACTGCTGGTCATAAAAGCTAAATGGAAAATAAACTCAAGTATCCACCAGAAAATCCTCCTCCAAGCACCAGAATGTGGCAGACACAAATGTATCAGAGAGGGATTTTAAATAAAACGTACTAAGTCAGAGAAAGATAAAAATATGGAGGGGGTACGAAAACAATGAACCCCTTTCAACAATTGACATCAATTACATTCAGTTGACATCAATTATATTATACTCTTATATCTTACTTGTCGAAATGCGGTATTATGTGTACATAGCGAGTGCATGCTACAGATCTATCAGGGTTTGGTCTCAGAGGTAGAGAGAGACCTGCGCTACGAGACTATGTGACCTGACCAGTAGCTGTATGTGTTTTTACTGTGACTGTAGTGTTGGATACGACCAGAATGTGTTTCACATTAGCAAAGTGTACACTCTACGACCTGTCTGAGAGAAATAATTCAATATATCGTGATTATGTGCGTATGGCTGCGAATAAGGTTATGATCGGATTTAAAATATTCATAGCAATATGTCTTTCTTAAATCCACATCAGTTTTAATTATGAAAATGATTTTGTATTTTACAAGCATGTTCGATCATGCAGATGTGCTCAGTAAATACATAATATTATGTGTCTTCCTTAGTGCATGCCAAATCGCTTGTTTTACCCACATCGATGTGCCTACATTTATCTGTTCATCCTCTCTACCACATTTCACTCCTAATGAGTGAATTGACTGAATACTTGAAGACTGCCACACGTAGGTACGATGACTCGTTACCAGATGTTGTGCGCAGCTTCTTACACAACGGTAAGGAGAGCTCGACTACAGAGTGGTATGGTAAATGTCATCGTAGGAAACCTGGACATCAGAAGCGATTAGCGGACAAGTTAATACTGTAAACAGAAGATTTACTTCTAATTCTTCAAGAAACAAGTTCCAGTTAATACAGCAGCAACAACAATGGAGCAGCGACTAGGCGGCCCCTTCGCAGCGTCCCAGTCATGTATTGTTGGTGTTTTGCCCTTAAAGAGCGCAGTTAGACTAAAGTACATGGCAATTCCTTTTGCAGCCGTCCTTGCTGCCAAAACTTCCCTCATTCGCTCGCGGTGTTTCTGCTTCCGGTCCTCTGTCCATGCTTCTTGTTGGCTTCGTGTCTTCGGTTTCATCTTGGTTGACTTTTCGGTTGCCCATATTTCTTTCATCTTCCGTCTGTGATCTTGTTTTCGTTCTTCGGTCCATTTTATGCCTGTTTGTTTGTCACGGTGTATCTCATGTAGTATACTTTTCTTAATGATGTTTCTGCATTTTATTCTGTCGTTTATCGTGTTTGGTGTGCTGTTGAGTTGGTTCAGGTCGCTTTTACCTCTGCCACACATTTTTTGTTACCAGTGGTTACCCAATCAAAGATCTGTTTGGTCAGTCTGTGTGATGGCATTCTGTATAGGCGTCCATAAAATTTTAGTCTACTTTTTCTAATCCTTTCTGTGATTGTCTCCCTATGCTTGTATAGTTCCTCTGTAGGTTTCTTGATCCATATTCCATTGTTGTCAGTTGCGTCAAACATTTTCGTACGTATTTTCCGTTCTACTTTTTCTAGTTGTCTGATACATGTATGCCCTAGGATTAGTGTGGTCTCTGCTGCATACAGTGCTTCGGGGAGCACCAACGTGTCGTAGTGGCGTAATTTGGCTTTTTGTGAGATATACTTCTTGTTGTAATGATTCCACACTTCTTTGTATGCCTTGTCCAGTTTAGTTTTTACTTCTTCGTTTGAGTCTCTGTTATGTCCGTTTCACCGAGGTATTTGAAGTTTCCTGTTTTGTAAATCGTGCCGTACTTTGTGTTCAGAGATGAGAGTTTCTTTGTGCTCATAAACTATGCCTTTTCGTAAAAGATCTCTAGTCCAGTTTTGGAAGCGATTTCGTGTAGTTTTCAATAGCTTCTTTTGTTTCCTGTATACCTTTCTTGACAATCGTCAAATCGTCTGCAAAAGCCAGGCATTTAATCTGTAGGTTTCCTAAGGTTATCCCCTGTTGTGATATTTCCCAATCTTTTATTACCTTATCTAACACTAGATTGAAAAGGAGAGGTGAGAGGCCATGGCCTTGTCAGACACCTGTGCGAATTTCAAAGGGCTCTAATGGTTCGCCAAAGAACTTTCCTTTGGAGGTCGTGTTGGTCAAGGTTTGCTCTATGATAGTCCGTGTTTTGTTGTCCACTTTCTGTTCAGCCAGAGTTTTGAAGAACGTTTTCCGGTCGATAGAGTCGTACGCCTTTCTGAAGTCGACAAAGGTAATGATCAGGTTCTGTTTGTGTTGTAAAATCATTTTCAGGTTCCAAGTTTGTTCGGCACAAGACCACCCTTTACGGAAGCCTACTTGGTATTCCCCAATCAATTGGTCGCTCTGACATTCTAGTCTGTTTAGTAAAGCCTTAGAGAGGATCTTGTATGTGACCGGTAGTAGGAATATTCCTCTGTAGTTTTTCTGGTTAGTCTTGTCACTTTTTTGTGTAGTGTGTGTATCAGGGCAGTTTTCCAGTCGTCAGATATCTTCCAAGATCCTGTGGATGTCTTTGGTGAGTTCTGAGTCTTGTAACTTAGAGATTTCCGCTATAATGCCGTCTTCTCCTGGTGCTCTACGATTCTTGAGTAACTTGTTTATTTCTCTAACTTCTTCTAGAATTGGAGGTTCACTATCTAGCTTGTACGTGCTCGTTTCTGTCATCAGTTCTTCCAAAGGGGGGTCCGTATTGAGGAGTTTTTCAAAGTACTTTGCCAGAATGTCACAATTGTTTTTGGTATTGGTTTTCAGGGTTCCATCCGGTCTTCTGAAGCACAAGTTGGGTGGCTGATATCCAGTCATATTTTCTGTGAACTTTCGTAGAAGTTTCTTGTATTGTTCTTCGTGAAGTCCGATTCGATTTCCGTCAGTCACCGTTTATCATACTATCGTTTTCCACTGCGAATGATTTTGCTTGATTGTTTCTGTGTTTTCAGGAAATTAATCCAACTCTCTGGGGATTTATGGCTACAAAATTTTTCCGACGCTCTGATTCGTTGGTCAGTAGCTTGGTCACATGTGTGGTTACACCAACGGTGTTTCCTTGCGCGTGGTGCTCGTGCTAGTTTCATGGAAGCTCGTATTCTTCCTGAAAGTTGTGTCCAGCCAGTTTTGTCTAATATTTATGTCTGGTTTAAAGGAAGGTATTCTGCATCTGGTCTAACAACTGGAGCTTTTCCTTAGGCAAAATACGAATCCTGGTCTGTAGTAGGTGGTGGTCTACGTCGACGTAGCTTTTACGTGTGTCTACGTTCAAAATTTCTTTTTGAGAGTCTTTCTGGACTATTACGTGGTCTATTTTTAGTTCTTGCTTTCCGCTGGAGAATTTCCATGTGGTAAGTTTCCGTATTGTTTCTGGAATTTTGTTGACATAATGGCGAGATCGTGGCCTTTGCAAAAGTCTATCAAGCGTTTTCCATTCTTCTTTGTATCCTTATGGGGTGTATGTTTTCCTGTGGTATGTCTGTATTCCTTTTATTTTCCGAGTTTAGCGTTGAAGTCACCCAGTATTACTTTATGTGCAGGAAGTTTCCTGATAGTTTCTTCCCTCGTTTACTTCGCTAATGCCGAAGCTCACCATAACTAGCGGCAGTTGCGTTAAAGGTGGCTGCCTTCACTGGACTCGAGCGTGCTAGCTGTGTGTTTTGGTTTGAAGAATCGAAGTCATCGACAACAGTCCAGCGCAGCCGGCCGGAGTGGCCGTGCGGTTCTAGGCGCTACAGACTGGATCCGAGCTACCGCTCCGGTCACAGGTTCGAATCTTGCCTCGGGCATGTATGTGTGTGATGTCCTTAGGTTAGTTAGGTTTAATTAGTTCTAAGTTCTAGGCGACTGATGACCTCAGAAGTCGCATAGTGCTCAGAACCATTTGAACCAACCAAGCCAGTTCAGCGCATTTTCCGTACCAAGTACGCTAAATATCCTCCTACTGGGCCTACAATTTATGAGTGGCATAAATGTTTTGTAGAGAAAGAGTGTTCAGTAACTCATGGGAAATCATCAGGTCGCCCAAGCATATCTGACGACTTAGTTGAGCGAGTGAGACAACAATTTTTGATACCACAGATCGAAGAGGATTACCAAGAACGAAACGTTTACTTCATGCGAGATAGTGCACCATCCAACTACCTGGCTGACGTCCGGCATTTTCTCAGTGACCGCTTTCCGGGCCAATGGATTGACCGTGATGCGCCTATTTTCATGGCTCCCACGTTCCCCAGACCTACCACCGTTCGATTACTTTCTATGGGGATTCATCAAGGATATCGTGTTTGTACTTCCTATGCCGGCTTCTCTAGCTGAACTTAGAGCAAGAATTTACGCCGCCATTGAGAAAATTAAACCTGCAATCCTACAGCGAGTTTGGGAAGGAACTGACTTCCAATATGACGTGTGCAGGATAACCAAGGGAAGCCATATACATTTATAGTTTAAGGTAAAAAAACTTGTCGTGTTTCCCTACAAAATAACATTAAACCAAGTTCTATATCTTCTTTCAATAAATTGATACGAAAATTTAAAGTTGTGAAGTCCTTTTTGAAACATCCTGTATATATGTGTGTGCAAGTATTTTGAAGCACACCGTCCATTGTATATTGTTGAACACGGATGTCTGCAGCATACTACCTCTACGTGTTCACATGTTACCCAACGACATGGTCAATTATGATTTTACTGGGACAAGACCGTCGGGATTCGACTGTCGATCAATGGAAATGGTTCAAATGGCTCTGAGCACTATGGGACACAACTGCTGTGGTCATCAGTCCCCTAGAACTTAGAACTACTTAAACCTAACTAACCTAAGGACATCACACACACCCATGCCCGAGGCAGGATTCGAACCTGCGACCGAAACAGCAGGGCGGCTCCGGACTGGAGTGGCTAGAACCGCACGGCCACAACGGCCGGCGATCAATAGAATCTTGTTGACTCTTCGGGTACATCACATTCTTGCCACACTAGGTCGATGGTCGTCTTCACAAACGCTGTATTTAAAATACGTTTATGGCGTTAAATACACTACACAACAATTGCTACACCACGAAGATGTCGTGCTACAGACGCGAAATTTAACCGACAGGAAGAAGATGCTGTGATATGCAAATGATTAGCTTTTCAGAGCATTCACACAAGGTTGGCGCCGGTGGTGACACCTACAACGTGCTGACATGAGGAACGTTTCCAACCGATTTCTCATACACAAACAGCAGTTGACCGGCGTTGCCTGGTGATAAGTTGTTGTGATGCCTCGTGTAAGGAGGAGAAATGCGTACCATCACGTTTCCGACTTTGATAAAGGTCGGGATGTAGCCTATCGCGATTGCGGTTTATCGTATCGCGACATTGCTGCTTGCGTTGGTCGAGATCCAATGACTGTTCGCAGAATATGGAATCGGTGGGTTCAGGAGGGTAATATGGAACGCCGTGCTGGATCCCAACGGCCTCGTACCACTAGCAGTCGAGATGACAGGCATCTTATCCGCATGGCTGTAACGGACCGTGCTGCCACGTCTCGATCCCTGAGTCAACGGATGTGGACGTTTGCAAGACAACAACCATCTGCACGAACAGTTCGGCGACGTTTGCAGCAGCATGGACTATCAGCTCGGAGACCCTTGACGCTGCATCACAGACAGGAGCGCCTGCGATGGTGTACAGAACGACGATCCTGGGTGTACGAATGGCAAAACGTCATTTTTTCGGATGAATCCAGGTTCTGTTTACAGCATCATGATGGTCGCATCCATGTTTGGCGACATCGTGGTGTCCGCACATTGGAGGCGTGTATTCGTCACCCAGCGTGATGGTATGGGGTGCCATTGGTTACACGTCTCGGTCACCTCTTGTTCGCATTGACGGCACTTTGAACAGTGGACGTTACATTACAGATGTGTTACGACCCGTGACTGTACCCTTCATTCGATCCCTGCGAAACCCTACATTTCAGCGGGATAATGCACGACCGCATGTTGCAGATGATGTACGGGCCTTTGTGAATACAGAAAATGTTCGCCTCTGCCCTGGCCAGCACATCTCCAGATGTCTCACCAATTGAAAACGCCTAGTAAATGGTGGTCGAGCAACTGGCACGTCACAATACGCCAGTCACTACTCTTGATGAACTGTCGTATCGTGCTGAAGCTGCATGGGCATCTGTACCTGTACACGCTATACAAGCTCTGTCTGACTCAATGCCCAGGCGTATGAAGGCCGTTATTACGGACAGAGGTGATTGTTCTGAGTGCTGATTTCTCATGATCTATGCACCCAAATTGCGTGAAAATGTAATCACATGTCAGTTCTAGTATAACAGGTTTGTCCAATGAATACCCGTTTATCATCTGCATTTCTTCTCGGTGTAGCAATTTTAATGGCCAGTAGTGTAGATAGAATGTTACATAGATACAGGCAGTACCAATGCTGTAAGAATGTACAGGGTGATTCAAAAAGAATACCACAACTTTAGGAATTTAAAACTCTGCAACGACAAAAGGCAGAGCTAAGCACTATCTGTCGGGGAATTAAGGGAGCTATAAAGTTTCGTTTAGTTGTACATTTGTCCTCTTGAGGCGCTGTTGACTAGGCGTCGGCGTCAGTTGATGCTAAGATGGCGACCGCTCAACAGAAAGCTTTTTGTGTTATTGAGTACGGCAGAAGTGAATCGACGACAGTTGTTCAGCGTGCATTTCGAACGAAGTATGGTGTTAAACCTCCTGATAGGTGGTGTATTAAACGTTGGTATAAACAGTTTACAGAGAATGGGTGTTTGTGCAAAGGGAAAAGTTCTGGACGGCCGAGAACGAGTGATGAAAATGTAGCCTCCAAGAAGCCCTGATCTTACCCCCTGCGATTTTTTCTTATGGGGGTATGTTAAGGATATGGTGTTTCGGTCACCTCTCCCAGCCACCATTGATGATTTGAAACGAGAAATAACAGCAGCTATCCAAACTGTTACACCTGATATGCTACAGAGAGTGTGGAACGAGTTGGAGTATCGGGTTGATATTGCTCGTGTGTCTGGAGGGGGCCATATTGAACATCTCTGAACTTGTTTTTGAGTGAAAAAAAAACTTTTTAAATACTCTTTGTAATGATGAATAACAGAAGGTTATATTATGTTTCTTTCATTAAATACACATATTTAAAGTTGTGGTATTCTTTTTGAATCACCCTGTATATCTGGTAACTGTTATGCCACATATACAAATGTGTAACTGAGTTGGTTTTTGGACTCAATAAAGATCTGATCCTAGAACGAAATCTGTCGCTTCTAATAAAATATATAGTTACAGATGTGTATTGCATATATGAAAGTGATTCACTTACTTTACGTTGCTCTCTGAATTGTTTTGTTCGTGGACCGCAAACATAATACGCTATGCCAGACAGACAGTATGAGGGGGACGCTAGTCGTAAGTTAAAAACGCACAAGGCACTAGTTGCTCGTGAGTACTCAACAACGGGCGGCTGTCGTGTATTTAGAGTGGAGGGCCTCCAAGACCGCCTGGAGGCCTCTACTGCCGTGTGACAGGTGGACAGAAGCCGAAGCAAGGCGGAATGCGCTGCTCCGCTGGCAGGTAGCGGGCGGGAGCGGTTCGCAGCTGCCTCAGCAGAGCGCGGGCAAGTGGCAGTGGGCGTGGTCCCAGAGATTAGCGGCCCCTGTGATCCCGGCCGGGCCGCTAACAACACGGCGCGCTTTGATCTGCTCCCCGGGCGCTCCGGCCACTTCTGCGGGAGAGCGCCGCCGCGCCGAGTCTAAGACAAACACACACAGACACCCGCGCAGACGGATCGGCGGCCGGGATTACTCCAGTAACCTTCGGCTTTGGCTCGTTATCGCCCCAGGGGACGGCTCCGCCTCCTCTCTGCCCTCAGCCGGCGCGCGAAAACGCTGCTGCCCATTCCTGGCTTTCACGCTGTGAGCTTCAACAGGACGTCAACCTTCATACACGTCCACTCCGCCTGCTATAGGTTACACAGTGTCCCACAATATAATACTGGAAGCAATATTGCCAGTAGGTTACCGCTGTGTATGAAGCCCACATTTCTCTAACCACATATCGGAGTGTTATAATTAAACTGAGCTACTCACGGACGTCCAGTACGGGCTGAAATGATCGTATGGCGTCGAAACTTGGTATATATTCTAATGCGTCAATGTGGAACCGATTTACACTCGAAAAATTAGTTCCAATTTTTGGGCACCAGGTGGAAATCTGGCGCTGTGAATGCAAAAAACACTTACCGTATGGGAATGTTTCCATATGTAATGGATTGGGAACGATATGGACAGAAAATGTGAAGCAAGTGAGAAACGCTTAATATTTATTATATTATTAACCGCCACTTACACAATTTGTTCAGTATGAGCACTGGAGACGTCGACGAGATGCTGTAAGGCACCAGATTTGCACCTAAAGGGCAACATTAGATTTTTTTCTGAGCATAAACCGGTTCCGCGTTAACGCATTAGCATATCTACGAAGTTTCGCTGCGATACGATAATTACAATCCGCAATGGACCTCCGTTAGTAGCTGCATTTGAATTATAATCAGCCAGTACTTATACGAGATGTCATTTGAGGCAAAATGTTCCCCGTCTTCTATTGTAACGCCAACTGTCGCAGTTCTGACACTCCCCGTGACGCGGCGTCCGGCCTCTTCCAAGTCACCTCTCTTTCCCACGCCACTTCGTTGAGAATTTCTGTGACTCCGTATTGCAGTATGAGAGAAATCAGTAATCGTATTGCAGTATGAGGAAAATCAGTAAGTCGACATATTTTGCTTATGTTTATTCAATAATATCATGTGGAATAATGTTCTGGAGTAACTCATCTTTAAAGAAAGAAGGTTTTCATTGCCAAAAACCGTGCCTACTCGCTATCATCTTCTAGCATCTGTTTAAGGAGTTGGGCATTCTGACTACTGCTTCACAGTATATTTAATCTGTCATGAAATACAAATGGCTCTGAGCATTATGGGACTTAACATCTGAGGTCATCAGTCCCCTAGAACTTAGAACTACTTAAACCTAACTAACCTAAGGACATCACACACATCCATGCCCGAGGCAGGATTCGAACCTGCGACCGTAGCGGTAGCGCGGGTCCAGACTGAAGCGCCTAGAACAGTTCGGCCACACCGGCTGGCTATTCCCTCATGGAGTTTGTTGTACATAATTCGCTACAGTCGACATAAAAGTCTTCTGGGTATCGTACCGCGTCATAATGTTAAAACTACTGCTGCTGGAGAAAAACCAACCTTTCGGTCACGATTGCAGCGGCCTTCTTCTGGGTGTGATGGTGAACTACAGTTCCAAAGCGACGAGATACGTAATTACAATACTAAAAGAAAAAATGACTCAACATTAAGGTTGTCTTTAGTACAGAAAGGGGTGCACGACGCTGCAACAAAAATTTTTGTCCACTTAACCAGTGATATAAAATGTCTAACAGACAGCAAGGTAAAATCTGAAAATAAATTGAAAAATTTTCTCCTAGACTACTCTTACTATTACGTAGAAAAATGTCTACGTTTGTAATGTGTAAAAGGTGGTGGGTAAGAATTGCTAACTCAATCTGTATATCTTGTTTTCATTCCGGAAAAAAAAAATTATTATATGGTGATGTTTAGACTACAGAGAGGTGTACAAATTAATTTGCAATATGAATTCAAAATGACTCGTTCCATATCTTGACGATTTATCGTGCAAAATTATCCATGGAAGATGGAAGTAACTGACTAAATAACTAACTAACGTGGTCGCCGACGTGTATGTTGCGAGCAAACTAGGAGGTGGCCCTGACGTCAGTGTAAACAGAGACGCTAATCCAAATCAAACTTCAGGCCCACACACGTACAAGCGCAACTACTGAAAAGAGTACAGTTCTATATCCAAAATATGCACTTATCCAATGACACACAAACACTCAGCTTCAAGAGATGGTGGTACGAAATTGCTAAGCTGTGACACTGCTCTGAGGGCGCGTCCAGTTGGTGCAACGACAGTCTTCGGTCCGGCGTAGGCACCGACGTGGTGGCGTCCTGCATTGTGAGACGCCTTCGGTTCCTCCTTCGGACAGGTGAGCTGCAATGAAGTGGAGCGGTAGTGACGATGCCTCTCGGAACTGGTACTTAGAAGGTCTCTCGCTGGAACTCTCGAAGGAACACTCCTCCGACGGTTAAGCCACGGAGTGCGACTTGTATCCTGCGGAACTGCGACACTAAGCTGCACGCTATTCGTTCCACGACAAGCGTGGCGCGAAACGCAGTTCCGTCCCGCAAGCGACCTCCGTAGCAAGCCTCTAGAATTTGCTGGCGGACTAGCATCGCCTGGCATGTTAGCCGTCCCGCATAGCTTCCGTTGCTTGGCGGAAGTCTAACATACAGGAGCTGCTGCTCAGGGGCACAACACACTGCGCCGCTGATAAAACCACTTCGTGCAGGTGCCTTAGCTCTTCCACTAACCTAGGTTTGTTTAGGCCCAGAACGAGGGGCAACACTAAAAATCGGTAGAAGAAAAGTTTTGTAAGCGATCTCATCGCAAATGAAACACTTTTAATCCTTTTTATTTTTTAAGTAGTCAGGCTTCTGACTGATGCGTTCGGCCAGGAATTGCCCTCCTGTGCCAACCCCCTCATTTCGCAGTAGCACTTGCAACCTATGATCTCAATTATTTGCTGATATACCCCAGTCTCTTTCTTCTTCTACAGTTTTTGCCCTCTATACCTCCTTCTAGTACCATGGAGGTCATTCCCCGAAGTCTTTACAGATGCCCTATCACCCTGTCCCTTCTCCTTGTCAGTGTTTTCCAAATATCCTTCTCTTCTCCGATTCTGCGCGGAACCTTTTCATTCCATGCCTTATCAACCCACCTTATTTTCAACATTCGTCTATATCACCACGTCTCAAATGCTTCGGTTCTCTTTTATTCCTGTTTTCCCACAGACTATGTTTCACTGCCATATAAACGTACATTCTCAGAAATTCCTTCCTCAAAGTAAGGTCTATATTTGATACTAGTACACTTTCAGCCAGGAATGCCCTTTTTTCCTAGTGCAAGTCTGCTTTTGATCTCCGCCTTGTTCCGTCCGTTATTGATTATTTTGCTGTCTAGACACTAACACTCCTTAACTTCACCTACTTTGTGACCATAAACCCTGATGTTAAGTTTCTCGGTCTTCTCATTTCTGCTACTTCCGGTCTTTCTCCAGTTTACTCTCAGTCCGTATTCTGTACTCATTAGACTGTTCATTCCATTTAGCAGATCATTTAATTCTTCTTCTCTTTCACTCAGGACAGCAGTGTCATCAGCAAACAGTATCATTGATATACTTTCACCCTGAATTTTAATCCCACCCCTAAACCATTCTTTTATTTCCATCATTGCTTCTTCGATGTAGAGACTGAACAATAGGGGCGAAAGCCTACATCCCTATCTTATACCCTTTTTAATCCGAGCAGTTCGTTCTTGTTCGTCGACTCTTATTATTCCCTCTTGGCTCTTGCACATACTGTATATCACCCGTCCCTCCCTACAGATTACCCCTATTTTTTATGAATTTCGAACATTTGCACCATTTTACATTGTCGAACGCTTTCTCCAAGTCGACAAATCCTACGAAAGTGGCTGCGTGGGCCGCCATATCGGTGGGTGACCTTGAACGAGTTTCGCTCGGCCGCCGCTAGAGCGGAGAGGATCGCGCTATAGTTCTAACTAAGCGCGATCCGCTGGAAAAATACAGGAAGCGGCCGCCATGTTGGTTTCTCGGCGCACTACTTCCTGCTGCGCCTAGCTTATCTGTGATGTACATCCGCTATGCAGGCGCTGCACGCTCATTCTACTCGAGGCAGCCGCACTGAGCACACAGCCATGCCGTACAGGAGGAGAAGATATACAAGAAGATCAAGATTGCCTGTGTACAAGACTGTGGATACATTTAGTCTTACTCCTAATAATGTAGCACAAGAAGAGCTACTAAATGGACCTATTACTTTTGTAGGAGCTAAGATTCATTTTTCTTGTACAACTACAGAGGTTGTAACTGGTAATAGTTGGTTAACTATTGCTATTGTAAGGGGCAGTGATAAGCCTCAATTCTATTGAATTTCGAACATTTGCACCATTTTACATTGTTGAACGCTTTTTCCAAGTCGACAAATCCTACGAAAGTGTCTTTATTCTTCTTTAGTGAACTACACTTTCCTACAACATTAAATCTTGCATTTCTCTTCCCTTATGCTTACTTCATAATAGAGTTTCACCATGAAACACTTCAGCAAGACGCTCCTACACACTTGATTTTGATAAATGATTCCAGTGATTAGTCACCAATAATATATTTATACCATACTGCACCCTTTTGTCTAATTTAAGCCCACTTCATGTTATTTTCTTTGTAACAGGTACTTTTTCTGCAGTCTCAAGTTTCCACTTGATTACCTCAGGATGTTCATTTTTACTAACCGTTTTAGTAAGCTGACTCGATACACCTGTCAGGAAACGGAAGAACTCTATGTTTACAACCTCTGGCCAAATCTGTGCAGCCGGCCGGGGTGGCCGAGCGGTTCTAGGCGCTACAGTTTGGAACCGCGCGACCGCTACGGTCGCAGGTTCGAATCCTGCCTCTGGCATGGATGTGTGTGATGTCCTTAGGTTAGTTAGGTTTAAGTAGTTTTAAGTTCTAGGGGACTGATGACCTCAGAAGTTAAGTCCCATAGTGCTCAGAGCCATTTGAACCATTTTTGAAATCTGTGCATCTGATGGCAAACATGCAATTCTTCATTCCCGCAGTTAACCTCTCTTCCTTCCTCTCCACCGCTAGTCTCCATGCTTTCTTCTCTTGTATCGATAATATATCAAGATTTTTACTACTATAATAATTTAACTTTAAAATGGTGGTTTACGAATGCAAACAAGAATAAAAGAATTATAACGTGAAATGAGGTTGACTGATGCCTTAGTGATGATAATGGCTTACTTAGAGACCGTCAAAAGTGACCGACGATGACGACATGTGATTTGGTGGTAAACTCCCTGAAAATTCCCATGACAACGGCAAATCAATCTTTGCATCATTCATGAAGTGTATGTAACTGCTGTTCATACGTCTCCAATCAAGACTTTTCTTGTCTTTGCTACTTTTTACAAAGTATCTATTCGAAAAGGGAGGAGAAACTTTTGTCTGTGGCCGTTTAATTCGGTTAATGAGTACGAAGTATTTCGCGACGGAGTTCTTGGATAAAAGTTTCTCAGTTAACACGCACCGTGAAATTCGGATAAAATCCCAAGTTTTTGATGACCGCCCCCATCCCCTTCGCCAGGGGCTGATTCTGACTGTCCTCAAGCTACCAGAGTTCTCAGTTTTACGCTGAGAGTACGGCACTTCACTGACTGACGTCAGGGATCTGGCACACGCACAGGTGGCGCCGGCTCCTTTCATAGACTACGTCCAGCTTCACCAGCAGTGCCACCGATCGTGTCAGGAGTCAAACTACGTGCATTCTTCCTCTGTAATCTTTCTTTACCAAATTCACGTTCTGATGTACAGCTAAGTGCATGTCCAGTGTCTCTGTTGAAGTTGTTATCTACTTTCCACTGCTTTCCTAATCAACGAGTCACAACAGTTCGAAGCGTGACTCAGAATTCTCGTACATTCAATCATAGCCTTACGTTAATTAGAATGTGCTCAGGCATCGATGATTTTTTTCTCCTACGTCAGGTGTTTCCTGCAGCACACCTTGACAAACGCTACATAAGTACACGTTCCTACCAGCACCATATATCCTCATCGGTCTACGCGCCTCCCACAAGATCTACTCCTCCTCCAGAGTCCCTTCTCTTATTGCTCTTGCCCCTACGGACTCATGCCCGGGATGCACTCACATTCCCCGGCAGGTACAGAGAGACATCAGAAATTTATTAAATGCTAAAATACGTCGGGACTGACGCCATAAATGCACCAGATTCAACACAAAAACCACAAGAACCATCCCATACTTAAGGAAGGAGAGACACACTGCAGTCAGTTGCAATCCCATTAGTTTTTATTATACTTGTAAATGTAGATTTCTGCTATAAATAGCCATCTTCAGTGCTTTTTAGTTACAGATCAACAGACTCGCGGCGGTTCATGTCTCCATACGATCCCACAGGCATGATCCACATATGGCGACCTGAACTGCCTCAAGTCTGTTGAGTTGTAATTAAAATACACCGAAGATGGCTATTTATAGCCGAAATCTAGATTTATAAGTACAATAAAAACTAATGGGATTGCGACTGACTGCCGTGTGTCTCTCCTTTCTTACAATACGCAGCCTCTGTGCAAAACGGTTCCTGATGGAATCAAAGATGGTCATCCAATACTTGACACCTAAGCAAAGCTGATCATTTCGCGCCCAATTTTCATTACTGCCTGTTCCCTACAGTTTATGAACGCACAGATTCAATTGTCCCGCCCCCGGATCCCAGCTTTCAGTACGTCACCAAACATACTCATACTCAATTATATGCACCATCACAGAACATGACTTAAAACAAGTACTTCGAAAATAACGCAACACTTCCCCTGGTGGCGACTGCATTATCTCTCTAAACAGAAAAAAGTACCCCTTTCCTTCCTAGTTCTCTTGGAACCCTTTGTAACACGACCCGAAACTGCGCATAATCTTCAGTGTTGTGTCTAGGAATCCTGCATTCTCGGTTCGCTGGACGAACAACTCGTATTAATGAGTTTTGTTACAAAAAGACAGTTAGAGATACTTAGCGTTGGCAATCACACAGATGTGTCGCAAGCAAAGAATGACATACGAAATAATCAGTCTTTGCAGTGACTGCTGATCTCTAACTAACTAAAGTCTTTCCTGAAATGCTATCGAAGTGTCTAACGTTGGCGCTGCTATCCAAGTGAGCCGCCACCAGTCGGGCTCGGCGCTTGCGTTGTCTCCACATAGGGGCCGCTGCTGTCGCGTTGTCGTCCCGGAAGGGAGGTCGGTCAGCGAGCGATTGGCTGACCTCTCCTCACAGCCTTCCCTTCTTTATCGTTCCCGACTGACGTGCCGGCACTTGTCTTTACGCCTTAACATTCAGAGTCATACTTTACCTCAAACTGCACAAACCTGCTGCTCATACCTCCTCTTACCGTCACCTCAACATCACTTCGGTGTTTACCAACGTCTTTGAATCCTTTCTCTTCCGACGCATCCGTCAACTCCTGCTAGCCCGAGTGTCTATCGTCTGTATTTCTCCTCTGATGAACAGCTCCTGTATCTCATTCACCTCTTACCTCACCGGCTCAAACACCAAAAAATTCGCTTTTTTTGTATCATTCGAGCAGGAGAAATCCTGTAGCCGAATTTGGTGTTCCAGTCTCCTTTTTAAAATTTAAAATTAACCACGTCCGTCTTATTGCACCATTCATCTCTAACCGTCCATCCTTTGTCACTGTTAACAATTCCAATTCCCATCTTGTCCATCCCACTACAGGCATGCTCCTAGGCTCTTTCTCCTCTCTCCCTTATCTCCTCTACACTGCCGCTAAGCCCAAACTACTTCCACCAGTCCGGCTCCTTCAGTATGCAAATAACACTGCTTTCCTCGCCCTCTGCCCTAGGCTCCAGAAATCACAACGAGCCCTCCAAATCGGTCTCAACGAGTTTACCTCCTGGTGCAACCAATGGCTCCTCAAGACCGACACTTCCAAAACCCAGTCAATAATTATGGGACTAGCCCATCGGACCTTCTATCTCCATGACTTTCACTTATCATTTACGACCATCACACTCAGATAAATGATAGACTAATGTATCTTTGACTAATCCTAGACTGGCAGCCGACTGGGAACCCTACCTACTAGCTATCCGACAGAAATTCCACAATAAACTAAAACTGATAACTGCTGGACTTGGGGATTAACCTATACTATCCTCTACACCAATGAAACCTTGATCTGACTTATCCTCAGCTACACAAATGTTTCGCGGATATCCGCTCCACCTACTTTCAATCAGTCACTCCAAACACATGAACGTCAGGCACTCTGTTTTTTTTCTGTCTGTTTATCTTATCCCACGTGGATCCTCCTCACCACATCGAACATTTTTTCATATACCGTGCTATCCGCGAACTACATTGCAATAAACTTCAGTAAACTTCCATCATTCATCACCAGTCATGCTACGCTGCTGTACCTTTACAAATACATTCCACCATCCCTACACACACACACACACACACACACACACACACACACACACATTCCATATCCTATCACTTTGCAACCACAACCGACTGTATCCCCCAGGTAATGAAATACACCACAATAATTATCAGTCCTACCAACTATAGCTCTTCCGCACCTATCCCATTCCACATCAGGGTTCCCTCTCCCTCGTACTCTCTTCATCTCATCCCATCCCTCCTCTCTTGATACTATTAACCTGCCCACCTACAAAACTCCCCGTTCCTTTCCATTATGCCACACTACATCCTAACATCTTCATCAATTTCATAGATAGAACACTACAGCGATTATATAAGGTGGTTCTAGTGAAACTTTCACTACATGTGATGTTGTAGACTGAAAACTATTTACCGTACGGGCACCAGACTTTGTAGGAACGATGTGTAGACTGTGAGCTGCAGGACTTGCGTTCTTAGCAGTGTTAGCATCATGTCATGCAGATAATCGCATGTACTGGTACGGTGACGCAGGGTTGAAAAACAAGCATCAGTGTACGATACAGGTGCAGATAGTCGGAAAGGTTTTCTTCACAACGCTGTTTTATCAAAACAACAGTGATGCTACAGTTCACGTGTATCATTGCATCTAACGAATAGGAGAGGTCGTCTTTTCACAGCGTGGTTGAAGAACAAGAGTGGGAAGTTCGAATTAACTGGCGATTTGGGAATTGCTCCTGGGAGATGTTGACGGCCGATTGCGCCACAAATTGTTGAAATGGTTGCTGTTGCCATGTTTAGGTTACAATCAGCAGTCGAGATGGCAATAATATTTGTTTATTTAACGTTTTCGGCTTATGTTAAAGCCATCTTCAGAATTTTTGGCTCTGCTAGGGTTGGAGCAGCAAAGTTGCAAACAGTACTATTACATACGGAGTTAAAACAAGACAGAGAAAAGATGTAGGAAAATTAGAAACAGTACTATTACATATCGCGTTAAAAGAAAATAGAGAAAGGTTGTAGCGTTTACCCCTATGGTTGCTTCTGGAGCCTCCTCGGTTTTCTCGTAATGCCACGATCGTGCACTGTGAATGATGGCTGTGGGGCCAGGGGTTAAATAATGTGCAGTTCCCAGCCAATATAAAACGCTTCACAAGAACTGAAATGTCGTTGCTGTATGAAATTTTCATAGTAAGTTCTCGTAGACCACGTATAAGTACAAAAGAAGTTAAAGCATTGTAAAGCATCAGGCAAGTAGTCATTTACGGCAAAATAAAATAAACAGACTTACAAGAAGCAGTGGTGTGATCTAATGACACTGGTGTGAAAGACAAACACATCGTTCTTACTAATGTTTTGTCGATAGACCAACAAACTAGACAGTGGTGATTCTATGCATGTACGTATATTACATAAGGACGTAAAAACAGATAAAACTAAATTAAAATATATAAGCAAAAATATACACGTCGTTGCCGGCCGCTGTGGCCGAGCGGTTCTAGGCGCTTCAGTCTGTAACCACGCTGCTGCTACGGTCGCAGGTTCGAATCCTGCCTCGGTCATGGATGTGTCTGATGTCCTTAGATTAGTTAGGTTTAAGTAGTTCTAAGTCTAGGGGACTGATGGCCTCAGATGTTAAGCCCCATAGTGCTCAGAGCTATTTGAACCATACACATCGTTGTATATTTATCATTCAGAAATGAATGCTTGTGAAGCGTTTACCATTGGCTGGTGAAGACGTAATCCAAATCAGGCGCTCGAATTGCACAATATTTAGCGCCTGGCTCCAAAGCCATTAATCAGTCAACCATAAGGATAAACACTGCAACCTTTCTGTATTTTCTTTTCACGTAATATGTAATAGTACTGTTTCTAATATTTGCTACAGCTTTTCTCTCTCTTGTTTTAACGCCATATGTAATAGTATTGTTTGCAACTTTGCTGTTCCAAACCTTGCAGGGTCAAAAATTCTGAAGATGGCTTTAACATAAGCCGAAACCGGTAAATGAACAATTATTATTGTGATCTCTACTGTTGATTGTAACCTAAATATTGCACCAGATCGCTGCACTCCATAGGCAATGTCGTCTAAATTTACTGTTGCCGTGGCTGAGAATTATGGATGCAATGTGCGATTTGCAAGCAGTGTACAAGATACGTCACGACAGCTGAACATTCTATGGCCATCATTCGGAAAATACTGAAAAATATTGTGAGAGTGCGGTTCCAGTCTGTCATGGTTGCAGATGGTCGTCACATTCAGCAATGTTTGTAGCTTGTATCATAAACATGGTACGCAATTAACAAATGTTACCTTCTCATGTGGAAATTAAAGTGTGTTTCTATCAACCGAAGTTCGTTATTTCTCTTCCTCATGCCCTTACAAACATTTCTACAAAGTTTCATTGTTCTGTGATAATTCGTTTCTAATGGGGGCCCTCTGATGTAGCGAAACTCTGACTATGACCACCCCGTATTTACAGTCATACCCTTCCCGCCCACAGGACACCCAACGTTTTCTCTCCCTATAACCTTTTTTTCTCCAGTGTAGGACCTGCAACATTTTGGTGACAGCACAACACCCCTTTTTAATAAACACCACTGTCCATTTCAAAGCGTTTTAAAATATCTATTTTTCTTTCATCTTTATCTGTTAGCCTTTCTCATTTTAATTAGAAAAAACGAAAAAAGACCTACATTGTCTTTTACATAAATAGCATAATACATTCATCTTTGAATATATATTAAATAAATTTCTAAATTTGCTACCTTAAATAATGTTGTAAGATCTTTATTTTTATTGTAAGGCATTTTGGTTCAAGAGCAGGACATTGTACCACTGGCAACCTCCCCCCCATCCCCCCCCCCCCCACCACCCCAATCCATATGAGACGAGGTGGGACTAATTAACAATGAAGAACAAACGTCGATCTTTCAAAATTTCGATAGTTGATGTGACCGTGAAGTACAACACAACGATGAGCAGTAGCCCATGCAGAAGGGCCGGCCGAAGTGGCCGCGCGGTTCTGGCGCTGCAGTCTGGAACCGCGGGACCGCTACGGTCGCAGGTTCGAATCCTGCCTCGGGCATGGATGTGTGTGATGTCCTTAGGTTAGTTAGGTTTAACTAGTTCTAAGTTCTAGGGGACTAATGACCTCAGCAGTTGAGTCCCATAGTGCTCAGAGCCATTTGAACCATGCAGAAGGGTCCACGTAACTGCTGCCACGTTTGCAACGAATATTATAAATTCCTGCTACTCCGAAGCTGAGAATATCTTTATAATGAAGTCACACCTTCTACACACTGATCTGTACCCTGAGCCTTAATCTAATTTATGTTTCATGTACGTCAGGTTAAAAGTGGATGTAGAGGCATATATCATTAGAGGTAAGATAGATACTGCCTACAGGAAAATTAAAGAGACCTTTGGAGAAAAGAGAACCGCCTTTATGAAAATCAAGAGTGCAGATGGAAAACCAGTCCTAAGCAAAGAAGGGAAAGCAGAAACGTGGAGGGAGTATATAGACGATCTATACATTGGCGATGTGCTTGAGGACAATATTATGGAAAGGGAAGAGGACGTAGATGATGAAATGGGAGATATGATCCTACGTGAAGAATTTGACAGCGCACTGAAAGACCTAAGTCAAAAAAATGCCCCTGGAGTAGACAACATTCCATTGGTTTATGGTTAAGTGTATAGAACCGGCAATTTTTGAATGTTTGAAATTATCTACTACTCAACTAAAGTAAATAAAAACAATTGACGCTGACCATTAGCTTATAATGTTAACATACTCTGCACTGTGCATGCTACTCCACTAGCCATGACAATAAAAGGAAGTACAAAAGTAACAGATAAAATAAAATCTTTTGAGTGCAAATATATGAAGCTGATTTCATATGATTAAAACACTGAGTAATACTTTATTTTCATGTATGTGGAGCGATATTCAAAAAATAGCCGTTGTGAGTGGATACATACATGTGTATCACTTTGGTCGACACAAGCCTTGGAACACTGTTGTGCATATAAATCTGAGCGCATGTTCTTTGCTGAATATTGGTTGAGTGGAATTCTAGAGAGTTTAAGGAAAAATATGTTTAACTCAGATCCTTTGAATTTCCGACGAGGTAGCTTAAAATGTTGTATCGAGAAGTACATCAATAAAACTAGGTATTGGGGAGCAAACGTCACACTGTGACATTTTGCATGTTTCGAAAACGAAATTATCTATTGAAAAATTAATGGATGTTAGCTAACCGAACCTGGTTGAGTTAATGTCAGTTATAGCTTCAATTGATATTATTTATAAAGACGGTAAAGTTGCGACAAACCAATGACCAAATCAGTTAGCTGTTCGTAGTACCTGCGCTGGTAGAGGATTTAAACCATCTGGTGAGCGTCAGTAGGGTCACCAGAATTATGAGCAAAGTTCTCAGGGAGAATACCCCTGCGTCAGTCGTTAGAATAACAACAACTATGATACTACTATTCGAATTGAAGATGGAGAAGGGAGATTACTATGATAATAATAACCAGGGTAAATAGAAAAGGCGAAACCCGGAGACGTAACCCCAGTTATATGCCACAGAGTGGCGATAGAAACAGTTACTGGGAAAACAGTAACCACACAGATATATCAAGTATACCTAACTCTAAGAAACAGCTCCCAGTCATTGCTAAAGTAGTCGATGATAACAAACAGTCATTAACCAGTAGATTGTAAAACTAATGGTGACGACATCCAGCCCTGGAATGTTGGTCATGGGGTGTAATAAGGGCTATGATAGCGGAGTAAACATACTAATATTCACCTATGGTAGTGGGATGAGGCACGAGGTATGCTAAATTGCTAATAACAGCAGTAATCAATATTCAATTGTTTTGCATTTCACAATAATTTCGCAGTAACAGTTATGCCAGTTACATTTGTTCTCGATACCGGCTCATATGTAAGTGTCATGTCCTCTGGTTTATTAAAACGAAGATGCGAATGATTTACAGATCCCACTCTGCCTGTTAGTAACTGTAGAATCCTAGAAGTTGTCAGTACTACATCAAAGCATGTTAGAGAACAGACCTGCCTACAGGTGACGCTTCGAAGTGTAGTGATAGGATGCATGTTTCTTGTGGTGGAAGGTTTAGTGGTGGACTGCTTAATAGACATTGAGCTACCAAGAGAAATGGATGCAAAGCCAGACATTTCCTCAGGGAAAGGTCTTTTTCAGTGAACTGTGTACCAGTTTCAGTTGACCTACTGAAAGCTGGTGATGCAGAGGGAAGATTCTCTCAATACGTCAAAATAAAGCGGTTAGCTACTAAGGTACTAACATTTTACATACAGGATCCTGCAAATAATACCCTTCTTTGTACTAAGGAATGTATACAATTAAAAGTATGAGAATGAAGCTCCTTCACTGAGAGACAAAGCTCTAAATTACTAGACCTGATAACTACAGATACATATGTCTTCTACGGGAAGCCTTGAGCAATCTGAGGCAATCAATACCACCTGAATTTCATACCCCAAAAAACACTTTGTAATAGTTCCTATTCTCTTCCATAGTTAAATGGAGCAGCAATGGACAGAGTAACTGTGGAGGTCGCTGAATCATAAGACAGTCCACACAGTCGTCAGCTTCTGTCAGTTTCAGAATCTGATGGCTATGTTAGATTAGTGAGATCCAACAACCAAATTAATGTACCTGTCTGAACCACACTGGAAAATATTGATGAATTAATACCAAGATTTCACAAAAAACAATACCATACTAGTGTCGACCTACATAGACATTATTGGCAGGTTCCCCTGACAGCGGAATCTAGCAAATACACAGCTTTTGTCCATTCCATTAAGTTACCAATTCAGAGTGTTCCCATTTGGCCCAAATGTCAGCTGAGGCATCTTTATAGGAGCACTTGACTCTATTCCAGGACCTAAATCATGTGACATTGTTTGTAGATGATTTGATGACTATCTACAGATAACATCGATCTCATTTGAAAGGTCGTGAATAAATTTTCACAATCCGGTGTAACTGATAACCTTGAGAAATCTAAGTTCGGTCACAAAAAAGCAAGTTTCTCGGTTCTAATAACATCACATGGAACACTACCGCACAGTGGAAAGCTCAGTTCAGTGGTTAATCTTCCTGCTCCTTGTATGAGAAAGCATTTAAAAGGATTCATAGGGCCCGCATCCTTTTATTGAAGTTTTGCTCAACTTAAAACCATTTCTGCACATCTATAGAATGAATTTGGAAGTGGTCCAGGTCTCAGGACTGACAGTTAGCATTTGACAGTATTAAATAGGCACTGGTCAGTTTTAAAACTCTTTATCATCCATATGTGAGAGTTGGTTTCTGCCTGCAGGTAGATGCATCATGCGCGAGATGGGGGCCTGTCTCTTCCAAATAAGGGAAGTAGACGAAACGTCTACATTATGTACCGTTACCTTCATGAGCACAATGTTGTCCTGCAAAAGAGGATATTCAGCTACCGAGCTGGAGACTATGGCAATTGCGTGGGCATTTCGAAAATTTTATCACTACATGGATGGGGCACACTCGGAAGTATATTGCTAACATCAGGATCTGAATTTTCTAATAACTTGCAACCTTGTACAAGCACGCATAGCAAGGTGAATAAACCACATGAATGAGAAGGATAAGTTAGTAGTGGACACCCTGTGAGGTTGCGTAAAATTTTCCATGTAACCCAGGAAGTAATTTAATGATCTGCAGAATTAATAGTGTCATTGATGAAGAACGCAGGAAATATTACCAATATCTCTGTACGTATGTGGCCACATTACACAGTGCAGATAGTGCAGCTTTGTAAAACAGTTATAACAAAACCTGAATCGAAAGCTCACCGTACATTACACCACAACCAAAGATCTTTTCTTCTATAATAGGAAGCTGGTGTCCGACCAGTGGTACCAGTGATGCATGTGCAACTAGGGGTATTGCAAATATTACTTAATAGAGTACACTCACTGCGTGTGAGGATACTTTGGTGTCATTAAATGTGGACAAAACACGTATTGCTACCTTCCTAACATGGGCAGAAAAGCGCGAAACTCACTAAAATCCAGCACTATCTGTCGAAAAACCAATGAAATCTAATCGATGTTAATTATACACAATTTTGCCTACATAACTATTACAGACAGTTGCAAGAGGTGTCCGTGGATGCCATGCAAGAGCCCATTCGATTTATTTACAAAAATATTCTTTCTCTGCTGACGAACAATCCAACCAATTTAACCAGGTGTTGCTCGTGAAATTTCCTGCGCTACCAACAAATAAAACAAATCTTTACATCGAAAAACAATCTGGAAACTAGTTGTTGCGTACATGTTCTGGGGCGGTCTTCTATTTCCTTTCTCAAAACATAACGTTACACAAGTACATCACAGTACCATAGGAACAAAATAATCAGTTTATGAATTATCGTGCACATTGCGACGTATCACAAGTGAGTCTTAAGTATGGATAATTGTGGGAATACACCATCTTTTTTCTCCTAATCAGGGTCTGTGTGTGTAAAAATGTCATCAACTTTTAATGTATATCCATTGGCGGTGAACTGTCAGTGTTGTGAATATCTGTTGAAACTTTCCAAATTAACATTTATTTAGTTTGTTTTGCTTACAGTCGAGTTCAGGATTTACTTTTTTTTTGTTACACAATAGTAAATTTTAAGAAATTTGCTACCTTTTCCGTATATTTCCGATCTTCATTAGGTTGTGAGGCTGTGTAGTGAGACACAGCCAGAAATCTTCTTTGCTTTTTTTTCTTCTGTCAGAAAGTAGTGTACTGTATACAGTTATACAGTTCACAGTATTGCATTTTGCGGTAGGGTACAGAACATCGATGCGGGTTAATCTGCTGGTGTAATATATTTGGGAGCCGTTCTTTTTATACTCGACAGCTTCTGTCTGACAATCTGCCAAATTTCAGTTATTTTCTTTCTTTCTTTTTCTACATCTACATTTATACTTCGCAAGCCACCCAACGGTGTGTGGCGGAGGGCACCTTACTTGCCACTGTCATTACCTCCCTTTCCTGGTCCAGTCGCGTATGGTTCGCGGGAAGAACGACTTCCGGAAAGCATCCGTACGCGCTCGAATCTCTCTAATTTTACATTCGTGATCTCCTCGGGAGTTATAAGTAGGGGGAAGCAATATATTCGATACCTCATTCAGAAACGCACCCTCTCGAAACCTGGCGAGCAAGCTACACCGCGATGCAGAGAGCCTCTCATGCAGAGTCTGCCACTTGAGTTTGCTTAACATCTCCGTAACGCTATCACGGTTACCAAATAACCCTGTGACGAAACGCGCCCCTCTTCTTTGGATCTTCTCTATCTCCTCTGTCAACCCGACCTGGTACGGATCCCACACTGATGAGCAATACTCAAGCATAGGTCGAACAAAGTGTTTTGTAAGCCACCTCCTTTGTTGGTGGACTACATTTTCTTAGGACTCTCCCAATGAATCTCAACCTGGCACCCGCCTTATCAACAATTAATTTTATATGATCATTCCACTTCAAATCGTTCCGTACGCATAATCCCAGATATTTTACAGAAGTAACTGCTACCAGTGTTTGTTCCGCTATCGTATAACATACAATAAAGGATCCTTCTTTCTATGTATTCGCAATACATTACATTTGTCTATGTTAACGGTTAGTTGCCACTCCCTGCACCAAGTGCCTATCCGCTGCAGATCTTCCCGCATTTCGCAGCAATTTTCTAATGCTGCAACTTCTCTGTATACTACAGCATCATCCGCGAAAAGCCGCATGGAACTTCCGACACTATCTACTAGGTCATTTATGTATATTGTGAAAAGCAATGGTCCCATAACACTCCCCTGTGGCACGCCAGAGGTTACTTTAACGTCTGTAGACGTCTCTCCATTGATAACAACATGCTGTGTTCTGTTTGATAAAAACTCTTCAATCCAGCCACACAGCTGGTCTGATATTCCGTAGGCTCTTACTTTTTTCATCAGGCGACAGTGCGGAACCGTATCGAACGCCTACCGGAAGTCGAGGAAAATGGCATCTACCTGGGAGCCTGTATCTAATATTTTCTGGGTCTCATGAACAAATAAAGCGAGTTGGGTCTCACACGATCGCTGTTTCCGGAATCCATGCTGATTCCTACATAGTAGATTCTGGGTTTCCAAAAACGACATGATACGCGAGCAAAAAACATGTTCTAAAATTCTACAACAGATCGACGTCAGAGATATAGGTCTATAGTTTTGCGCATCTGCTCGACGACACTTCTTGAATACTGGGACTACCTGTGCTCTTTTCCAATCATTTGGAACCTCACGTTCTTCTAGAGAATTGCGGTAAACGGCTGTTAGAAAGGGGGCAAGTTCTTTCGCGTACTCTGTGTAGAATCGAATTGGTATCATGTCAGGTCCAGTGGACTTTCCTCTGTTGAGTGATTCCAGTTGCTTTTCTATTCCTTGGACCCTTATTTCGATGTCAGCCATTTTCTCGTTCGTACGAGGATTTAGAGAAGGAACTGCAGTGCGGTCTTCCTCTGAGTAACAGCTTTGCAAAAAGGTGTTTAGTATTTCAGCTTTACGCGTGTCATCCTATGTTTCAATGCCATTATCATCCCAGAGTGTCTGGATATGTTGTTTCGATCCACTTACTGATTTAACGTAAGACCATAACTTCCTAGGATTTTGAGTCAAGCCGGTAGATAGAATTTTACTTTCGAATTCACTGAACGCTTCACGCGTAGCCCTCCTTACGCTAACTTTGACATCGTTTAGCTTCCGTTTGTCTGAGAGGTTTTGGCTGCGTTTAAATTTGTAGTGAAGCTCTCTTTGCTTTCGCAGTACTTTCCTAACTTTTTTATCGAACCACGGTGGGTTTTTCCCGTCCCTCACAGTTTTAATCGCCACGTACCTGTCTAAAACGCATTTTACGTTTGCCTTGAACTTTTTCCATAAACACTCAACATTGTCAGTGTCGGAACAGAAATTTTCGTTTTGATCCGTTAGGTAGTCTGGAATTAGTCTGGAATCTGCCTCCTATTACTCTTGCTAAACAGATAAACCTTCCTCCCTTTTTTTATATTCCTATTTACTTCCACATTCAGGGATGCTGCAAGGCCTTATGATCACTGATTCCCCATTCTGCACACAAACCAGTGTCCCTCGCTGTTGATTAAATTACAAGAAGGACAGGATACTGAATTTTCTAGATGGACATCATAAAGTGTAGACTTGGTCGGTACTTCTCTGTTAACTGCTTTAAACCAGGTTGCCCTCACGTTTAATGATAGATTCTGACAGCTCATTTTCTTGCAGATGCCTTTCCAATCATAGACTGGAAATGTTAATTCAATCGCACTTTTACTTTTGTTTCGCATCAGTTTAAGTTATATTTTCCCTGTCTTCGTCATATTCTGCTCCAGCATGTTTTTCTCTATATAACTGAATTCAGTTAAATCGAGCAATGGAAAATCCAGGACGGAATGCAACAATACGAGAGAAGGAAAGTTGCTGCTCACCATATAGCGGAGATGTTGAGTCGCGATAGGCGCAATAAAAGGATTCACACAATCATAGCTTTCGGCCATTAAGGCCTTTGTCAGCAGTAGACACACATACAAACACACACACACACACACACACACACACGCGCGCGCGTGCGCGCGCGCAAGCGCAACTTGCACACAAGTCTGCAATCTCAGAGAGCTGAAACTATACTGTGATCAGCAGAACCAATGCATGATGGGAGTGGTGACTGGGTGGGGGTAAGTAGAAGGCTGGGGAGGAGAGGGGGGATATTATGGTGGGAGTGGCAGACAGTGCAGTGTTACAGTTTAGATGGAGGGTAGGAGAGAAGGTGCGGAGGGGGGAGGGGGTAAGTAGCGGAAAGGAGAGAAATAAAAATAAAAATTAAAAGACATTAAAGGACTGGGTGTGGTGGTGAAATGACGGGTGTGTAGTGCTGGAATGGGAACAGGGAGAGGGTTGGATAGGTGAGGACAATGACTAACAAATATTGAGGCCAGGAGGGTTATGGGAACATAGGATGTATCGCAGGGAAAGTTCCCACCAGCACAATTAAGAAAAGCTGGTGTTTGTGGGAAGGATCCATATGGTACAGGCTGTGAAGCAGTCATTGAGATGAGGGGTATCATGTTTGGCAGCATGTTCAGCTACAGGGTGGTCCACTTGTTTTTTGGCCACAGTTTATTTGTGGCCGTTCATGCAGACAGACAGCTTGTTGGTTGTCATGCCTACATAGAATGCAGCACAGTGGTTGCAGCTTAGCTTGTAAATCACATGTCTGGTTTCACAGGTACCCCTGCCTTTGATGGGTAGGTGATGTTAGTGACCGGAGTAGGTGGTGGTAGGAGGATGTATGGGAAAGGTATTGCATCTAGGTCTATTACAGGGGTATGTGCCATGAAATAAGGGATTGGGAGCAGGGGTTGTGTTAGGATGGACGAGTATATTGTGTAGGTTCAGTGGACGGGGGAATACTACGGTAAGAGGGGTGGGAAGGATAGTGGGTAGGACATTTCTCATTTCAGGGCATGACGAGAGGTAATCCAAACCCTGGTGGAGAATGTAATTCAGTTGCTCCAGTCCCAGAAGGTACTGAGTTACGAGGGGACTGTACCTCTGTGGTCGGACTGTGGAACTTTGGGAGGTGGTGGGAGACTGGAAAGATAAGGCACGGGAGATTTGTTTTTGTACAAGGATGGGAGGATAATTACGATCAGTGAAGGCTTCAGTGAGACCCTCTGTATATTTAGAGAGGGACTGCTCGTCACTGCAGATGCGACGACCACGGATGGCCAGGGTGTACAGAAGGGACTTTTTGGTATGAAACGGATTGCAGCTGTCGAAGTGGAGGTATTGTTGGTTGTTAGTAGGTGTGATATGGACGGAGGTACTGATGTAGCCATCTGTGAGGTGGAGGTCAACATCTAGGAAGGTGGCTTGTTGGACTGGGTAGGACCAGGTGAAGCAAATGGGGGAGAAGTTGTTGAGGTTCTGGAGGAATATGAATAAGGTGTCCTCACCTTCAATCCAGATAGCAAAGATTTCATCAAGGAATCTGAACCAGGTGAGGGGTTTATGGTTCTGGGTTTTTAGGAAGGATTCCTCTACATGACCCATGAATAGGTTAGCATAGGATGGTGCCATGCGGGTGCCCATAGCCGTACCATGGATTTGTTTGTAGGTAATGCTTTCAAAGGAGAAGTAATTGTGGGTGAGGATATAGTTGGTCATGGAGACTAGGAAGGAGGTTGTTGGTTTAGAATCCATCGGGCGTCTGGAAAGGTAGTGTTCGATAGCAGTAAGGCCATGGGCAATAGGAATGTTAGTGCACAGGGAGCTGGCGTCAATAGTGACGAGCAGGGCACCATGTGGTAAAGGGAAAGGAACTGTGGAGAGTCGGTCGAGGAAATGGTTGGTACCTTTGATATAGGAGGATGGATTCCAGGTAATAGGTTGAAGATGTAGGTCTACAAGAGCAGAGATTCTCTGAGTGAGGGCACAGTAACCGGCCACAATGGGGCGTCCTGGGTGGTTGGGTTTATGGATTTTAGGAAGCAGGTAGAATTTGGGAGTGCAGGGAGTGGTAGGGGTAAGTAGAGAGACGAATCTGAACCAGGTGAGGGGCTTTGGATTCTGTGTTTATAGGAAGGATTCCTCTAAATGGTGTATGAATAGGTTAGCATAGGATGGTGCCATGCAGGTGTCCATAACTGTACCCGGGATTTGTTTATAGGTAATGCCTTCAAAGGAGAAGATACGTACCCCACCCAGTCGCCACTCCCATCATGCACTGGTGCTGCTGCTCGCAGTGTAGTTTCAGGTCTCTGAGACTGCAGACATGTGTGCAAGTTGCGCTTGCGTGAGTGTGTGTGTGTGTGTGTGTGTGTGTGTGTGTATGTTTGTCTACTGCTGACAAAGGCCTTAGTGGCCGAAAGCTATAATCGAGTGAATCTTTTTGTTGTGCCTATCGCGACTCAGCATCTCCGCTATATGGTGAGTAGCGACTTTCCTTCTCTCGTATTGTTGAATTCAGTTAAAAATTGTTTCAGATATTTAATTCCGGTTGGGACGTGTTGCACATTTATTGATGGATTCACACTGACTGGTGTAAATATGCTGAGCAAGTGCGATGTTAAGCTCTCGAATGATCTTTTCCATAATTTGTACATTGTACATACAAATAAGGCTTTACGCTTTATGTTATCATCCACAAGGCTTATTTCACCTCTCTCTGTTGAGAAAGTGTCGAATTTAACTTTGAATAACTTTCCAAAGGTTACAAAATGCACCAAAGGCCGACATAATTCTGGTAGTTGTGTCTCGATATCTAATATTTTCATATGGGAGATGACGTTTAACTCTCCTGAGTTTTGCATACGTATTCCGAGTCAGATATTGATGATATTTGATTGTGAGACCCACGTCATCAGAAAATACCCAACAAATACTAATTTGAGCATTTGTGTACAGTCCTCTTGTCTGTTACTCCAGAGTGACTAGCACCGGTTCTAGTGTGATGTGGGACAGGCCAATCGGCACTGGACATTCCTATCTTACCGAACTGTTGCAGTTCAATGTTCTCATTAGTTAGATGAACGTTGGCTTAATATTCTGAACATTAATTTGATAAAGCGTTGTGGAAAACACATTACCGCCATCGTCTCGAATAAGTAATGATGATTTACTCCGTCAAAGGCTTCTTGAAAGTCTAGTGACGTTACAGCGCATTTCAGTTTTAGAGTATCTGCTAAGGCTATTACATCTCTATAGCCACGCACAGTCTGTATAATCGCTCTGTCCTTACCCACGCTGGTTTGGTAAGGGCCGGTTACTGTAAGCATTACATTCTTGAACCCGTAAGCTAGTATACCTGTCATGATCTTATAGTCACTATCCAGCATAGTTATGTGTCTAAGGTTTTCGATGGATACACTGTGTGGGTTTTTTGGAATTATAACCACAATTCTTAGTAGTATTCTATATGACTATAAACGGTTCATAGAGCGCCACTTTTATTAGATTCTAGGTTACTTCCGTTCAATCTAAAGTTTTTTAAGTTAAAAATGTCCGAACCGTATCAACTTATCGAATGAACAGACATTGCTGTAGTTTCATCCATTTCATCAGCCCACGACATTTGAGAGACAATATTGCGACTACCTCTTTCTATTTTACTTAATATGGTAGCTGAGTAGCCGAGTACAACTGACCCTCGATTTGGAGCGATAGAAACAGCCAACAAGTTGCGGACTTGTGGTTGACATGATATAGATAGATTTTGTACTACGTTTTCCACTCGTCTTTCAGTTAATTTAGCACTGGCCAGCTATGCCTTCTCATGTGTTGAAGGCGCGGTGTGTTGCATTTCTGAGTGTGAGCCTTTGCTGTTTCTGCCACGCGGGGTAGCAGCGCCGTCGAGGCGTCCTATCACGGTTCGCACGGCTGCCCCCGTCGGAGGTTGGAGTCCTCCCCTGGGCATAGGTGTCTGTGTTGTCATTAGCGTAAGTTACTTTAAGTTAGATTACGTACTGTGTAAGCTTAGGGACCGATGACCTCAGCAGTTTGGTCCCATAGAAACATACCACAAATTTCCAATATTTGCTGTTTCTTTTGAGAGCGGACTCTAGTTGAAGTTTCGTCATTATTGGTAACAGTTTCCATTCATGGCTGTTCTCACCAACAGAGAGGGTCTCTCATTGCTGTCTGCAACAGACTCGTTTAGAGGATCCACATCTGAGTCTTTTGGATGTGCTCCAGTCGAAGTCACATCTTGTGTAACATTGATTCCATGGGTGTATTCTAGTCCATCTTGCATCTGCATTTCCTGGTCTCTGTGCAGTACTAGTGACATTTGCATTGGCAGTGATTTCGGTGTCTACAGTCGCTTGTCACAGTAAATCAGCAGCCATTACATACATCACTGATAAAGTAGTGACAGCTGCAGGCCACAAGGTCTCGACTTTACGCAACAGGCTGACGCACCGTTGCAAACACTGGGTGGCCACCTCGCCTGTAGAGCCTCACGCTGAGCAGCTACCAGGCTGTCCTTCATACGAAACTTGGACTCGGCGGCCGCTGCGTACGTCACTGATAAAGTAGTGTCAGTTGCAGGACGCGGAGCCTCAAATGCACAAAAGTGGCCCACATGCCTAAATAAAGACTGGGCGGCCACCTGACTTGAAGAGCCACGAGCTGACCAAGTACCAGGCCGTCCTACATACGAAACTGTGGCTCAGCAGGCGCTGCATACGTCAGTGACAAACTAATGACAGCTTTAGAAAATGGTGCTTCACCTGTACACAAATGGCCCACGCGGCTCTGCGAACACTGGGCAGCTACCTGGTCCGTAGAGCCACTTGCTCAACGGGTACCCGGCTGTCCTTCATACGAAACAATGTCTCGGATGCAGCTGCGTACATCGCTGATAAAGTAGTGACAGTTGCAGGCCAAAAAGCCACGCCTGTACGCAACTTGCCCACACGCCTCTTCAAGCACTTGGCTGCCACATGGAGTGTAGAGACACACGCTGAGCAGGTACCAGGCCGTCCTTCATATGAAACTATCGCTCCGCAGCCACTGCGTACGTCACTGATAAAGTAGTGAGATTTGAAGGCCACGGGGCCTCACCTATACGCAACTAGCTGACGCACGTTAACAAACACTGGGTTGCCACCTAGCCTGTAGAACCACACGCTGGGCAGCTACCTGGCTGTTCTTCATACAAAACTATGACTCGGCAGCCGCTGCATAAGTCAGTGATAAAGTAGTGACAGTTGCAGGCAACAGAGCCTCGCCTGTACGCAACTGGCTGACTTACCTATGCAGACAATGGGTGGCCACCTGGCGAGTAGAGCCACATGCGGTGGAGGTAACACACTGTTCTTCGTACCAATCCTTGGCTCGGAAGCCGCTGTGAACGTTAGTGATGATGTAGTGACAGTTGCAAGCCGCGGGGCCTCGCCTGTACGCCACTGGTCCCGCACCTCTGCAAAACCTGGGCGGCAACCTGGCACGTAGAGCCACAATCTGAATAGGTACCAGGCTAACCTTCATTCGTAACTGTGGCTCAGCAGGCGCGGTACGTATCAGTGATAAAGTAGTTACTGTTCTAGGCTGCTGGGCCTCAACTGCACACAACTGGGCCATACGCTCCATACGCTTCTGCAAACACTGAGTGGCCAACTGTCCTGTAGAGCCACACGCTGAGCAGGTATCAGGCGGTCTTTCATACGAAACGGTTGCTCAACAGATGTGTCACATGTCAGTGAAAAAGTAGTGCCAGTTAAAGAATGCGGGGCCTCACCTGTACGCAGCTCGCCCACACACTTCTGCAAACACAGGACAGCCACCTGGCCTGTAGGTTCACATGCTCAGAACCTACCAGGCTGTCATTAATACGAAACAATGACTCAGCAGCCACTATGTACGTTAGTGATAAAGTAGTGACAGTTGTAGGCCACAGGGCCTCGCCTGCATACAACTAGCCCACGTGCCTCTGCAAAGACAGTGCAGCCACATGTCCTGTAGAGCCACACGCTGTGGAGGTACCAGGTGGCCCTTCATACGAAACTATGGCTCAGCAGCTGCTGCGTACGTTAGTGATAAAGTGATGACATTTGTAGGCCACTGGGCCTCGCCAGTACACAGCTGATCCAAGCGCCTCTCCAAAACCTGTGCGGTAACGTGACCTGTAGAGGCGCATGCTGAGCATGTACCAGGCTGTCCTTCATAAAAAAAACTGTGGCTCAGCAGGTGCAGCACATATCAGTGATAAAGTAGTGACAGTTGTAGGCCACAGGCCCTCACCTCTATACAACTGGCCCATGCGCATCTGCAAGCACTGGGCGGTCACCTGTACTGTAGAGCCACACGCTTTGGAGGTACCAGGTGGATCCTCATACAAAACTACGGCTCAGCAGCCGCTGCATATATCAGTGATAAGGTAGTGACTGTTGTAGGCCGCGAGGCCCCGTCTGTATACTTGTGGTCCACATTCTTCTGTAAACAATGGGAGGCCATTGTGCCTGTACAGCCACACGCTGAATAGGTACCAGGCTGACCTTCGTATGGTACTTAGGCTCAGCAGCCGCTGCCTACGTCAGTGATAAAGTAGTAACAGTAACTTGCTATGGGGCCTCGTCTGTACACAACTGGTCACCACGCCTCTGCAAAACCTCAGTTGCCACCTGGCCTCTAGAGCCACACTCTGAGGAGGTACCAGGCTGTCATTCATACGAAACTGTGACTCAGCAGCAACTGGGTACATTAGTGATACAGTAGTGACAGTTGTAGCCGGCCGAAGTGGCCGTGCGGTTAAAGGCGCTGCAGTCTGGAACCGCAAGACCGCTACGGTCGCAGGTTCGAATCCTGCCTCGGGCATGGATGTTTGTGATGTCCTTAGGTTAGTTAGGTTTAACTAGTTCTAAGTTCTAGGGGACTAATGACCTCAGCAGTTGAGTCCCATAGTGCTCAGAGCCAGCCAGTGACAGTTGTAAGCCGCGGGTCCTCTCCTGTACACAACTGGCCAGCGCGCTTCTGTAAACAAAGGTCATCTGTCTCGCCTGTAGAGCCACACTCAGAGCAGGTACCAGGTTGACCTCCATACGGTACTATGGCTCGGCAGCCGCTGCCTATGTCAGTGATAAAGTAGTGACAGATGCAGGCTATGGGGCCTCGGCTGTATCAAACTGGCCCACGCACCTCTGCAAACACCGGGCAGTCACCTGGCCTATAGAACCACACGTTGAGGAGGTACCATATGGTCCTTCATACGAAACTATGGCTCATCAGATGCTGCGTGTGTCAGTGATGATCTAACGACAGTTGTAGGCCACGGGGCCTCTCCTCTGGCCCACGTGCTTCTGCAAACACTAGGCGGCCATCCGACCTGTAGAGCCACATTCTGAGCAGGTACCAGGCTGACCTTCATGTGGTGTCACCGCCAGACACCACACTTGCTAGGTGGTAGCTTTAAATCGGCCGCGGTCCGTTAGTATACGTCGGACCCACTATCAGTGATTGCAGACCGAGCACCGCCACACGGCAGGTCTAGAGAGACTTCCTAGCACTCGCCCCAGTTTTACAGCCGACTTTGCTAGCGATGGTTCACTGTCTACATACGCTCTCATTTGCAGAGACATTTTAGCATAGCCTTCAGCTACGTCATTTGCTACGAGCTAGCAAGACGCCATATTCAGTTACTAAGAATGTATTCTGAAAAGATAATATTGTGCATCATGTACCGTCAAGAGCGACGTTCATCATTAATGGATTAAAGTTAAGTATCAAAATAATTACGTCCGCTACCTGAATTCTAATTGCTTGTCATGTTCCAGACCTCACGTCAGTATAGTTCTTCCCTCCTCACGCCAGCCTGCGTGAGCTAAAACGCGTGCATTTCGGCCTCCTCTAGTAACACGGATCTTCTGCCAACACAACACTTCATACGGTACTTTGGCTCAGCAGCTGCTGCCTACATCAGTGTAAAAGTAGTGACAGTTGCAGGCTACAGGCCCTTGCCTGTATGCAACTGGCCCATGCACCTCTGAAAACACTGGGGCGCCACCTGGCGTGTAGGGCCACATGCTGAGGAGGTACCAGGCTGTCATTAATATGGAACTATGATTCAGCAGCCACTGTGAACGTTAGTGATAAAGTAGTGACAGTTGAAAACCACGGGCCTCGCCTGTATACAACTGGCCCATGCGCCTCTGCAAATACTGGCCGGCCATCTGGCCTCTAGAGCCACATGCTGATCAGGTATCTGGCTGTCCTTCATACGAAACGATTTGCTTTGCTGCCTCACACGTTTACGTTGGACGGGCTGTGCCTCTGGAAAACGACCTTTATATGGTATCAGCGTTCTGTACCACACTTGTTACGGGTTGCAGATTTCGGCCGCGGTCCGTAATAGATATCGCTGGACCCGCGAGTCACGACTAGCACCGCTAGCGCCGCTCCGCGACTTGTGACAAGGATCTAGAGAGCTCTCGTCCACTCTTGCTCGGCACGTCAGCTAGAAATGTAGCATGGCCTTCAGCTGATGGGAAGCAAACTCTGACAAGGCTCCTAGTCAAGTATGGCATAAGTAATGCCTGTCTAGGTATGTTTGTAATTATATGTATGCAGCATATGAAGAAGCCTGTAATACAAGTACAATATATATTATTTTTTACCACTACTAACTATTTCAGTCGTTGCAGATACCGACTATGCAGCCAGTTCCTTACCGACTTCACTGCCAAACCTGCAATATGTTTCTATTTAGCATTGGCCACCTGTCATCATAACAACTGACGACGAGAATCATAACATTTTAAGCCCATATTACACGACGCACCTAATATACAAAAGTCTGCACCAGCGCCCCGAACGTACAAGTCTGGAACTGTCATCTTTTCCTTTAGACCTATTACACGATACACCTAACTTTTAGTCTGCACCAGCCCACTAAGGAAACACAGTCGGAACCAAAGGCATGTTTACTTCAGTTACGTCGGTGAGTGTGAAATCTGATATAATTGTAAATGTGCTATTCATTCATATTGAAACTGAGAGACCTGACTTCGTATTTATTAAGTAGTTATTGTTATCTTGTACAGCTATACCGAGATTACGTTATGATTACACAGAATTATGGACAATATGTTCGCCTTATGGGGAGCCGGAGGTGGTCAAATCCAAAAAATTACGATTTTTTTTTGCTACCGAAAATTAATTGGAACATTCCTCTTTAATGTAAACTTTGAATTATAGTTCGACTCGCCCTAGAAGTGGAGTTATTACCATTTTCCCCCACGCCTGCAGAGGAGATGGGCGGCCGCTGAATGCATCTAACACCCTCTCGTGACTTCCTGGCGAACTGCTTGGGATTTTCTCGGCCTGTTACGCATACAGCGCCTTATGTTACGCATACAGCGAGTGTGCAAGGGTTGACTACATTCTTTTCTGTGAAAAATGAAGCGCTAAGAGCGCGGAACATCGTCTCTTTGCTGTTTACCATTTCGAATTAGTTCAGTGTTGCGCCTGTTGTTTGTAGTATTATACTTCTTGTGTAAAGCGTTGTTCTGGTTACGATGCCACGTTTGAGTAACCGTGTATATAAGAAGAGGAAGAACGTAGGGAAAAGAAAATTAACACTAATACCAAGTTGCGATACTACAATTACTGAAACAGTGCGTTCTTCTGCTAAGCAACACATGGCCGGCCATAGCCCTGTGACATCTTCTAGCAAATACTACTTTGGGGATGGTGACTCCAAAGGCTTCAAGACTATAGAGGAACTGAAACCATATGGAAATGAATTTGTAGTTGTAAAGTTGGAATGCATTGGGCATGTGCAAAAGCGTATGGGTGCACGGCTTCGAAGGCTCAAACAAACTTTGGGTTCAAGTAAGCTCAGTGATGGAAAGACAATAGGAGGGAGACGCAGGCTTACTTACGAGGTGCCGGCCGGAGTGGCCGAGCGGTTAAAGGCGCTACAGTCTGGAACCGCGCGACCGTTACGGTCGCAGGTTCGAATCCTGCCTCGGGCATGGATGTGTGTGATGTCCTTAGGTTAGTTAGGTTTAAGTAGTTCTAAGTTCTAGGGGACTTATGACCACAGCAGTTGAGTCCCATAGTGCTCAGAGCCATTTGAACCATTTTTTTACTTATGAGGTGATTGAACGTCTACAGAGATACTATGGGTATGCTATAAGGCAAAATACTAGTAATGTTAGTGACATGCGAAAAGCAGTGTGGGCATTATTCCTTCATACTGCCTCTTCCAATGAATACCCTCAACACAGCCTGTGCCCAAAATATTCCTCGTGCAAATATAACGCAAAAAAGGACTATGATCACAAACATGGTTTGCCAGCAGCTGTGATAAATGCAATAAAACCAATTTTTCATGACTTAGCACAGCCAGAATTGTTACACAAATGTCCACACGGAAAGACGCAGAATCCTAATGAGAGCGTAAACAATTTGATTTGGAAAGTGATTCCTAAAAGGGTGTTTGTAAGCATAAAAACACTGCACTTTGGCATTTATGATGCAATAGCAACCTACAACCAAGGGAACAGTGTGAAGCGTGAAGTTCTGAAGGCATTAGGATTTACAGCTGGGGTGAACACTGTACGAGCACTAAGAAATATTGACAGAGAAAGGATAAGAGGAGCAGAAAGAAGAGAAAGGCATATGAAGTATGATGGAACAACAGGCCAGAAAAGAAGACAGAAGAGGAAGCTTTTGGAGGATGAAGAAGAAGACCCTGATAATCCATCCTATAGTGCAGGAATGTATTGAGAAACTTTGATAGCCATTTCCAGTAAATTAGAATTTTTCGAATATAAGGAACATTTTCTCAAAATCCACTCAAGCTAGAGAGATGAAATTTTTATACAGCACTCCTAGTGGTCAAACTTACATTGTAACACAGCCATTTGGCAATATGTTCAGTAGTTTTATTTCAGTTTAACTACAAAGCAATTATTTGTAAAAAAATGGGTCATTAATAAAAAAAATAATTGGAAGGAAACTAGAAAAGCTACTCCAAAATCCCTCTGTCATATCTGCAATACTAAACCACTCTATATGTAAAAAAAATTCAAATTTTTCTATTTGGTAGTTTATTCATAAATGTTCCTCAAACTTTGTGATTTTAACATGGGCAGCATAGGCACCTCCGGCTCCCCTTATGTTACGCTGGTACGTCCAAAAGATTACCTGTGTATACGTTTCACAGCAGTTTAGACGTGGACTATGTTGCATTGGACAATGTCTGCCTTAGCGGTTAGGAGAAGGCCAGAACGACGACGTTGTTTCAGGTGCAGGAATTGGGTTCGACTCTAGCTGCGGAAACGGCGTGGAGGCGGTTAACGGAGGAGTTAAGGCCCGAAGACCCACAGAAATTTAGGAACTTCGTCAGAATGGATGTACTTGGTCGATGGTGCGTGATAGGATCACCGCAACTGGCAGAGCGATGAGGACGCTGTTTCGTTGCAGTGCGACCACGAATATGGAGAAAGATAACTGCTCTGGCCCCTCTGGCTATTCTCACAACACTAACCCTCCTGCCACGCTGAAATGGTTCAAAAGATACAATCCAACCAAATCAATGCTACTTTCACCAGTTAAGGTGGTACCTACATATCTAAAGTAAAATTAGATATGCATCTACGTGCAACATGTAAACTCGGAATTAAACATGTGGTAACATACTTTATCGTGGTACAGTGTATCGAGAGGAACATACAGACACCTTTTCTTACCTCTATAACCACGCTTATAATTTCTTTGTATCATTCCATTTCTACAATAAGAATATGTACGGCTTTTGTCAAACACAATTTAAAAAAAAAGAGAGAATTCTCATTTATTTTATCACTTTATTAATAAAAAATTACTCACTGAAAAATGTGTAGAATATTTCACGAAGTACGTAAAAGGGTCCTCAAGAACTCACATACGAGATTTGGTCGTGTACTGACCAGGGGTGAAAGCAATAAAAAGCAGAAAGGCCACTGGAAATGCTGCGTTCTGTGCATGAGTGGAAACTCCTCTGCTACCGGGCATGCGCGTATACACGGCAGAATAGAACCACCCCTATTTCTGCCCAGCGGATGTACCGTCTGCTAAAGTTGTAGCTTCATCCGTTATGCCGCTAGGTGGCAGGGGTGCTACACCTGACTTGTCCACCTTGGGTGTGTCGTCTAATAAGGGCTTTAGTTGCTCGACACTGTTCAAAACTTGAAGCAGCGCTCCGCAGTATTACTTATGACTTTCCTATACATGGGTACAACGACATTTACTTTGTCGTGACACTTCAAAGGGTAATTCGAAAATTCTGTCTCTCCTAATACTGACACCGGCATACACGTCACAAATGTTACCATCCCTATGCTCGAAATTTAATGTTTCCCCCGCAGGAGTCGACCACCTTATCACAAAAATCAGCCGTTTTCAGTTTAACAAATACAACACTCGACAGAAATGTCATGTGGATACCAACAACATCTTCAGAACTCAGTTTAACTGCTTATTCTATAAATGTCTCCACATCAAGAGAGATCGGTTTTGCGGACCCTCTGGCAAACGGAAGCTTCAACGTATCGACTGTAGCGGATTCCGCCAGTACTTTCTCATCCCTGAAAACTTCCATAAAGCCCTGAAAGTGCAGCCACGAGCTGCAGCAGTGCGCAAACTCACCAAGAGCGAGCAGCGTCGGCCGCTGCAGACGTCCGCGTACCGCTGCACCCCCTGGTGGAGGCTGTGACAGCCGTTGGACCAGGCAGGCGATTTTTTTTTTTTTCTCTCCGATTCTTCCAAGTTCGATTGAGTCGTCAGATTGCAGAAATTAAACTTCAGACTATCAATAGTTCATCTACATTTTTAATATTTTTTGGAATTATCCGTATTAACAACGTTGTTTATGTTGCTAGGCAACAATACTGTCACGGACGCAGACCAAATTTCTTATGACATCTGTCACAAAAAGCAGACGACATGCGTTACATTCGTAAAACCATCCGGAGAGATTAATGAAAACATACTACATACACCACCAAATGAATTACTACACAGGCGCTGTTTTGGAAGGCACAGAAAAATGACGGGGTAAATACATCCCCACGAATCCCCAGGAATGTGGATTCATGGAGTGAAAAGACGTGACCAGTATCATCACTTTCATGGAAAGAGCTTGTCCAAAGAAAAAGTGTCTTGACAGTAAACTACAGAATGTATGAAAGTTAGAGGTTGCGCATGAATTTTCAACCAAAAAACCACTCTAGGACCCCTCTGTTAAACAAAAAATTAATAACATCAGTTGATATAAAGGGCGTTCATTTTAAATGAGGACATTGAAATATCTCGAAAAACTACCCATCAGATCAGAAAGAAGTATTGTTGAATTTGTTTAGCTGGAGAGATACACCCAACAATACCGCACTCTTCACGGCCATAGGGGCCAGTCAAGTATTCCCTTCTTCGACGTGTCGGAGGAATACAACGTTGCGGATGGGATTTCAAATTATAAATTACACTGGCCTGTTGTAGCCTCGCAACATGGAGGTGGGGTCCACGTGACAGTGGATATTCAACGGCCACTGAGTACATGTCGTAATTTACGATCGTGGACCCATTTCTATGCGTCCGATTACATAGCCATGCGTAAAGAAATGGATAAAATGTTTCAGACAAAACGTATGTGCATTATACCGTAGAATCGTAAAATGTAATAAAAAATGGGGTTTCCCATTGAAGTTTTCAAAGTTGTACCCGCCACCTACGGACAGGGTGGTGTGGGGGATCATTGGATGTCCCCCTCTGAGACAAACAAATTGGAATTGGAATTTTCTTGATCAGTCATCTATTTTTCTAGACACTTCAGTATCTTCCGTTAAAATGAGCACCCTGTTTTAGGATGTGTCAAATACTCTGACTTCGTTTTCCAAAAAGCGAAGGGAGTAATAAAGCTGTTCTTTCGTTAGCAAAATCCCAATCATATTTTCTCAGGAAATAGCAATTACATTGCTTTGCTTCGTAAATAACTACTTCAATCTCGTGATATTTTGACTTTTCACGTAAAATTCGCCGCCAACTGGCTTCTTTCAGGAAGTGTCTCCTTTATCATAATTTTTCTGTCTGTACTTCTGCTCTAAGAACAGGAATACACCACATCACACAAATAGTGACATTTCCTTGCCTTTATTTTTTGGGTACAAATAGCCTCTTCTACTTGCAAAAATCTGAGAGTTCGGTTCATGCCTAGTAAAAGGACAAGAGAGGTAACTACCACTCACATGAGTAACTTCACTGGAACTCATCGAGAAACGCGGCCTTCTGAACTCCAGACTCTGCGTGTTCTCTTCTATTAAAAGAGCAGACTGCAGAGAATGTCAGAAATTATCCAGCAGCCACTCTTTCGAAGGATAATTAACCCAAATTTGGGGCTAGAAAATAGTTGTCTTGTGGAACCAATTTTAAATCGTAGAAGGACAGCCATGAAAAAGATAGAAGAAAGCTGGGAAAGGCCGAAACACATCACTAGGCAGACGAAAACTGGAAGTGAAAGAGGCTTTTATAGAAAGTCAGGGAAGCTCTTTGACATCCTCAACTGCAAGTACGAGAGTAAGCTATATTCAGAATTTGAGAGTCCATGTATAGGTGGTGCTGACTGTAAACATGAAGTACACGTATCCTGCTCTGGTTCAAGGGATATGAACATCCCTGCAATGAACTGTTCTACATCTACATGTATGCTCTGCAAATCACATTTAAGTACCTGGCAGAGCGTTCATCGAACCACCTTCACAGTTCTCTATTATTCCAATCTCGTACAGCGCAAGGAAAGAACGAACACCTATATCTTTCCGTACGTGCTCTGATTTCCTCTATTTTATCGTTGGTGATCGTTTCTGCCTATGTAGGTCAGTGTCAACAAAATATTTTCGCATTCGGAGGAGAAAGTTAGAGAGAAGATTCCGTCGCAACGAGAAACGCTTTCCTTTAATGATGTCCAGCCCAAATCCTCTATCATTTCAGTAACACTCGCTCCCATATTTCCCGATAATACAAAACGTGCTGCCCTTCTTGAAGTTTTTCGATGTACTCCGTCAGTCCTATCTGCTAAGGACCCCACACCGCGCAGCAGTATTCTAAAAGAGGACGGACAAGCGTAGTGTAGGCAGTCTCCTTCGTAGATCTGCTACATTTTCTAAGTGCCCTGCCAATAAAACACAGTCTTTGGTTAGCCTTCCCTACAACATTTTCTATGTGTTGCTTTCAATTTAAGTTGTTCGTAATTGTAATTTCTAGGTATTTATGATGACTTTATTAGTAGATAAACGACAGCTTCATCTGCAAACAACCTAAGACGGCTACTCAGATTGTCTCCCAAATTGTTTATATAGATAAGAAACAGCTAAGAGCTTATAACACTACCTTGGGGAACGCCAGATATCACTTCTGTTTTACTCGATAACTTTCCGTCAGTTACTTCGAACTGTGACATTTCTGATAGGACATCATAAATCCAGTCACATAACTGAGACGATATTCCATAAGCACGCTATTTCACTACAAGCCGATTGTGTGGTACAGTTTCAAAAGCCTTTCGGAAATCCAGAAATAGGAATCAATCTGAAATCCCTTATCAATAGTACTCAACACTTCATGTGAATAAAGAGCTAGTTGTGTTTCACAAGAACGATGTTTCTAAACCCATGTTAACTGTATGTCAATAGACAGTTTCCTTCGAGGCAATTAATAATGTTTGAACACAATATATGTTCCAATATCCAGCTGCACATCGACGTTAACGATATGGGCCAGTAATTTAGTGGATTACTCGTATTACCTTTCTTGAATATTGGTGTGACCTGTGCAACTTTCCAGTCTTTGGGTACGGATCATTCGTCGAGCGAACGGTTGTATGTGATTGTTAAGTATGGAGCTAATGCATCAGCATACTCCGAAAGGAACCTAACTGTTGTTCATTAATAATCAAAGAGAGAAGGTTGATACTGTTGGACAGTATCGAATTGGATTGCCAAATCTACTGAGCACAGAAGAAAAATTAAAAAAGCGGAAGAGGCAAGAAGATGAGTTAGGCAAGTAACAGAGGCTTCTGGCAAAGTGTGTACTCATGAGAAACGAGAAGGATATATTAGAAGTCTGGAAGCAAGCAGAAGAATGATGTCTAGGAACGAATCGAAGTAAGATTTGACGAATATCTTTCGCTGAAGCTTTTCACATTTTTTAGAATGTGTTTTCCTTTTTGAGCAAATTTTGATAAGCTTTATATTAATTTATCTCCTTTTGTAGGAAATTATTACTTACTTATAATCAAGCGGAAATTTACCTAGCTAAATGTTTATCAGTAAAGTAAAATCTTGTAAACTGGAAAACCACGCATCAAACGGCACATTTTTGGACACTTCGTTCACAAAAATAACGAAATTTTAACGTTAGCCTCTAAAACGACACGCCCTATTGATATATACAGGTTAATTTGCTCTTATCAGAACTCCTCTTGCAGGAGTTTATTTACTGTTACCCTGGAAGTCACAAGATGAAAGGAGTGCATCCACACTAGGATCTGAAGAGATATTTCTAAAGTTAAAACTGTCAGTGAACAGATGTAATATATGAAAGGTCTTACACAGAAATGCATGACTACTGCTGTGCGGTAATGATATAAGAAGAAAGTTTGACATAGCCTCTGGCAAACAATCTTTGATTGGGCATGTAAAATGTATTCATTTACATGTGTAAAGAGATTAATTTTCAGTTTGTGTATTTGATGTGTTCATCCCTCAGATAGTCAGTAAGACATATTTTGGTGAAATCCACAGCAAGCTATTATTAGTGTCCTTTGTGTACATAGTGATTTTGTGTTTTCTTTGTGTTAGTAAGAAAAAAATCCCTCACTCACAAGTTAAGACTTTTCTATGCCTTCCAAATTAATTAACTAACGTGTTCTGTCCCTCTGCAAGGATAATGATATCAGCTGTAAATTATTAATTAAATGCTGTTAAGGAGTCCCTCGAAATCAGTAGTCCTCACCAGTAAATAACTGAGTTGTGAATGATGAAGAATCTAGACCACGTTGTCTCAGATGGTTTCACCACTAGTACGCGAACATACATACAGGCTGATCGGTAACAATCTGAAAATGTTGTAAATGTGTTGCAGGGTAGGCTGTGCTGAGAAATAATTGTTAAGAAAAAAAGTCGATACGTTCCACCGTTTCCGAGCTAATTGCCGGTGAAGTTAAACAGTTAGTCCATTGCGTGAGTAAATTCAAGCGGCCTGCTAGAGTCGGTGTCGCCAAACGTGTTCTTCGTTTGGTTTTCCCAAAATGAACAAGTGAGCCATACCAACATTGGACCTGAGGCGGTGGTAAGGATCAAACCCGAGCCGAAGGCTGAGCAGTCTCGTGCGCTGTCGTCTACACTATGAGAACAACTAACACTTATTGTAGCTGGTGGACCTCATGAATTATACGATCTCTTTCAAACTCAGTGAGGTGCTAATAAAGGTGTCTTTGTCTCCTTTAAGGCATTCTTGACTAACATCAGCTCACCAAGTTCAATCTCAAAGGTAACTAAAGCTCACGACCATTGCAGAGTATATTTAGAGCGAACGTGATTTGCACCCTCATAGTGGCACTACGAGCGCCACTCTTACACGACTGGCGCAAAATTTAGATAGACATCATCTTTTAAATTTAGAAACACGCCTCTCAACTTTAGTTTATATCGCATAACTCCTCGGTATTGTTATATATATATATATATATATATATATATATATATAATATAGGGTGTTACAAAAAGGCAAAAAGGTACGGCCAAACTTTCAGGAAACATTCCTCACACACAAAGAAAGAAAATATGTTATGTGGACATGTGTCCGGAAACGCTTACTTTCCATGTTAGAGCTCATTTTATTACTTCTCTTCAAATCAAATTAATCATGGAATGGAAACACACAGCAACAGAACGTACCAGCGTGGCTTCAAACACTTTGTTACAGGAAATGTTCAAAATGTCTTCCGTTAGCGAGGATACATACACCCACCCTCCGTCGCATGGAATCCCTGATGCGCTGATGCAGCCCTGGAGAATGGCGTATTGTATCACAGCCGTCCACAATATGAGCACGAAGAGTCTCTACATTTGGTACCGGGGTTGCGGAGACAAGATATTTCAAATACCCCCACAAATGAAAGTCAAGAGGGTTGAGGTCAGGAGAGCGTGGAGGCCATGGAATTGGTCCGCCTCTACCAATCCATCGGTCACCGAATCTGTTGTTGAGAAGCGTACGAACACTTCGACTGAAATGTGCAGGAACTCCATCGTGCATGAACCACATGTTGTGCCGTACTTGTAAAGGCACATGTTCTAGCAGCACAGGTAGAGTATCCAGTACGAAATCATGGCGGTGAATCGAGGAAGTACAGTACATACTGACGAAACTAAAATGAGCTCTAACATGGAAATTAAGCGTTTCCGGACACATGTCCACATAACATCTTTTCTTTATTTGTGTGTGAGGAATGTTTCCTGAAAGTTTGGCCGTACCTTTTTGTAACACCATATATATATATATATATATATATATATATATATATATATATATATATATATATATATACGCGCTTCGAAGCTCAAACGCACGTCCGCCATGTTGCAGTTACTTCCTTGCCAGTGCTGCCACCTGTTGAAGAAACATAACATTACTTTCTCACAGATATTTAACCTTGTAAAACGGGAAATAAATTGTCTGTGACAGTTCAAAGTGTGTATACATATATCTTGACCACCCTAAATAACTGTTTGTCCAGATGCAAATTAAAAATGTTTCAAGCAAATGTTCTTTAACCGTCAGGGGGACATCAGTCAGAATGATTGCCTTCTTTGTAGATCTGATTTTTACAAAAAAACTTTCTTAAATGGCATCCTGTATTTTTTATTCGGTAATTCATTTCTTCTCCTAAGGACCTATTAAAAAACGTATAACAGTGTACCATTAACGAAAGCACGTTATTAATTACATAACACAACATTGACGTTGACACTCCCAGCGCTTAGAGCAGTACTCGGGGTAATGGAACACATCCACGTGCTGACGTTGGCAGAGGAAAAATGTAAACATAAGTAGAATGCACGCCCGTCATTTCGTCAACCATCGTCAGTTGAAGAGTTGTTTGAGTAGAATGTACACCAACGAAGAGAAAGTAGAAATTCTACATATCCATGGGGAATGTAAGTTACCAGAACAGTAACTCCAATACTGTTTGCTTATGTACGGATACATTTAGTACAGTAGTTTAGTCCTGTTAACTACTGTTGTGTAGAGTGGGCACACAGTAAAGGCTGTCCTTCTTACAAACTGTATCGTCATAACTTTTCTTTTATTGTTGTTGTTGTTGAAGGTAGGCGAAATGATACGCAGGCAGCGGAACTGCACAGACAGCGATATCCTGACAAGAACACACCTTCCCGACGGAAGTTTTCTCGTCTTGTTGCGACGCTTCAGGAAACGGGAAGTTTCAACACACGACAACACAACACAATCATCGTAGAATCGCGCAGACGAAGCTGCCGAAGTTACTGTTCTCGCTATGAATCCACATGTGAGCACACGACAGCTTGAACACGAGATTGGCATTCCTAAAACCTGTGTACATCATATTCTTACACGTCACCGGTTCCATCCTTACCATGTACACCTACATCAAGAATAGCATGGGAATGACTTCGAGAATTGTGTAACTGTCAATGGGCACAGCAGCAAATCCTCGACAACCCAAACTTCTTCTTCAATGTTCTGTTTACCAATGAATGTTCCTTCTCAAACAAAGGACAGGTAAATACAAGGAACATGCATTATTGGTCTAGCGACAACACACGATCGCTTAGACTGCTGGAGCACGAGCGTGAATAGAGAGTTAACGTCTGGTGTAAGATGCTTGGTACTACAATTATTGGCCTTTATTTCATCAATGGTAGTCTAAACAGCATGGCGTATGCCAACTTCCTCGGACGAATTCTTACTCTTCTTTTGGATGAAGTGGAGCTAAGAATCAGAATGTTTATGTGGTATCAACACGTTGGATGTCCAGCACGTAATGCCTTGCGTGCAAGTCGTGTTCTGAATCGAAGGTGTCCTGCCAAATGGATTTGTCGAGGAGGAACAGTTACTTGGCCTGCTAGGTCTCCTGATTTAAATCCTCTGCACTTTCTTCTTTGGGGCTGCATTAAAGACGTTGTCTAGCCCGTTATTCCAACAACTCCAGAGGACATGCAGGAACGTATCGCGCTTGTTTGGAATTCTCTTCAGCAGGCAACACTGGAAGCAGTAAATATTTCTTTCATTCAACGAGTGCACCAGTGTATCGGTGTCCAGGGTCACCATTTTGAGCACCTTTGAATGTTCTACTTCAGGGCAATGGTACAGGAGAGTGAAAGTCAATTTAGTGTTATGCTTTTACTTGGTTTCCATTTGTTTTCTGACAACTTCAGCAAATGGACTAGTTTGTGATCCCAGGCTCAAAGTCAGTGTTGTGTTATGTAATTAATAACGTTGTGTTTCAGTGAATGGTACACTGTGATACATTTTAATAGGTCTTTAGGAGAGGAAATGAATTACCGAATAAAAAATACAGGGTGCCATTTGAAAAAGCCATACCGCTGTTCATATCTTTGTAAAAAAACAAAGCTACAACGAAGGCAATCATGCTGATTGATCTCCCCCCTGACGGCGATAGAACATTTGCTTGAAACATTTTGTAATTTGCATCTGGACAAACAGTTATTTAGGGTAGTGAAGATAAATGGGACACCCTGTGTATATCTCACCTACCTCTGCCACCTCAAATATCTCTGGAACAACAATAGATATTCCCGAGCCCGAATGTACGGCAGGTGCTTAGGAAACCAAATACTATCCGAATTTTTAAAACTTAAACAAATACTATTTTCAACACGAACTTGTATATTTTCAAACGGACACCCCCTATTATTTCGTATGCAAAATCACAAAAATAATGGCGTTGGTTGCATCGCAATACGTCAATTACATACCGAGAATTTGCGAAGCGAAGTTGACGCTTGAAATAAAAGAAGCGTACAGCTAGCGCACGTCCAGAGACTCAAGTGTGCACCTCACGCTGCCGGCAATCGTGGTGTGATTGGCGTACTACGTCAGTGGAGTGCTAAGGTATGGTGTGGTATTGTATGACAACACATCATCTGTCCATATTTCACTGATGGCACTCCTAAATAGGGATAGTTTAGCCCCTTCTTCAGCTGTGCCTTACTTGAACCGGTCCACCTCTTATAATGTGTCAAATAATGCGGTATCAGAATGATGGATGTCGTGCGCATAATGTTTATTGTTGCGAAATGACAACTAGAGGCACAATTAGTGGGCGAGTAGCAGTAATCGTGTGACGGGTAGACGCAATTGGAAGCGCGTGTGCGTGCATTGTTATTGCTGCTGCTCTTTCTTCAACAGCTTGTTGTCCAAAATGAACTATTGTATGTGTTCTTTTAACCATTGTCTTCCGTAGGAGAAGGGCGTATTCTGTTAATCATACCGAACTCAGCAATTTTATTTTGTACATTAATGAAATTGCACTAGCACGACTCAGTTAATGTACTGTAGTTAATACTGTCTGGACATTATCGACCACAGAGAATATATTTCTTTTACGCACTGGTTTTCGTCAAGGTTTCCAATATGATAGATAAAACTGTCTCTCAAGTATAATTTTATCAAACTTCCTTCATATAAGTAAAAAAGTCGTTAATATTTTATGACTCTATTGCTACGTATGATCAGAGTGTTTCTTTGCAAAGAACTGATAGTTTCCAATAATTTACAGCTGCAATTAATTTCAGTCTTATTCATATTACACTGCCCAAAAAATAACAAAAACCAAATTAAACTGTCTACAAGAGATATAATATATGCTAGCCACCGAGTGCCGTCCTCTGTGCATAAATGTGGACGTCTCGCTAGCTTCACAATACCATGTTGACAGCAGCAGTCTTTCTTCATCTGCAGAATGCACCTGTCAAAATATGGCAGTAAAATTTTGTTCACAAAATGGTGACACAGACGCACATACCAGATATCTCTATTAAAATTATAGACGACTTTTTACGAAACAGAACATTGTTAATGACCAGACTAGGTAGACGTTCTGCTCTTAAGCAGATGTTAGCATGATATTTTTTTTAATTATTTGGCTTTTGGAATATGCCAATACAGTCATTTCAACGCAGGACATGTTATATTACAATTTGTTTTGACAGTTCATGGTATACATTAGTTTAAATTGTACGCTAGTACGAAGTTAAATGGGCTTGAAAATGTAACGCAGGATACATATTAGAAGTGTACTATCAAAATCCTACCGGTAACACAATAAGAAATGAGAAGTCGCCGTTGGTCCACATTTGAGATATTCCCAATTCAGTCCAGGTTAAAGACTATTATATATATCTAAAGTAACAACAGAATGTTCTCTGTGTGTCCTGCAAAAATAGTTTCAAAAGCTACGCATAGAGAATCGAATATTTGTACACGTGTATAAGTACTATCTAGACAGAACAGGAGACCAGCATACAAGAATCAGATTTTTGTATCACTGCCACTCACGTAGGTAGATACGCCAGTATTCAGATACATACATATAGGAGGTACACAGTGACTTACATTTAGAGGCTGAGCGTTCCATATTCTGCTGAGTAGCACGTGGGGATATGGTTAGTTAATTGCGCTAAGGTTTCCTCCTGGCAGAGCAGTTGCCAAGAGTATTGCATTAGCAGGTCAGGGAGCTTTGTAGGGATGTTGACGAAGTCATGCAGTAGTTTATATGTCGCCATATCGTTGGCTGCTAACAAGATGTGATGGCTGCCGCCGAACTGGTGACGAAGAGCCCGAAAATTACTTGTAAAGACGCCTCGTCGTTTGCTTCAGGGTACCGGACAAGCACTACCAGAAACTTCACTAGACTTGGACCCATCCGCACACGCCAAAGTATGCATTGTGACAGTCAGACAGAAATACCATAGCCGTTGTGTCAGTTAGGCCCTGGTTTTGAAATGTTAAACTGGTCCTGTGGTTCATTCTCTTCAACAAGTAGCATGTTGGTGAGGATTGACGTGAAAGCCCCAGTGTACAAGGCTCCGCGCTGTCCAACATTTGCTTCAATAATTATGTTAATGACATGCCACTAGATCCGCACTGCAATATTACACAATACGCAGAGTACACGGCAATCTTTAAGCCGTAATAACGAATACTGTATCAGTTGACACCAGCGCCAACGGTCAAGTGGTGCAGGATGGATAGAATCCCAGCGAAGGTAGAGAAAAAAAAATGCAATCTACTCAGTCTACTTCACAAGAAAGGACCGATCTTACACGACAACGTCACTATAAACAACGTCAGAGTATCACGGAAAACAGAAGGAAAATACATCGGCATAACGACTGGACACGAACTCCTTTTCCATAGATACGTTAGTCAGATTAAACTTACATCTTTACAAATCAGTTATACAGATATCACCAACTTGTGGGTGTTCTGCATAGATGAAAATTAACAGAACGAGGATGCAGGCTCTCTGTCCATTAGAAAAAAAAGTTTCTCCACTGGAGTTCACATGTGCCCCCACCGACAATGATTACGACGCTGCACTAAAAAATAAAGGAGACAATACTAAAAACGATAATCAAGGCCATAGCACGACAACTCTAGCAGAAAATCCACTCACTGCATGAATCATTTGCATAATACGACTTTGAAACTGCCGTGGATTCCGAGAACCTCAGACCATATGAGAAGATGCAGACGAAGACCAGGAACGAAGAATACTTAGTACTTTACTCAGGAAGCTAAACTAAGGCCACACCTCAGGAATCATACCGCCACCGCGAAGTGTGGCGAGTAAATGAAAGTTCCAAAACAAACTGAACAGAGTAGTAAACAAACGAAATGAAGCGCGCCCATCCGCAAATACAGTGAGCACTTTATCCTAACGCGACGACACACAAAAAGAAAAACTTATGGGACAGTCAGGCTTAAGCCGGTCTTACGCGACACACGCATCTTGTGCAAGTCTGCAACAGCGCCACAAGCGTACAAATTCGGAAATGGAGGCTTCTGCACGTCGGTTACGTCGTTGAGTGTGAAAGCTAAAATGTTTGTAGCGCTGCTGTTTCATCATATTGAAACTTCTGAGAGGTCCAGGTTACCATTTATTAAGCAGTTATTGTAATGCCGCGCACCTAGAATGAAATTGCTTTAAGGTTATACAAAACTGTGGACCAAAGTGTTCGTTTTATATTATGTTGCTACCAGCAAATGACGTTTTTGTTTCACGGCATTTTGGACATGTAGCAGTTGTGTGACAATGTACGCCTTAGTCGTTAGCAGAACTACGACCTGATTCCGGAGCAGGAATTGGCATCGATCATGGCTGGGAGGGACGAGTGAAGGCAGGGGCATATACTCCATGTTAATGAAGGAGTCGGGTGTGGAAGAAGCTTAAAATTCTGTGTTCTGCCTTACGGCAGGTCTTGTCATAGGGATAGCCTCGTCAGAGAGGTCCACCGCATGAGCGTCTAGGGAAGTGATTCCAGAGGTGGTTTCCCGTTGTCTTCCACTGATGATAATAGAGACAACACAGCACCCAGTCCTTGAGCGGAGAAAATCTCCGATCCAGCCAGGAATCGAACCCGGGCCCCTTGGCGTGACAGACCGCCGCGCTGACCACTCCACTATCAGGGCAGACAGACTGGAAGACACACGGGAATTCAGGAACTTCGTCAGAATGCATGTGCCTCGTTTTGACAACCTGCTGTAGATCGTACATGAAGGGATTCGCGCAACCGACACATAATGAGAGAATCTATTTCACAACAGTGCGACCGCAAAGATGCGAAATGGCTTTTGCTGTTCTCACTGGTCGTGGCCGGCACAACTGTCTGACTCTCTTTCGGCTATTCTCTCAACACTACGCTCCCTGGCATGCTAAAATAATACAAGCTGCTATTCTCTTAACACTATGCTCCATGGCATGCTAAAATAATACAAAAGATGCAGCCAAATCAAACATGTGCGGTACTTTCACCAATGAAGATGGTACGTACACACTCGAAAATAAAGGTATCTGCATCTATAGGTAAACGAAAACAAATGAACTGCCGGTCGGAGTCGTCGCGCGATTCCAGGGGCTACAGTCTGGAACCGGGCTACCGCTACGGTCGCAGGTTCGAATCCTGCCTCGGGCATGGATGTGTGTGATGTTCTTAGGTTAGTTAGGTTTAAGTAGTTCTTAGTTCTAGGCGACTGATGACCTCAGAAGTTAAGTCGCATAGTGCTCAGAGCCATTTGAACCATTTTGAACAAATGAACTCAGAATCAGACATTTGTAGACATACTCATGGTCTTCGCCGCCGTGCAGTGTCGACGTGCTGTTGTTTCCGCCTGCGGAGCGCGCGCGCTCGCTGTTGTTTACATTTCGGCGGCCGTCACTTACGTGTCGCTTACGTGTAGTAGAACCATGACCAACCGTTTTAGAAAATGAACGCTACGATTCACCTTCTGCAACGACTACGCACGACCAAAGGCCTTGGAATTGGAACGCTTCCTAGCGACGTTGCTAAGATCCCAGCTTCCGACGTCTTGGGCATCCATTTGTCCATATTAAGCAGTACGGTGTACGTCAAAGTCGTCAATGATGCGGTATGTGAAAGAATACTTCGTGACACCAACCATGGATTACGCCTTTGCCACGCCGACGGCAATGTCGGAGCGGTCACTGTCGACCATGCAAGCTTAGGAATGCGCACCATACGAGTTTTCGAACTCCCGTTCGAGCTTCCAGCGGAAGACGTTATCGCGGCTTTCCGCCTCAATGGCACTGTACATGGCCACACTGCCGGACGCTGGGCGCAATTCCAAACGTACCCCGTTCTTAACGGTGTACGACAGATCACCATCGATTTCCATCGCCATTACCTGCAAATTACCGGGTGCCGCGCGCTCGTCATATACGACGGCTAACGTAAGACCTGTTCCGGGTGCGTCAAAGAAGATCTGAGTGTCTTCAGCGACGAATCACTCAATTGCCAGCCGCTACCGTAGCGCCTCCGGCTCCGGCGACGGTTTTACCGATCACCTACGCATCGGTGCTCTCTTCTCCTCCCACCGGCCGCCGCCCGTCGGACCACGTACCGGTGACCCTTCCAGCTGCTACGGATACCGCCGGGGCCGCCACGTCGCGCTCACAGCCTGACGCTACTCCGGCGCCACTACCAACAGCGACGACTTCCGACACCCGCCCGCCCGATCATATGGACGTCCCTTCATTTGACGTTCCCGCGACGGCCTTCCTCCCAGAGCGACGCGACTCCCGGCCTACTTGCGACACAGAGGGACGAACCCGCAAACAACGTTCACCTAAGAGGCGCAAGAGGAGGCGCCGTACGGTCTCGGAACGAGACGGATCACCTCCCCCTGACGCTGCAGAGGCCGTCCGACCCGACGAGACCTCGGAGAACCTGCACGACGATACGAATGACGACAACATGACGCCGACAGTGGCCGTGTCGATGCCTACTCTACCGGCTCGCCCAGGTGCTCCTGAACCAATGGGCTCCACCGTTGCGACTGCCGCCGAGGCGTCCTCCGCCCCTACGACCGAAGTGGAACGTACGACCATCCCAACGACAGCGCCTTCAATGGCGTGGAGTGAGGACGTAGATGAAGACCCGGACCACACAATGGGGACAGAGTTACCCCAGAAGGAAGCATCGTGGAGATGGCGTGCGGCACGACTCGCCGTTGCCTCGCTCCTCTTTATCCTCAGGCTGGTGGAATTCCCCTCCACAGCGGGGTACGGCTCCAAACCTACCCAGTACGAGGTGCATTCAATTTTTTTTCTCCGGACTGGAAAGAGATAGAAACATGTGCATTGTTTTAAAATGAGGCTGCGTTCATTGTCAATACGTCCCAGAGATGGCAGCACCATACGGCAGATGGAATTTTACCGCCAGCGGCGAGAATGAGAACTGTTTTAAATATTTAAAATGGCGAGGTTTTCCTTACTTGAACAGCGTGCAATCATTCGTTTTCTGAATTTGCGTGGTGTGAAACCAATTGAAATTCATCGACAGTTGAAGGAGACATGTGGTGATGGAGTTATGGATGTGTCGAAAGTGCGTTCGTGGATGCGACAGTTTAATGAAGGCAGAACATCGTGTGACAACAAACCGAAGCAACCTTGGGCTTGCACAAGCCGGTCTGACGACATGATTGGAGAGAATTGTTTTGGGGGATTTCCGAATGACTGTTGAACAGATCGCCTCCAGGGTTGGCATTTCTGTGGGTTCTGTGCACACAATCCTGCATGACGACCTGAAAATGCGAAAAGTGTCATCCAGGTGGGTGCCACGAATGCTGACGGACGACCACATGGCTGCCTGTGTGGCATGTTGCCAAACAATGTTGACGCGCAACGACAGCATGAATGGGACTTTCTTTTCGTCGGTTGTGACAATGGATGAGACGTGGATGCCATTTTTCAATCCAGAAACAAAGCGCCAGTCAGCTCAATGGAAGCACACAGATTCACCGCCACCAAAAAAATTTCGGGTAACCGCCAGTGCTGAAAAAATGATGGTGTCCATGTTCTGGGACAGCGAGGGCGTAATCCTTACCCATTGCGTTCCAAAGGGAACTACGGTAACAGGTGCATCCTACGAAAATGTTTTGAAGAACAAATTCCTTCCTGCATTGCAACAAAAACGTCCGGGAAGGGCTGCGCGTGTGCTGTTTCACCAAGACAACGCACCCGCACATCGAGCTAACGTTACGCAACAGTTTCTTCGTGATAACAACTTCGAAGTGATTCCTCATGCTCCCTACTCACCTGACCTGGCTCCTAGTGACGTTTGGCTTTTTCGAACAATGAAAGACACTCTCCGTGGCCGCACATTCACCAGCCGTGCTGCCCTAGCCACAGCGATTTTCCAGTGGTCAAAACAGACTCCTAAAGAAGCCTTCGCCACTGCCATGGAATCAGGGCGTCAGCGTTGTGAAAAATGTGTACGTCTGCAGGGCGATTACGTCGAGAAGTAACGCCAGTTTCATCGATTTCGGGTGAGTAGTTAATTACAAAAAAAATCGGAGGCCTTAGAACTTGAATGCACCTCGTAGCGACGATCAACACTAACACCATTAATTCGCCCGTGAAACTTCAACTGCTGCGAGAGATGATATGGGCGTCAGACGTCGACATCGCACTACTACAGGAAGTACACTTGGCCACACTTCCAGACGTTGCGAGATATAACACTTGTCCTCCTCCTGGTGACCACCTGGGACGCGGCGTAGCCATCTACGCCCGAGAAGGCATTCCGTGGCCGATATCACATACCTTCCATCCGCCAGAGGCATGGCCGTCACCGTCATAGGGACGCCTATTGTCAACATTTACGCTCCGTCAGGCTCCACCCGCAGACGCGACAGGGCACTCTTCTATTCTGAAGAAATCGCTCCTTTGTTTCTTAGACGCTATTACCATTACTTGCTTGGGGGTGATTTTAATTGTGTCTTGCACCCTAAAGATCAAGAGCCCCACTACAACACCTGTCAAGAACTGCGCCTTGTCGTCCGACAACTGTTGCTCCGCGACGCTTGGGAAGTTCGGCACGGCGACGCGCCTGGACATACTTACCAGACGAGTCACTCTGCGAGCCGCCTTGATAGAATTTACGTCTCTCGGGAACTCACGCCTGCAGTCCAAGGAGCAGAACTTTGGCCCCTGGCCTTTTCGGGCCACTGTGCCTACATCTGCAACATTCTTCTCCCCCAGCAAGTTGTCTGGCGTAGTCGTGCACCGTGGAAGCTAAACACCTCCCGTCTTCATGACCCCGAATGTCTTCAACATGTTACCGAGACATGGACCACCTGTGAACGTCGCTTACCTAAGTACTGCACGATATTGCCCTGGTGGCTGGAATGTGCCAAACCTGCCATTCGACGTACTTTGATTTAGTAAGGCAAGGAAGTTGCTACGTGGCGCCGGCACACTACCGACTATTTCTACGCCGTTCTCCGCGACCTGGACGCCCAGCCGTCAACCCCGGGCCCCCAGAGGGAACGCAGCAGGATTAAGGCGCAAATTGTAACGCTGACATGCCGTAGACTGCAGGGGGCTATGGTGCGAACCCGATGTCGAGATTCGGCGGAACAAGAACATCCCACCATGCATCATATCGTCTCCGATAGGAAACATCGACGACAACGACTCATCACCGAGATCAGCACCTGTCGCGGCCAGCACGTCACTTGCCAGGCCGAAATCGTCAGTGCCTTCGTCGACCACTACCGCACAATGTACCAGGAGGAGACTACCAATAACCACGCTGAAGAGTCTGTGTTACCACATGTAACTCACACCCTCACCAGCGACGAAGCGGACGAGCTGATGGGGCCCAATTACGCGTGACGAAGTCCACGATGCGATCAACAAAGGTGCTCTGAATAAGTCACCTGGTGTCGACGGATTGCCGACAGAATTTTACCGCGCTTTCCTCATACTAATGGCGTCACGGTGGACGACGATGTTTCGTGAACTGATGACGATGGGGAACGCCGTACCGCCGTCCTTTGTCACGAGAATTATTATACCCATCCACAAACCGACACTGGGTGTGACGACAGCACATTACCGTCCCCTGACTCTGCTTAACGCAGACTATAAAATTTTTACACGCCTACTGGCGACGAGATGCCACAAGGTCCTGCCTAGCATTCTATCCCCGGATGAGAAAATTCCGGGTGGCTTAGTTAATATACAAACCGCCACAGGAGAATGTCACGATTTAATTGCACTGGCAGCGGCGTGCAGACTCCGCGCCGCGGTGGTTGCCATTGATTTTGACAGCGCATTCGACAAGGTGCGGCATAGTTTTCTGTGCTCAGTGATGAACCGCAAGGGTTTTCCACCAGCCTTTATTGACGACATCCGGCGCCGGTACGGCACCGCCGAATTGCTGATTAAGGTCAATGGCTGTTTGGCGGGACCAGTGGCGATCCGGCGTTCTGTACGGCAAGGTAGCCCACTTTCGACCCTACTGTAAGCCATAAACCTGGACGCATTCATCGGGAGTCTGACGAGCCACCTTTCTGTCTCACTTTGTGACAGCACAGCTTCCGATGTCGTGCGTATGCGGACGACCTCCTCCTCTTGATTCGCTCACGGAGTGAAACACAAACGGGACTTGATTTGATATCAATGTACGGAACTGCAGCGGGCAGTAACATGAATGTGGCTAAATCCGCGGCGATGTCCATTGGACGCGATCTCTCACACGACCACTTAGCACCTCTCCCGTGTGTACAAAATCTACGATACCTTGGTATCATTTTCACCTCCACCGTGCGCCGCTCCGCTGCCATCAATTTTCGGCGTGCGCTCCAAACTATCCGCACGACGGTGCGACAACATCTTTTCCGCCAACTCGATTCTTTACAACGTGTCCAATACCTCAATCAACATGTGGCGTCCAGAATGGTCCACATCGCACAGGTCCTCCCGCTGCCATCACCTATTGGACGCAGCCTCTAGGCTGCCTTCGGATACTTTCTTACGGCCGGTACGCTCTTTAAGGTCCGCTACGACACTCTCACCCTTCCCCCGCGAGCGGGAACCCTCGCCCTTGTCAATGTGCGACTCCGAGCGACGTCCTTGTACATGTCCACCATGCACAAGCAGTGGCAAGGTGGACCCTCCCTTACGCGCAGCTTGCTGGAAATTCTTGTGCCCACGACCGTAACACCACCAGTACGAGTCGGACACATCAAGCACCATCTGACGCACATTTATGATTTCATCGTCGACTTCAGTTATGCTCACACACACTTACCGAACACGCGTTCTCCTCGACCTAAAGATTTTTACACCCCACTGCTTCGTTCCATACCCAGCAACAATATCGAACTCAGACATCCGTGCAAACGGTGGCTCACGGTTTGGCGTCATATCAAATGGTTCAAATGGCTCTGAGCACTATGGGACTTAACATCTATGGTCATCAGTCCCCTAGAACTTAGAACTACTGAAACCTAACTAACCTAAGGACATCACACAACACCCAGTCATCACGAGGCAGAGAAGGCGTCATATCCACCAGCCTTTTCTTCCCTCCAACGTCCGGGCAACATGCTACAAGGTTGCAAATGGAAAATTCGGCACAAATCAACGTCTTCAGGCCATCGGACTAACGGACTCTCCAACTTGCTCCATTTGCCACCTCATGGATGACGGTGTTCATCAACTGACTTGCTCTGCCGCCAGTGACGTCTGGAGAGTTCGTTGCCTGTTACCTTCGCATTCCGCCGGACTCGATTGACCCATGGACTTTTATCCATCCTGAGAATACTCATTTCCCCGCCACCAAAAATCATGCGATTGTATGGGTCAAGGGATGGACGATCACCTGCATGTATAATAATGGCGACAAATCACGCCTTGGTTTCTGGCAGTACTTACAAACCGCCCACAGTGAGTGAAGTCGAGCACCGACCGCGCTACCGCGCCCTCTTCGCCAATTACTTAAACGCGATCTTTACGTCACACCCGCTCAGTTGGATGGGGCCACACGCCGACAGCACTCCCGCCCCCCCCCCCCCCCCCTGCTGACATCTGAGACTCCCCGCGCTACTTTCTACATTGTAACCCACAGTGGAGTACGCGCATGGACACGCGCCTCCTTTCCTTTATGCGCTATACCAGAACACACTGGTTTTTCCCCCACTCCACTGTATATTGCTTTACACCTCTTAGCTTACATCAGTATTATTATTCTTTTTTTCCTACACCCTGTTAATAAAAAAAATTGCTCGCCTTGTACGAATGGAACGTCTCGTTTTATTTCCACCGGAAGGATGCCATTTCTGCTGTATTTGAGCTTGTACCAATAAAGATGTTTTGTTCATTTACCCTGTCCCTGGTAAAAAAAAAAAAAAAAAAAAAAGAGTCGTTTCCTTATGCGTTGAGATGCTAGTGCTATATGAGAGGGCGGCTCCGATCTCGGTGAAAGCCGCTGAACACAAATGTTTTATTTTCCATTTTAATTCATGGAGTTGCAAACTGCTAGTAAAAATTCCTTATACGAAATCTGAAGAATGCCTTTACACACAAATCTTCGTGCAATTTCGACTTCGTAAATTATGTTAATATCACGGATGTTTGCTTTGCAAATCCCAAGGTGCTTCATTGTAAACTAATTTCTGAAAAGATTCAAACCGACTGTCAACGCTACGAATTTGACCTTTGTTCATCATATACGTCTAACATGTCAGGAGGTTCTTTATGAAGTGAACATGTTGATTAATATGATTCCTCTTCTTTAAATTTTTGCAAAAGCATTTAACTGTAGAGGTTCTCTGACACCGGCGTTAGCAATTCCTTTCCGTTCTCTGAAAACTCAAAAATGATAAAGTTATCTGGTTTAAATCTGATGACCTTAACTATCATTACCGATCAACGTTAAATACTTCACGATTCCATACATGGAACTCCAAATGCACAGTGTTCCTACACTGCTACGGAGCATGCATTGCAAGGTATTCACACAGTTTATCGCATAGACTTACCATAAGGAATGAAACAACAACTGTAATACACTTTACACCACAGACGCTCGCTCTGCCTTGACGAAAACATCCGAAAAAAAGGAAGAAAAATGGGGGGGGGGGGGGGGGGGGTAGCGTCTTTGATTAGTAATCAAAACGGGATCGGTTCGAAACCGGCCACGGCTTCAATTTTGATTTATAATCAGCATTTGGTGGCCGAAGACTTCCGACGTAAGAAGTCACCCCCCATTCTGCCAACGGCCTTGTCAAAGAGGGTGGAGGAGCGCATAGAGGTTCTCTTGTCCTAGGGATGGGAAATTGCCCCTAAAGGCGGAAGAATCAGCAATGATCAACGACATGAGGATGCAGAAGGCAATGTAAACCACTGCATTACAGACACATAACGTGTATCCACAGGACATGTGTAACTGAAAAAGTTGATTGTCTCTACAATGGGAAAAGATTCCGGAATAGCCCCCCATTCGGATCTCAGGGAGGAGATTGCCAATGGGGAAATGACCATGAAAAAAGAATTGAATAATCAGCGAAAGTATAACGTTCTACAAGTCGGAGCGCGGAATGTCAGAAGCTTGAATGTGGTAGGGAAGCTAGAAAACCTGAAAAGGGAAATGCAAAGGCTCGATCTACATATAGTTGGGATCAGTCAAGTGAAATGGAAAGAGGACAATGATTTCTGGTCAGATGACTATAGGGTAATATCAACAGCATCAGTAAATGGTATAACGGAGCAGGATTCATTTTGAATAGGAAGGTAGGGCAGAGAGTGCTTTCTGCGAAAAGTTCAGTGATAGGATTGTTCATATCAGAATCGACAGCAAACCAACACTAACAACGATAGTTCAGAGAGAGAGTAAGTGTATGAGGGTATTGAAGGATAGTACAGTATGTAATGGGATACGAAAATCGAATAGTCATGGGAACTGGAATGCAGTTGTAGGGAAAGGAGTAGAAGAAAACGTTATAGGAGAATGTGGGTTTGGGACATGGAATGAGAGAGGAGAAAAACTAGTTGAGTTCTGTAACAAGTTTCAGATAGTAATAGCGAATACTCTGTTCAAGAATCACAAGAGGAGGAGGTATACTTGGAAAAGGCCGGGAGATGCGGAAAGATTTCAGTAGATTACATCATGGTCAGACAGAGATTCCGAAATCAGATACCGGATTGTAAGGCGTACCCAGGAGGAGACAGACTCAGATCATAATATAGTACTGATGAAGAGTAGGCTGAAGTACAAGAGACTGAATAGGGAGAATCATTACGCAGTGAAGTACGATACAGAAATACAAAGGGATGACGAGACACGCTTAAAGTTTTCTAAGGCTATGGATACAGCAGTAAAGAATAGCTCTGTATGCAGTACAGTTGAAGAGTGGACATCTCTAAAAACGGCAGTCACAGAAGTTGGAAAGAAAAACATAGGTACAAAGAAGGTAACTGCGAAGAAACCATGGGGAACAGAAGAAATGCTTAAGTTGATCGATGAAAGAGAGAAGTACAAAAATATTCAGAGAAATTCAGGAATACAGAAATACAAGGTGCTGAGGAAGTAAATAAATAGAAAGTGCAGGGAAGCATAGACGAAGTGGCTGCGAGAAAAAAGTGAAGATATCGAAAAAGAATTGACTCTCAGAAAGACTGACACAGCATACAGGAAAAGTAAGGCTGGTAACATTAAGAGTGCAACGGGAATCGCACTGTTAAATGCAAAGGAGGGAGCGTACAGGTGGAAAGAGTACACTGACAGCCTCTATGAAGCGGAAGATTTGTCACATGTGATAGAAGAAGAAATAGGAGTCGATGTAGAAGAAGCAGGGGATCCAGTATTTGAGTCAGAACTTACGAGAGCTTTGGAGACTTAAGATATAATGTGCAGAACGGATAGATAACATCCCATCAGAATTCTAAAATTATTGGGAGAAGTGACAACAAAACGACTATTCAAGTTGGTGTGTAGAATGTATGAGTCTGGGGACATACCATCTGACTTTCGGAAAAATATCATACACCTTATTCCGTAGACTGCAAGAGCTGACAAGTGCGAGAATTATCGCACAATCAGCGTAACAGCTCATGCATCCAAGTCGCTGAAACAAAAATATGTGGAACATTAGAAAAGAAAATTGAGGATGTGCTAGATGACCATCACTCCGGCATTAGACAAGGTAAAGGCACCAGAGAGGCAATTCTGACGTTGCGGTTGATAGTAAAAAAAAAACTATAGAAAGATCAAGATACGTTCATAGGAGTTGTCGACCTGGAAAAAGCGTACGAAAATGTAAAATGGTGCAAGATGTTCGAAACTCTGAGAAAAACAGTTTTAAGCTATAGGGAGAGACGGGTATGTACAAGATCCAAGAGGGAATAATAAGAGTGGACGACCAAGTACGAACTGCTCGGATTAGAAAGGGTGTAAGACAGGGATGTAGCCCTTCCCCCGTAATGTTTAATCTGTACATCGAAGAAGCAATAATGGAAATAAAAGGAAGGTTCAAGAGTGGAATTAAAATTCAAGGTGGAAGCATATCAATGATACGATTCGCTGATGACATTACTATTCCGAGTGAAAGTGAAAAAGAATTACATGATCTGCTGAATGGCATGAACAATTTAATGAGTACAGAATAAGGACTGAGAGTAAATCGAAGAAAGACGAAAGTAATGAGAAGTAGCAGAAATGAGAACAGAGAGAATCTTAACATCATGATTGATGGTCACGAAGTACATGAAGTTAGGTAATTCTGCTACCTAACCAGCAAAATAACGAATGGCGGACGGAGCAAGGAGGACATCAAAAGCAGGCTAACCCAGCAAAAAGGGCATTCCTGACCAAGAGAAGTCAACTAGTATCAGACATAGGCCTTCATTTGAGGAAGAAATGTCTGAGAATGTATGTCTGGAGTACAGCATTGTATGGTAGTGAAACATGGACTGTCATAAAAGTGGAACAGAAGAAATGTGGTGCTGCAGACGAATGTTGAAAATTTGTTGAACTGATAAGGTAAGGAATGAGGCGGTTCTGTGCAGAATCGGAGAGGAAAGGAATATGTGGAAAACACTGACAAGGAGAAGGGACAGGATGATAGGACAACTGTTAAGACATCAGGAAATGACTTGCATGGTACTAGAGGGAGCTGCAGAGGGCAAAAACTGTAGAGGAAGACAGAGGTTGGAATACTTACAGCAAATAATTGAGGACATAGTTTGCAAGTGCTACTCTGAGATGAAGAGGTTGCCACAAGAGAGGAATTTGGGGCGGGCCGCATCAAGCAAGACAGAAGACTGATGACCCAAAATGAAAAAGGACATACCTTATCAGGGTGCAACTTATCTAGACGATTCTTACTGTATGTCTCAGTAAGCACGCTCTAATTTCTATGTGTCATTACTTGTCTACCATTTATTTAATAGTATGGTGATTTTATAGAATATACAGTTGATACAAGGCAAGTGATTTTATAGAATATACATATGATATAAGACAAGGTTAAACCTTAAAGTCCGTGTTTTTCAACCAATTAATTAAGCTGGGTGTGCTGGGTGTAAGAGAGAACAAGTCGTCGGGAATTCCAGGGTATGGATGAAGTGGACAGCGTTGTTCAGTTGTCTGCTCTTCTTGATTACATTCACACATTGGTGAACTGATCTAGCCCCATCTGTACGTGAAGTAGCTACAACAACCATGTCCTGTCCTTAACCTGCTGAGGAGGCACCAGAGGTTCCTCGGTAGGTCAAAACCCTTTGGCTTCTTTGTGGGATCAAGGTGATGGGCTCTTGTTCCCAATGTTTTTGTTGACCATTCATGCTTCCAGCTTTCATTTAGATCGAAACCATCAGTGATGAGTTGTCCTGCAGTAACACTTGCTGGTCTTTTTGATCGCAATCGTTGCTGTGGCGGATGACAGAATTCCTGGTGCTGTGGTAGAGAGGGTGATGCAGAGATTTTCTTGGCCTCTCTTAGTAGAACTTGTTTCCGCCTTAGGTGAGGTGGAGGTATGTGACTTAGAACAGGTAACCAGTGGCATGGGGTTGATTTGATGAAACCAGTGATGCAGCGCATTGTGTCGATTTGTGTCTACCTTCTTCACATGTCCACTTTCCAACCAGACAGGTGCACAGTAGTCGGCAGCAGAGTACACAAGACTACTACCAGTTAAACGCAGACAGTCAGCAGAGGTTCCCGAGGTGAAACCACTGAGCTTATTTAGTATGTTGTTCCTTGCAGCAACTTTATGAGAATGCTTCGTGATGTGCTCTTTGTAGCTCAGGGTTCTATCTAGAGTGATTACGAGATATTTTAGGAAATGATTGTACCTCAACGTTTGTCCATTGAGCAGAACTCTTGGTTTGTAGTTCGCAGCACGATTCGCTATATGGAAACAATAGACTTCAGTTTTTGATATGCTTGGGATCAATCTTCAGGTCTTAAAGAAAGTTGACATCTTCTCCAGATCCTCCGTAATAATTCGTTCAGCATCTTCGAAATTACTGCTCTGTGCTACCAGTGCGATGTCATCAGCATAGATGAATTTAGTTGATATTGTGGTTGGTAAATCATTAATGTATAAATTGAACAGTGATGGGGCTAAAACAGATCCCTGCGGTAGTCCATTATTTAGTTTCCGTTTGTGGCTTTTAGAGCTGCCTACAAACACTTCAAATTGCTATTCACTAAGCATGCTGGATATTAGATCCACAATTTCTCGACTTGGTACAACTTGCAGTAGCTTGTAGATCAGTCCCTGTCGCCAGACTCGATCGGTGCAGCTGCGTCCTTGTCTGAAGCCAGCTAGTTCAGGAGGGGCAGGAGCCTCGTCGGACGGTGCTATTCTGGTTAGGAGAACTCGTTCCAACATTTTGAATGTGCAACTGAGCAGTGCTATAGAGCGGTAACTTTCAGGGCTGTCTTCAGGCTTGCCTGGTTATAACTTTCGACGGTTTGAAGTGTCTGGGAAGTTTGTTCTCTTTGAGTATGTAAGTCTACCATAATACTCTATCATTAGATGTACAGATCTTTTATTCAACGGCAGTGCAAATAAGAGAACTGTCATCTGTTTTATTACTGTATCTACTGGCAGAAAAGTTTGTAGAGCACATCCGCAATAGCGAAAATGAGTCCTCAAGCGCTCAAACATTTCTCGTCTGCTGACCAGAAATGAAACCAGTAACAGGCTGAAAATCAGCTCGAAATGCTGTATTCATCACACTCACGCATCCACCTATTCCTCTGCGATGCGCGAATGCACTGCAAAACTCAACGGTTACTATTCTCCCGGAGGATAACCGCTGTGCAAAAATCTCATTTCCACTTTTTCTGCCGTTAGGTGGCGGCCCGCCTTCCACATGTTAGATGTGGCGTGTGACACCGACTCAAAGGAAGGCCTCGGCGCTTGTTGGTGACGTCACATCAGCTAGGCACGGCGAACGCCAGGTCTGTTGCAGGCAGAAACGCCTAGGCGTGCTTATCACTATAAATCTCTTATTTTTGGACAAAATGTTTGGTATTGTTTTTGTGGTGTCAGCGCCAGACACCACACTTGCTAGGTGGTAGCCTTTAAATCGGCCTCGGTCCATTAGTATATTTCGGACCCGCGTGTCGCCACAGTCACATGCACATTAGAAAAGATAAATATTCCCCTCTTGCAACTGAAAGGAGAAGCTTCATAAGATAAAAAAATTTTATTTGATAAAACAATTATCTCTATTCTGCCTCTTCTTCTGTCCCCCACCCCCTCTCCCAACGTTTACAATCGCAAGATATTTCATTAACATTCAGTGTTCCTCACCACATAGTCAACCAAGATACCTTAAGAAGAGTACCGATATGTTCACAGTTTCTTGTCAAAGCAGCCCAGTACAAACGTAAGTTTCTCAGATTTACAAATAAGGTAAAGAAGCACGATTTCTGTTGCTGCTGGACCATGGTGTTGTTTTTGTATGTCAATCCTTAAAACAGGTGGAAATTTAGGTTCAGGAGTATACTATTTGTTAAGAAGTGTAATGAATTGCACAATTAATTGACTGCAGAAATCTCTCAGAACAATGTGTGTTGGTCAACTACCGCCAATAGTTTCACATTTTCCTGTGTCGGAGAGGGAGACACCACCATTATGAGTATGCCTGCAACAGACCTGGCGTTCGCCGTGCCTAGCTGACGTGACGTCACGAACAAGTGCCGAGGCCTTCCTTTGAGTCGGTGCTGGTGACACCGGCTTTAGCCCCCGATGACGATGTTAGAGACAGTCTGGATAGCTTGGGATTTTATCCGAATTTGGCGCGGCAAGTTGACCGAGAACTGTTTACCCCAGCTCGCTTAAGCGCTTCGGCAGAGAACGGGACGTCAGCCCGTCGCTGCAGCGGCGCTCCACACGCCGGGCCGCATTCCGCAGCGGCGCTGACAAGCAAGCCATCCCAGCCGGCGGCGGGCGACCGTCACCTAACCTCTGCTCCGCTCTGCCCGGGAACAAATAAAACGGCTTCCGGGCGGCTGCCTGCAGCGCTATTTATTGCGAATTCCTCAACGCTGCCGCCGCGGCGCGACGTAACAATAGCGCCCCCCACCTGCCCCCCTAGCCCCTCCCCCTGCTGTATTATTATATGACGTTCGATAAAGCCCAGCCGCGGCGGCCTTCCGCCCCGAGCAGGCAATCCTCCATCGACCGGATTCGTGAAAGCGGATCGCGCTTCTGGCGCAGCCCGCGCCCTGTAAAACCAAAATAGCGGCTGCCGACCGAGCCGGTTACCAGGCAAATACTTCCCGGGCCAGTGGATGTGATCCGCTGAAACGCCAACATGTTTGTCGTTCAGGTCGCCGCGTCGCTGACTAAGCTCGTTTTGGGGGGCTTGTCACGTGTAGAAGCCTCACCGTTGATATTCTGCCTTTCCTCCTCTCCATTTTTTTTTTTTTTTTTTTGACCGTACGAAGCAGTAGATCGGCTCTCCACTGAAGAGCCAAAGAAATTGGTACACCTGCCTAATATCGTATAGGGCCCCGGCGAATACGCAGAAGTGCCGCGACACGACGTGACGTGGACTCGACTAAAGTCTGAAGTAGTGCTGGAGGGAATTGACACCATGAATCCCGCAGGGCTACCCATAAATCAGTAAGTTTACAATGGGGGTGGAGACCCGTTCTGAATAGCAAGTTGCGAGGCGTCCAAGATATGCTAAATAATGTTCATATCTGGGTGTTTGGTGGCCAGCTTAAGAGTGATCCTGGAGCCACTAGGACGTGTGGGGCGTCGCACTGCCATGCTGGAATTACCCAAGTCCGTCGAAACGCACAATGGACAATGCAGGTGATCAGACAGGATGCCCACGTACGTGTCACCTGTCAGAGTCGTATCTAGACGTATCAGGGTTTCCATATCACTCCAACTGCACCATTACAGAGCCTCCACCAGCTTGAACAGTCCCCTACTGATATGAAGGATCCATGGATTCATGAGGTAGTCTCCATACCTGTACACGTTATCCGCTCGACGGAATTTGAAATGAGACGTGTCCGACCAGGCAACATGTTTCCAGTCATCAACAGTCCAATGTCGGCGCTGTCGGGCCCAGGCGAGGAGTAAAGCTTTGTGGAGAACAGTCATCAAAGCTACACGAGTGGGCCTTTGGCTCCTGAAGCCCATTTCGATTATGTTTCGATGAATGGTTCACACGCTGAAAAATGGTTCAAATGGCTCTGAGCACTATGGGACTCAACTGCTGAGGTCATTAGTCCCCTAGAACTTAGAACTAGTTAAACCTAACTAACCTAAGGACATAACAAACATCCATGCCCGAGGCAGGATTCGAACCTGCGACCGTAGCGGTCTTGCGGTTCCAGACTGCAGCGCCTTTAACCGCACGGCCACTTCGGCCGGCTCACACGCTGACACTTGTTGGTGGCGCAGCATTGAAATCTGCTGCAATTTGCGGAAGGGTTGCACTTTTGTCATGTTGACCGATTCACTTCAGTCGTCTATGTTCCCGTTCTTGCAGGAACTTTTTCCAGCCGCAGCCATGTTGGAGATGTGATGTTTTACTAGATTGCTGATATTCACTGTACACTCGTGAAATGGTCGTGCGGGAAAATCCCCACTTCATTGATACCTCGGGGATGCTGTGTACCATCGCTCGTGCACCACGTTCAAACTCACTTAAATCTTGATAATTGTTGCAGTAGTAACCGATCTAACAATTGTGCCAGACACTTGTCTTATACAGGCGTCGTCGAGCGCAGTACCGTATTCTGCCTTTTTACATATCTCTGTATCTGAATACGCACGCCTGTGGCAGTTTCTTTGGCGCTTCAGTGTACATTAACTGAGTTGACCAGGGTGACGCTCGATTTTGCAACCGACATTCATGCTATATTTTCAATAAAATAACAAATTACGGAACTGGCTTTAGACTTTTATTTTACACCCTTAAGACCGTAACTGTATTTTTTAAAGTGAAAACTTGCACCTAGAGGTCATTACAAGACACCGACGAAAGACCTAGATAGCGTGCGAGGGTGGTTGTTGGGAGTTCTGAACAACACAATTTTCAACCTGGAATGAAATTTCAAAAGGGGCGTTCAAATGGATGAATCTGTCTGACGTGGTACGTAGCAAATTTTAAAAAAATAGTTTTTAACATAATGACGGCATTCTGAAATAAAAGTCGACAATAAAAGTTATTATAAAGACGTGCACCACAAAAGTAAATTAAAATATATAGTGAAAATATACAGTAGAAAAAACGTCGTCTAGGTGTCTAGGTATAAGTTAATTGTAAGTATATTTCATGAGTTGGGGTTCCAGCCAACTTGAAAAAAATGGTTAAAAGTGAGAGAGAGAGAGAAAGAGAGTGAGAGGGTTTAAAGATTCAATTTGTGTTTTTTAATACTGAATCTGAGTAATCCTTTAATCGAAAATGCCAGCTCCATACTGTTGGCCTGTCTTTCGCTGATGTCGCAACACTCTCATTTTGAAGAAATTATATCGAATACCAGGCTTTCGCTTACCAATCGAAGCGTTGGGATTACTTTCCGAACCTTGTCTATCCTATAAATACGTTTGTTTGTCATTTTCGGGCCCTCGCGTTTCACTTCATATTAAAAAAAAAAAATGGAGCGAGGTGGCGCAATGGTTATCGCACTGGACTCGAATCCGGGAGTATGACTGTTCAGACCTGCGTCTGACCATCCTGATTTGGGAAATTTCCGTCATTTCCCCAAATCGCTTCGGGTAAATGCCGCTATGGTTCCTGTGAAAGGGCACGGCCGACTGCCTTCTCCATCCTTTCCTAATTCAATGGGACCGATCACCTCGGTGTTTGATCCCTTCCCCAGAGTCAACCAACCAACCAACGGCATAAAAACACAAGCAGCCAGGATGCAAGAACGTGGTTTCAGACTGTTTACCATAAACTAACCATGTTACGAAGAGAAATCCTGTTGAGAACAGTATTTTAGTTGGTTTTAATGCCCTCTTTGATACTGTCCGAAAAAGTAAGAGGGTCGCTGTTCTTCCGGTTACAATTTGATGCTAGGATGCGCCAGACCCCCATGCAATAAACCGAGGTTTTAACGTATTTTAACATTTATGGCACGCTTTACATTAATGAGCAGTAAAAATAGACTCTCTGAGCAACATTTTAAGCCAATGAAGTAATTAGGCTAAAACAAATTTCTATTCTGGTTCACCCCGGTAAGTTGCGTGAGTGACATACCGTTGCTAATGAGTTAAGATTGTTAATCGAAGAAATACTGAACGCTCGAGAGTTTTAGTTAACTCTCAGATATGCCAATAATCGCTCGCAATATCCATATGAAGTAAAGCAGTCAAACAAGGGATAGAAACACCTTGGATTCAACTTATCTTTCTTTCAATTTTGCGTAAACGGTGACTGTTACTTTCTCTCTACGAAAGGAAGCTAGAAGGGGTGAAGAAAAAACAGTCGCACTTAGATATCGGCATGCAAGTCCTCATACAGATTGAAGACAAAAAAGTATATCTAGCAAAGTCAGATCGGGCGCATCTTGAAAACATATGTATGAAAGCAACGAGACGGCAACACTGCCACCAAGAAACAATCAATGCCTTCTCTCAGATATAACAATGAAGATACTATCGAACACGTTGCTGCCAAAGCAGATTTACTAAACACAGCCTTCCGAAATGCCTTCACAAAAGAAGACGAAGTAAATAATTCCAGAATTAGAATCGAGAACAGCTGCCAACATGAGTAACGTAGAAGTAAATATCCTCGGAGTAGTGGAGCAACTTAAATCACTTAATAAAAGCAAGTCTTCTGATCCAGACTGTATATCAATTAGGTTCCTTTCGGAGCATGCTGATGCATTATCTCTATACTTAACAATCATTTACAACCGTTTGCTCGACGAATGATCCGCACCCAAAGACTGGAAAGTTGCACAGGTCACACCAATATTCAAGAAAGGTAATAGGAGAGTAATCCACTAAATTACAGGCCCAAATCGTTAACGTCAATGTGCAGCAGGATATTGGAACATATATTGTGTTCAAACATTATGAATTACCTCGAAGAAAACTGTCTGTTGACACACAGTCAACATGGGTTTGGAAAGCATCGTTCCTGTGAAACACAACTAGCTCTTTATTCACATGAAGTGTTGAGTGCTATTGACAAGGGATTTCCGATCGATTCCGTATTTCTGGATTTGCGGAAGGCTTTTGACACTGTACCACACAAGCGGCTTATAGTGAAATTGCGTGCTTATGGAATATCGTCTCAGTTATGTAACTGGATTTGTGATTTCCTGTCAGAGAGGCCACAGTTCGTAGTAACTGAGGGGACGTCGTCGAGTAAAACAGAAGTGATTTCTGGCGTTCCCCAAGGTAGTGTTATAGGCCCTTTGCTGTTCCTCGTCTGTATTAAAGAGACAAAAAAATGGTTCAAATGGCTCTGAGCACTATGGGACTCAACGTCTGAGGTCATCAGTCCCCTAGAACTTAGAACTACTTAAACCTAACTAACCTAAGGACATCACATACATCCATGCCCGAGGCAGTTTTGGAACCTGCGACCGTAGCGGTCTCGCGGTTCCAGACTGTAGCGCCTAGAACCGCACGGCCATTTTAGAGACAATCAGAGCAGCCGTCTTAGTTTTTTTGCAGATGACGCTGTCGTTTATCGACTAATAAAGTCATCAGAAGATCAAAACAAATTGCAAAACGATTTAGAAAATACATCTGAATGGTGCGAAAACTGGCAATTGACTCTAAATAACGAAATGTGTGAGGTCGTGCACATGAGTGTTAAAAGGAAGTCGTTCAACTTCGGTTACACGATAAATCAGTCTAATCTAAAACCCGTAAATTCAACTATATATCTAGGTATTACAATTACGAACGACTTAAATTGGAAGGAACACATAGAAAATGTTGTGGGGAAGGCTAACCAATGACTACATTTTATTTGCAGGACACTTAGAAAATGTAACAGATCTACTAAGGAGACTGCCTACACTACGCTTGTCCGTCCTCTTTTAGAATACTGCTGCGCGGTGTGGGATCCCTAGCAGATAGGACTGACGGAGTACATAGAAAATGTTCAAAGAAGGGCAGCACGTTTTATATTACCGCGAAATATGTGAGAGAGTGTCATTGAAATGATACAGGATTTGGGCTGGACATCATTGAAGGAAAAGCGTTTTTCGTTGCGGCGGAATCCTCTCACGAAATTCCAATCAGCAACTTTCTCCTCCGAATGCGAAAATATTTTGTTGACACTGACCTACATAAGGAGAAACGATCACCACGATAAAATAAGAGAAATCAGAGCTCGTACGGAAAGATATAGGTATTCGTCCTTTCCGCACGCTGTACGAGATTGGAATAACAGAGAATTGTGAAGGTGGTTCGATGAACCCTCTGCCAGGCACTTGAATGTGATTTGCAGAGTATCCATGTAGATGTAGATGTAGACACCGTGTAGGGCATTACAATATACAGAGGAACTTGTATGAACCTCGTTCCGACTACAATACTAGCCGTCGTAGCTCGCTGAGTACACTGTAGGGACACCAAACCTGTGTCCACCATGAAGGTCTAGTTCGTATCCTCATCTGGTTATTTTTTATTTTATTTTTTCGACTCCAGTTTCCTATTCCTCGTCGTTTACAAGCAGGATATCGTTTTCGCACGAGACGATAGCCAATCACATAACAGCGGGATCCATTAAACGGCGTGCATGTGTCTACCACCCGCGCAGTGCCCAACCATAAGTGGGCCTGTCAGCTTCATGTAGGCGGCTACGAGATGAAGTACAAAAACGATGAATACATCGACATACTATAGGCGCTGGGTGCATCTGATAACGAAGCTGCTGCTGCTGCTGCTGCTCGTGCGTACGCTGCACGGTACCCTCAAAGCCGCAGTCCCGATGAGAATGTTTTTTGTCGCCTGGAGCAACGCCTTCTGAAAACCGGCAGTGTCCGCCACAATTAATGCAGAGCGGTCGTCCAACGACTAGGCATACTCCACAAACGTGGGACGCGATTCTGGAATCCGTTCACCAATCACCTCCACGAAGTACCCCTGATATTGCTAGGCACTTACGAATATTAAAGATTAAGCTTATCCATTACGGGTATTTTCGAACCCGTGACAGTTAATTGAATGCCATAAAACTGCAACCAGACACTTTTTTGTATAGTTATTTATTATTCCGTGAACCTGTTTTTGAACAGTTTCACGTTCATTTTCATATGGTTCTCTGGAAGTTATATAACTATTTCTAGCATAATACTGGGTGCTGGCTCTGTGACTAGAAGATGGAACACGCTTTAATGTATCGCCATGACTATTGTTTATCTGTTGATATGGATGCAAAATATAGTTTTTTACTTACTGCGACAGTATGGGCGGCTTTTCCGTTAGCGTCCTTCTGTCTGTTTCCAAATTTATGGTCAGTTGGTATATCGCTTCACACACTTTTACACAATCTGTATTCATTTATACTGTGATAGCGAAACTTTGCCAGCAGTCAGCATGTGCTATTCAACTATTGCTTGTAACGAAGATCTTGACGAAAAGATATGACATAGGCTCACTTTTCTCAGAGATGTGATTTGTTCTGGTTTACATGCATTAAAGTCGATACAAGGGCAAATGTTTTGATCAGACTGCCGATAACATGGGAGCACAAAGTAAAATAAATAAATGAATGAATTATTACAAGAATAAACGTCAAGTAATCTGACATCTTATTTCTAAAAATGGCTCTGAGCACTATGCGACTAGAACTTAGAACTAATTAAACCTAACTAACCTAAGGACATCACACACATCCATTCCCGAGGCAGGATTCGAACCTGCGACCGTAGCGGTCCCGCGGTTCCAGACTGAAGCGCCTAGAACCGCTTGGCCACACCTGCCGGCGCTGTGGTTTCAGCATTATGGTCCGATGACACCCTTTACAATGATTGTACACAAATGAAAATTTTCGAGGGAAATGGATTGCTCATGGAGGTGCAATGTTCTAGCCTGGCTCTTACCCGGACCTTAAACCAAATAGATTTTTATTACTGAGGACATTTGAACGGCCAAGTTTATAGCACTCCAGCCTTGGATGCACTTTGCGCAGCTCTCATGCACGCCGCTTTGCGATGGTGGATGTAGCTGTGATGCATGGGGTCCAGCAAAGTATTCCGCCCAGTTGCGAAGTGTTTCGATATACAAGGTGGTCGGTTTGAACATCTTCTCTAAAGTACGTGTACGTACTAACTCTATGGAGATGAGCCTGGATGTCAAACATAAAGAATGGAGTTATTATAAGTAGCATAATATCCAATCTAGTGTAACCTACCTATTGTGCTTTCTGTACCTCATTGGACACAGAAGATGTTGGCGTTATTTGTGTCACGGACCGAACAACGTTGTAATTTATCTCTGTAAGCAATTCATGTTTTGTCTTAATATTTAAATAAACGTAACAGTAACAGAAATAAGTACACAAGTTACCCCCTTGTGGAGGTGTAAATTGGCTGCAATTTGATGCTTTAACTGGAAAAAGAAATATGTTTGGCGTGAATGCGACCTGAGCAATGGCGAGTCTACGTGTCCATACCTCACGGCATTGCCTCGTCTCTTTGAGATAATGGAACAGCTGCGGCTTAGTCCAGACCTCATGCAGCATGTATTTGGTCATTCTGCAGGCAGTTACAGCAATGCCGGAGCCTTGTTTTTTTTTATCGCTTTTCTATTAAACCTACTGGCGGGACTAGGCTTTGCCACATTAGAAGTCGGCTTTGTTTTTACTTTCTAAAGTATCCTATGTAAAGCATTAGGGTTCATCTTATCCCTCTATCAAATTTCATCGGTCAGTGGTTTAGTCATGAATACGTAACAGAACAGTTAGTTTCACTTTTATAATATTAATGTGAATATTTTATACTGAAGCGCCAAGGAAACTGGTATAGGAATGTATATTCAAAAATGTTCAAATCTGTGTCACTTCCTAAGGGACCAAACTGATGATGTCATCGGTCCCTAGCCTCACACACTACTTAAACTAATTTATGCTAAGAACAGCACACACACCCATGCCCGTGGGACAACTCGAACCTCCGGCGGTGGTGGCCGCGCAATCCGTGACATGGCCCCTCAAAGCAAGCGGCCACTCCGCACGGCATGCGTATTCAAATACAGAGCTATGTAAACAGGCAGAAAACAGCGCTGCTGCCAGCAACGACTATATAAAACAACAAGTGTCTGTCACAGCTGTTAGATCGGTTACTGTTGCTACAATGGCAGATTATCAAGATTTAAGTGAAGTTTGGAAGGTAGGAGACGAGGTACTGGCAGAAGTAAAGCTGTGAGTACCGGGCGTGAGTCGTGCTTCGGTAGCTCAGTTGGTAGAGCACTTGCCCGCGAAAGGCAAAGGTCCCGAGTTGGAGTCTCGGTCGGGCACACAGTTTTAATCTGCCAGGAAGTTTCATATCAGCGCACACTCCGCTGCAGAGTGAAAATCTCATTCTGGAAACATCCCCCAGGCTGTGGCTAAGCCCATGTCTCCGCAATATCCTTTCTTTCAGGAGTGCTAGTTCTGCAAGGTTCGCAGGAGAGCTTCTGTAAAGTTTGGAAGGTAGGAGACGAGGTACTGGCAGAAGTAAAGCTGTGAGTACCGGGGGTGAGTCGTGCTTCGGTAGCTCAGTTGGTAGAGCACTTGCCCGCGAAAGGCAAAGGTCCCGAGTTCGAGTCTCGGTCGGGCACACAGTTTTAATCTGCCAGGAAGTTTCAAGATTTAAGTGAGTTTGAACGTGGAGTTGTAGTCGGTCCACGAGCAATGAGACACAGCAACTCCGAGTTAGCGATGAAGTGGGGATTTTCCCGTACGACCATTTCACGAGTGTACCTTGAATATCAGGAATCTGCAAAAACATCAAATCTTCGACATCGCCGCGGCCGGAGGTAGAACAGAACAAGACAGAAGTCGAGCCTGAACGTAATAATAAGTTAAGTACATCTTCAACTCAGGGAGCCAGATGTCATCGCTGTATCAAGAGCTGTATGCTATGTGTGATAAGGGGAAACGGTGGACGTCATTAAAGATGCAAAGAATGAGGATTCATGTTGCTCTGCATGGGAAGCACGCCGAAATTAAAGCGCAAATAAGGCAGACTTTGAATGCCACTCAAAGATACAGACTACTAAATTTTGGAGAACAAAGAATTTGAAGTCACACTGGGACTGGATTTATGGCAATATCGTGTAATACTGGATCTGAAGAGGGCATTAGCAAAATTTTAAAGTTAAACTGAGAAGAGATTAAATTACAATTTGCAGACCATACGGAAACAATAACTGAGGAAAGCTATATGTCAGATCTGCTATTCGCAAAAGAATTAGAATATTCATTAAACGAGGAGAGGGAAGAAGCAAACAAATGAGACTGGCAGCAGTTCGATAACAAAATACAGAGAGAGCGTACGGGAAACCTCTACACCTGGCCCCACTATAGACATAGTTGATGTGACAAAGCTTCTGTTTTATTAGTTGAATGTCAAGATGACAGCGATGAGACACAGCCAGCACCCTTTGGAGCCTTCGTGAAACGAATTGAAGAGATGGAAGCAGACATTAAAGATGATGACGAACGGGAAGATGTAAGAACGAATGACTCCGCTGTATGGACGAGTGGCACTGATGACGAAGATGAAGCGGAACTGTTAATACGCTCCATTTAAACCATTTATATTACAGTTTTACTAAAGTTATTGTTGTGGCACTCTGTTACTTCACAAGAATTTTTCTATTTTAATGCTTGTGAAATATGGCTTTTCGATAAAGGAATCGACCAGTCTTTGTTTTGTATTACTGTATCATATTTCCCATTTCTCGTCTGTGCCCTTCCATGACTGTGTGATTGCATGAAGTTTGAACGTGATGCGGTATAGAAAGATGAAGGCCTAGCCAAAGATCATTAGAGTGTAGTGAGCTCTGTGAAAGCAGAGAGATTGCCTGAAGGCTTCGGGAAAGATCGTCAAAATTGACAGTGGAGGGTATCAGGTGGTTACAGCCAATAAGAGAGGTGCCCCTCCAAGAAACTGGAACTAAGAGACGTCGTCTCCGGAAGTCCACCACGCTTGTGCATTTCTAGAAGGGATAGCACGAGGTACCGACGGTGCTGTGGCGCTCCTGCCGATATGGTGGATAAAAGGTATAAAGATGAGTCATATCATCGTGGATAACGTTGGCTATGTGTCTTTTAGAGTAAATGTAGTCAGGGAAGTGTAAGAAGACGGTTTAATTGTAATTTTGGCGCTATTAATTGGTAAATCGTGGTGGTGGCCATTGAGTATGAGTGCTGGCCACCAGCTCTGCACTCTGGTGAATAACTTAGGGCAATATTTGTTCATGTGAGAGAATGAGTCGAGCTATTGCATTGTTGTGAGGTAACGTTGAATGCCATACAAGTTTCTTTGTAGCGTGGTCACGAGCACATGTTCATGCCAACTGTGCGAGTGCATGTTAACAAGGTGAAATTTAATGTTTTGTTGGTGGTTAATTATCTTAAATGTTTGCTAAAGAAAACAGAAGTCCGGCCACAGTACTTTCATTCAGTTAATTTATAAATCTCAGGCAGATTATGCGTGACTTCTAGTGGCTCTACAGGGTTCACCATGTGGGTGCGTGGAACCTGTTCTGAGTCCATGCCAGATATGTTAAAGTGACTTAATGTTTCCTATAGTGATTTTGAATAATTTGGTACGTTTTTGTGAGAATTTTTTTTCGATTTTAACTTTTTTCTTTGTAAGTAAGGACTGTCCATGTGTGAAGCAGCAGGTCACATGGTACATAAATTGAGAGTGATTCAGATATTGTTTAATTTCTTGCCATACGGTACAACGATTTTCATGGCCCTTAGCCACATATTACGCAATAATTTAGTAATTGGCGGTGAGTTGCCTTTGTACATACTAAACAGCCACTGTGTTCCCATCATTGTGTATTCGTTAGCACCTGCCCGTCCAAACAGTTTGGTTCAATCCCTTGTTGTGGAATAATATCTCATGCAAGCTAAATTCGTTTATTCATCTCAGATTTTAAACGTCGTAGTAGATTTTTTATTTGTTTGTCATGGTTTTAGGGCGCAAAACTGCTACGGTCATTAGCGCCCGGTCTGTGACTTAGGAAAAGGTAAAAAAACGAAACTGGAAACCAGCAGCAATGGGAGATGGTAGCGAAACTCAAAGAAGTGGGGAAACCAAAAACAGAAGGAAAGCTTAAAAAACCACTATAGGAGGGGGGTTGTCTGTCCCCAAAAAGAGCTTCAGATGACTGACGTCATCTCACTGGCACTAATGAACTCGAGAACGCGATCGGCTGAGCTCGTGTCATCTGCTAAAATGGAAGATGTATCAGGCGACAGATGTAGACGGGCGCGTAATGGAGTAAAATAGGGGCACACAAGTAAAAGGTGTCTCACCGTCCACAGTTGAGAGCAGTGGGGACAGAGTGGGGGAGGATTGCCGCATAAAGGTGTCGATGGCTAAAACTACAGTGCCCTATCCGGAGTCTAGTTAAAATTACCTCCCCACGAAGAAGAGTTCGGGAGGAAGAGTCCAAGCACAGGGAAGAGCTTTCACGTCCCGCAATTTATTGTTGGGAAATGTCGACCAAAGTGCGTGCCATAAAGGAGCAACACGACGAGATAAGACACTCCGTAGATCGGCGAAGGGAATCATGCGAATAGCTGGCTGAAGAAGAGAGACTGCAGCCTTGGCCGCTACATCGGCCGCCTCATTTCCACAGATACCAACATGTCCTGGGATCCAGAGGAACGCGACAGAGACGCCCCCCAAGTGGAGCAAGTGGAGGCAGTCCTGAATCCGGTGGACCAGAGGGTGGACAGGGTAGAGAGCTTGGAGACTGAGGAGAGAGCTGAGAGAATCTGAACATACTATATCCGCTGATGGCGAAGGATGTATTGGACAGCCTGGAGAACAGCGTAAAGCTCTACAGTATAACCCGAACACTGGACGGGAAGCCAAAACCGATTTGAGGTGTCGCCAATAATATAGGCACTCCCAACACCAAACGACGTTTTTGAGCCATCAGTGTAAATAAATGTGGCATCCTTCATTTGTGCGCAAAGAGCAGCAAGTGCCCGACGATAAACAAGAGAAGGGGTACCATCCTTGGGAAACTGACAAAGGTCACGGAGCAGGCAGGTCCGAGGCCGGAGCCAAGGCGGTGCTGTACCCAAGTTGTCAAGAAAGTTTTAGGAAAGTGGAAGGAAAGAGAATGGAGCAGTTGACGGAAGCGGACTCCCTGTGGTAGTAGGGAGGAAGGGCGGCCTGCATATCCTAAATCCAAGGAGGCGTCCAACAAAAATGTCATGGGCCGGATTAGCAGGCATGGAAGACAGATGGCTAGCAACTACTCAGAAGGACAGCTCGCCGATTGGACAGCGGAGATTCAGCAGTCTCAGCATAAAGGCTTTCCACAGGGCTGGTGTGAAAAGCTCCAGACACTAAACGTAATCCTCGGTGGTGGATAGAGTCGAGACGCCGAAGAATAGACGGCCGAGCAGAAGGTGCCATTTAGGACACGGAGGGTGTTGAGGGATCGCAGACAGCGAGCCGAAAGAGAAGAAACGTGGGAGGACCAACACAGTCTTCTGTCAAACATAAGACCCAAGAATTTAGCGACGTTCTCGAACGGAAGATTGACAGGTCCTAGATGTAAGGAAGGCAGAAGAAACTCCGTACGACGCCAAAAATTTACACAAACGGTCTTACTGGGAGAAAAGCGGAAGCCTGTTTCGATGATCCAAGAGTGGAGGCGATCGAGACATCCTAGAAGACGTCGTTCAAGAAGGCTGGTCCGTTGAGAGCTGTAGTAGATCGCAAAATCGTCCATAAAGACGGAGCCCGCGACATCAGCAAGGAGACAATCCATAATTGGATTTATGGCAATGGCAAACAGTACAACAATTAGCACGGAGCACTGGGGTACCCCGTTTCCTTGCGAGAAAGTACGGGAGAGAGTAGTGTTCACCCGCACTTTAAATGTGCGCTCTGCCATAAATTCACGAAGAAAAAGGAGCAGCCGACCTCGAAAGCCCCAAGAGAACAGTGTGCGGAGGTGCCCGTCCTCCAACAGGTATCGTATGCTCTCTCCAGATCAAAACATATTGCTACTGTTTGGCGTTTCCGGAGAAAATTGTTCGTGATATAAGTGGAGAGAGCAACAAGATGGTCAACTGCAGAAAGATACTTTCGGAAACCGCATTGGGCAGGTGTTAAAGGACTGCGGGCCTCCAGCCACCAGGCTAAACGGCAATTCACCATAGGCCCCAAAACCTTACATATACTACTCGTGAGAGAAATGGGACGATAGCTAGAGGGGAGATGTTTGTCCTTTCCAAGTTTCAGAATAGGAATGACGATAGCTTCCCGCCATCGTCTAGGAAAAGTACTGCCGGTCCAAATTCGATTATATAGGCGAAGGAGGTAACGCAGACTATGGTATGATAAATGCAGCGACATTTGGATGTGGAGACCATCCGGCCCTGGGGCAGAAGAGCGAGAAGAAGAGAGTGCATGTTGGAGTTCCCGCATGGAGAAAACAGTATTAAAGCTTTCGCGATTTGGAGAGGAGAAAGCAAGAGGTTGCACATCCGCTGCACGTTTCTTCGGGAGAAACGCTGGTGGGTAATTTGAAGAGCTCTAAATCTTTGCAAAGTGTTGACCCAATGAGTTAGAAATTGCGACGGGGTCCACTAATGTATCATGCGCGTCAGTGAGCCCAGAGACCGGGGAGAAACTAGGCGCGCCAGATAACCGTCGAATCCGACTCCAAACTTCCGAGGAGGGAGTGAAGGTGTTAAACGAGCTAGTAAAGAAGTCCCAGTTTGCCTTCTTGCTATCGCGGACGACGTGACGGCATCGCGCACGGAACTGCTTATAGCGGATGCAGTTGGCCAAAGTAGGCTCGTGTCTGAGAACGCGAAGAGCACGTCGCCGCTCACGTATTGCGTCACGGCATCCCTCGTTCCACCAAGGAACTGGGGGGGGGGGGGGGGCGCCGGGGCAATTCGGAGGTGCTTGGTACTGAACGTTCCGCAGCTGTAAGAATAACTTCTGTAATATGAGTGACCTCATCTTCGACGCTAGGAAAGTGACGGTCATCGAATGTCGCTAGAGACGAAAAAAGTGTCCAATCGGCTTGGGCAAACTTCCAGCGTCTCGGACGCATATTTGGCAGTTGTGGCTGCAATCGAAGGACACATGGAAAGTGGTCACTCGAGTGTGTATCAGCAAGAGCGAACCATTCGAAGCGCCGAGCTAGCGGAACAGTACCGTCCGAAAGGTGCAAATGAGAGAAATTTGTCGTGGAAGCAGACAAAAATGTAGGGTCCCCAGTGTTGAGGCAATCAAGATCTGCTTGGAAGAAGATGTCCATCAATATTGAGCCGCGCGGACAAGGATGAGGAGATCCCCAAAGTGGATGGTGGGCATCAAAGTCCCCAACCAGGAAATAGGGGGGGGGGGGGGGGGGGGGGGAAGCTGACCAAGAAAATGAAGGAGATCAGCTCGTGCCATTGCTGTGGACGATGGAATGTATACAGTACAACGAGAGAAGGTGTATCTGGAGAGGGAAAGACGGACAGCGACAGCTTGGAAGAAAGTGTTCAAGGGGATTGGGTGATAATGGAGAGTATCACGGAGAAGAATCATGAGTCCTCCATGTGCTGGAGTGCCTTCAACAGAGGGGAGATCAAATCGGACTGACTGAAAATGGGGGAAAACAAAGCGATCGTGGGGACGTAGGATTGTAAGAGGATCGACAATTCATTCCGATTGGCTCGAATGCCGCGGATATTCCAATGGATAATGGACATAGGGTGGACAGAAAATGGAAGAATGTGACCAAGGTTGCCCTTATCTCAACGACTGCTCAGAGCTTGCGACCGACAACGTGGAACGGCATTCAGCCGAAGGCAGAAGATCCTGATCCATAGGTTGTTGGGGAGCAGTTCCTGCCACCAGCGATCCGCCGGTTGATCGGCCGCCAGCAGTGCGCCTCGGCGACACGCCATGGCGGAGAACTGGGTTTCTTATTAGCCTTCTTGGAAACAGGACGTTGAGATGAAGGGGGAACCGATGGTTGTGAAGTTGGGGTACGTAAAAAATCTTCACGAGTAGGCTCTTTTTTGGAAGTCCGGGTGTCTGACTTTGGGGCTCGAGATTTAGCAGAACCCGATGAAGGGTGAGCCATAGAGTGAGCAGGCGAGAGTGGGGGAGGTTGAACGGGCGATCTTTGTGCTGGCCGATCTGACGACTGTGGCACTAAAGGTGAGATCACAAGTCTGCGTGGCTGCCTCCTTTGTTGGCCGAGGAAAGGACAGTGCTGTATTTATCTGTCTGAGGCACAGTGGGCTTTCGACTGGCGAATAACTTTCGAGCAGCAAAGGTCGACATCTTTTCCTTTGATTTCCTGAATGAGCCGTTCGCCTTTAAAAATGGGGCATTCTCTAGAGGAAGCAGCATGGTCACCCATACAGTTGATGCAACGAGGGGATACCCTCATGGGCATCCTTGCCACATGTAACGCATTTGGCCGGATTGGAGCAGGACTGGCTGGTATGATTGAACTGCTGACACCGATAGCAATGCGTAGGGTTTGGGATGTAAGGGCGAACGGAAATTATCTCATAGGCCGCTTTTATGTTCAATGGGAGTTGAACTCTGTCAGATGTCAAGAAGACAGTACAGGTTGGAATAATGTTCGTGTCAACCCTTTTCATGACTCAATGAACAGCCGTTAGGCCCTGATCAGACAGGTAGTTTTGAATTTCCTCGTCGGACAATCCGTCGAGGGAGCGTGTATAAACGACCCCACGTGATGAATTTAAAGTGCGGTGCACTTCCACCCAGACAGGGAAGGTGTGTATCACTGAAGTACGCAGCAATTTCTGTGCCTGGAGGGCACTGACTGTTTCTAACAACAAGGTGCCATTTCGTAATCGGGAACAAGACTTTACAGGACCTGCAATGGCGTCAACACCTTTCTGAATAATGTAAGGGTTGACCATGGAGAAGTCTTGACCTACGTCAGACCGAGAAACAACAAGGAACTGTGGCAACGATGGAAGAATTGTCTGTGGCTGAGACTCAGTGAACTTACGCTTGTGAGCAGACATAGTGGAAGGTGAGGAAACCATTGCGGAAGAATCCCCCATGATTACTGGCGTCTCCGATGGCGCGCTCCTCCCGCCTTAGGTGATTGTTCACACCTCAGGTCACACCTCCCGAGAAAGGGACGGAGGGACCAATCGGCACTTTCGGAAGGTATCAGCTTGGGTAATCACCCCTCCCTTGGCCTGGCCATTACCAGGCGGTACGTATGTGTCCTACCTGTCTACCTGGGCCGGCCGGTGTGGCCGTGCGGTTAAAGGTGCTTCAGTCTGGAACCGCGTGACCGCTATGGTCGCAGGTTCTATTCCTGCCTCCGGCATGGATGTGTGTGATGTCCTTAGGTTAGTTAGGTTTAATTAGTTCTAACTTCTAGGCGACTGATGACCCCAGAAGTTAAGTCGTATAGTGCTCAGAGCCATTTGAACCATTTTTTTGTCTACCCGGGGCGGGGAATTACGCGTTACCCTGTCTCAGGCTACGCATGGGAATGTGTTGGTCGGCCTTCAGACACATACAGGGATGAAAAAAGAGAAAGGGAGGAACAAAGAAAGGGAAAGGAAAGAAGAGAGGTCTCAAACGCCACAGCGGAGAAAAGGGTAAAGAGAAGAGGTAAGGAAAAGAGAAGGACAAAGGAAGGACAAAGACTTGCCAGCAGAGGAAGCGAAGAAGAGAGACTGTTGTATAGTTTCGAGCGTCCGTCTCCGGACGTAGGCACTAAACATACTCCCAGAGGGGGAGAAATGGAAGGAAAGAGGCGGAGGTAAGGGAGGGGGGCGAAGATGGGGGATGGGGGAGGATGCGGAAAAGGAAGGTATGTAGCCCGGAAAGGAAGGAGGGCCACATTAGCTCGGGGTCCCATGCTCGCTACTCACGTATCCACAAAATAGTTGTGGACGCTCTGGGAGGTAGATTTTCTTTTGTTGAGTCAATACACACCTCCTCGTTTCATTAAACGATGTCAGATTCGGTGGCTGTTCTGATAGTGCAGTTACACAAAGATACTCAGCAATCTCCGTTTTGCTTCACTTTCCCGCAGTGCAAGCTGAGGCAGGCAGTCAGAATGCCAACCACGCACGTCACCTCTCCCTTCCCTGTGGTTTTAACCCGTTCGTGTGTGAATGTTTCACAATACTGCGTTGAACGAGGAAGTTCTTTTTGTGTGTGGGAGACCAAATCTACTAAAACTCTTAACTTTTGTTACTAACTGGAACGTGAAAGGCACATCAAAACTTAATTTTCTATAGCAAGGTGGGGAAGCGCAACTGCTATCACCATTCCTCCTCCTCTCCCTCCCCCCCCCCCTCTCTCGCCCCTCACGCATCCCTCAACCCCAAGCACTTCCCTTCCCATCGAATCTTCCCTTGCGCTACTGTGAGAGAGAATGTGGTTTCGTTCTTATCCAACCCTATAACGCCATATTGAAAACAGTGTTTTAGAGCAACAAATTTAGATGATTATGGAGTACCACATTTTGAGATCGATGTAAAAAAAAGTACTATTCCGTTTCATCAGTAAATGCTGGTTGTGTTGAACTTCATTGCAAAAAATGATTTCAGGAAGAATGATCGAGGTTTGAATTGACTTAACTGTGGTCGTGATAAAGCAAATGGTTATCACCCTCTGTACTGAATGGGTACAGTTAGCGTTAACCTTTGCTTCGTTAAATAGGTTATATTTCAGGTTCTATGTTGTAACAGTGCAGTATGAGTAACAAACCCACCAGGGACATTTCGACCCTTCTAAAAGAGCCCAGGTTGACTGTTGATGCTGTGATTATGAAATGGAAGGAAGGAATAGCGAATGCTAAACCAAGAGCAGGCACACCTTACGTACTGTCTGACAAGGACCGCCGAGCACTGCGGAGAGTCGTTGCAAAAGACCGCATGGAATAAGCGGAAGGGGTCACCCGCGACTTCCAGAGTGCTGCCCCCACTCCAGCTGGCACTCTGTGCTCAGGGAGTTGAAACGATAGGGCGACAATGATCGTACGGCTCCCCATAAACCGCACATTTATGTAGTCATTGCTAAGTGGTTGACTGGAAAAGAGTGATTTGGAATGATGAATTAAGCTACACCCTGTAGCAGCCGATGGGAGCATTCAAGTTTAGTGAACGCCTGGTGGACATTGCCTACAGTAGTTTACTAATGGGGGATCTGGGACACATTTTGGGACGTATATACGCAGCTAAGGTTAGCTGCGGTACCGTACCCAAGCTGCCGTCGCTTGTCATCTGTTCATTACATCACACTTGGCAGCCTTCCAGCTGGCGGGCTACACAGGCACGCACGCACACACACACACACACACACACACACACACACACACACACACACACGTAAACACACACACACACACACACACACACACACACACACACATATTAGAATACACCAGATGTTGCAGATGTGTTTTTTTTTTTTTTATGAAGGACATTCCTTGGACTCATCTCTTTAAACGAGAGGGAAAAGGAAAACAAATAAAAAATATTAAAGCAAGGCTTTTTTAAGTGAGAAAATATTTATTGCAGGATTAGCTTACAAATAATTTTTCTATAAACATACATAGAATGACGAATTAATAGACTACATAATTTCATATATTAATCAATAATAGCAGCTTCTCGAAGTTATTCCTCTATTGAAATAATTTCATTGTCGTGCGAGTTGTTGCCGGCTGTTTTTGAAGCAAGCAGGAAAACTAAACGTTCGCCAAGTTCGTTAGGGTTATTCCAGTGAATGTAGTCCGTACGTGATTTAGTGGAGTACCTCTTCCAGTCTTTAATGTCAATTTTTTTCTCTTTCTTCGTCTTTTTTATCTTCTTCTTTAACAGGTTCATAGTAGATTCCTTTTCCTGCACGTTTTTTGCTTTTGATTTTCACCGCTTTGTCACTTTTGTAATCATCATCTTCTTCATCATCATCATTGTCAGTAGTGTCTTTTTCTTCTTCATCATCATCATCGTCGTCATCTTTTACTGCAGAGTATGCTAGGGAAGAAGTTGACGCTCCCTCTGCACCAACAGTGTGATGTTTTGGAGACTCAAGTATTTTAATCAATGGCTTTATGATGTGTGTATACTTATACCCTCTGTTTGCATTTACAGGTTTGAAGGACATATAATGCTGTCTAAAGGCATTGGTTGCTTTGAGAATTTTGGCGTAATTTTGAAGATCACGGGTGGTGTAATTCTTAGGCCTGATTTTGAACAGTAAATTGTATAAACCTCTAGCTCCCGGATATCTTACATTGTGAATTATTAAATCATTTTCATCGACGTCCACTGGTGAGTTTCCAATCATCCATCCAGCTCCTGACGGGTCGAATCTGATACCATACACGGTGTCACGGGTTCTGTCTATTGGTTTATTAAAGTATGAGGCTGGCAGTCGAGCTGCTGCAGTCTCTGCTACACGTGTATTTGACGTTTTTTCACTTTTTCTTTCTTTAACATCACAGATATTGATATCGCCATCATATGCAGCAGCATTATTATCATCAGCAGCACCAGCAGCAGCCGTAGTGCTATCCTTTTCTTGTTTCCGAAATCGTTCTTTATTAATGGAAACCAGTTCTTTCAGCGGCTGTGAAAGGGGTCTAAATGTCTTCTCTAGCGCAGACTTGGTTTGAGCTTTCTTTTGTGAAGAGCTAACAGCTTTCTTCGAATGTTCTGTCGAGCTTTGACGATCTGTTTTTTAAGATTAATGTTTCTTTCGATAGACGAAGAAGAAGAAGAAGAATTCCGAAGCATGTTGTCATTGCCAACTGATCAGTCACCATCATAACATAATTTAAGTGATTCCTTTAATTTATATAACATGATAGTCAAATTCGGCATGAAGTGATTTATTTCCGATTACTAAGCGATCGGTTCTGGTGAACTTGAATCTGTCTCCCTTGCGTACAGCAATCTCTGTGTTCATCGAAAGTTGGCGGATGTCGCCATTCAGTTCAAAGACAACTGTTTCGATATCTGGGCTAATAGAGCGCAAAGTAACTTCGCCATCATAGGGAAATATATATTCATACTGACCATTGTGTAAAACGTAAGCCAATTCGTTGGGATCTCCCGAAGGAATGCCGTCAATTCTAAGAATGAAAGAAAACTTCAAGTTTGCTTGCTTTTCAAAATATCCTTTCGTTATCACATCTGAATCCAAAATCGGTTCACGTACATTTGTAATACGTTTGTTCTGAACGTCTAAAACGCGTTCAGTTACATTAATCAGGTCAAAAAACTCTTCAACTTTTGCAGCCATATTTACACGTACATTGTTTTCTAGCTCATTCAAGCTGCTAAGCTAATTTTGCAGCTTATAGAACAACAGATCAACATACAGTTTACTTGCTACATCACTCCTCTGTGGCTTTGCCATCTCAGAATCGACTTTTTCCTTCACACGTCTCACAGAATTTTCAATTCTTCTTCGAGTATCCTCAACATATTTTTCCGTAGCTGCATCATGATCAGTTGCGGGGTCAGCTAAATTACCGATAGTTGTACGATTCTTGAGCTTAAGTGACCTTTCAGTTACATCGAATGCGTGTCTTTTTTCCATTGCGTTATCTACATAGGCTTTCGTGCAAGCGTCATGATTCTCAGCAGGTTCATGCAAACCACTTAAACGTTTATTATTGAAATACACTGTTCTGTCAGTAGCATATATGGTAGAAAAGAAAGAAGCCATCTGCGGCAATAATTTTGCCAAGAGAGTATCAGTGTAAGATTTTGTGTCAGCATTTTCTTTTACTTTTGCTTTCGGCGACAAACCTTCACTATTCGTATCTATTACGTGTTTCTGAAATAACTGATGTACTTTATCGATAAGATCTGTTATAACGTCGGAGTATGACTTGAATTTTGAATCCACATACTTTTTATTAGCAATGTCATTACTGTACTGAGGATCTAGCACCAGCAGCAGAGCGTTGCTGCTGCTGTTGTTGTTATTGTTGCTGCAGCTCATGCTTGATGACGATGATGATGATGATGATGATGGTGTTGCCTTTGCAGAAGCCATGGCGTTAATAATCTGTGTTGCTCCAAGACTCGACTTAAATACAAATATAATTGTCAAAATTTACTCGATAACGTCCATTGTTTAAATTACCATCTTTGCTAATAACGAGAAAATCATAGGTGTTCCCATTCCATGCTCGCTTACACATTTCAAGGAATTCATTGAATGTCATATCGGGATTGACATGATCACTGAAGACATGCTTCAAATTACGCTCATCTTGCTTGAAGAGCACAATAACATTAGCATTATCTCTGATTAATTGCTTCGGGATTTTACTGTATGTTTGACATAAATAGAAACTGTCTATACCATAATGATGTCCCATGGGAAAGTAAGTTTTCATGTGATCTTGTTTGTCACAAGCAATGTCATCAAATATAAAAACTGAAAGCCGACGTGCTTGATCTGGTGGTATAACATCTTCCTTACTGGAAAATGTAAAATACCCAATATCATTTAGGTTCTTTAAAACTTCTTCTAGAAATTTGTACTTGTATTGTTGCAGCGATTTGGAAAACACATAAACGTTCTTAAATTTGAGACCATTTTCGTGAATTAGGAGATTAACAACCACATTTGTTTTTCCACAGTTGGAGGGACCTGCTACTATACATCTAATCGTATCAGGAAATAGATCACCATGTCTTCGATCTTGCATTAGCACTCCATCTCTGTGTTCATTAATAGGACTGATGGGAAGCTGAAGTACATGTTTCTTGAAATGCATCTTCAGGCACACCAAGAAGTCTTCTCATATTACAATTGCTAATATAAGAGAACATTCTAAACTGTAAAAGACCAGTCTTTAGTTAACACTCGAGCAATGAAGATGTGTCACAGTAACAACAATAAACAGAAGAAATAGAAAAGGAAGAAGAAGCATGGTGGTTCTCTTCTTAATCGCACGATTAATAAGTTACCTGTCGAACTTCATTTACCTGGTTACTCGTACTGCGGTCCAGGGACAATGTTAGAGGAACGACTCAAAAGAGGTGACACTGGTATCAATCCACTAGATGAAGCGTGTAAAGAACATGACATAGCGTACGCAACTCACCCAGACAATTTGCCTGACAGACATCGAGCAGATCGAATTCTGGCTAGAAAAGCGTGGGGCAGAGTAAAGGCAAAAGATGCCAATTTGAAGGAAAAGTTGGCTGCTTTAGCTGTGACCGGTGCAATGAAAGCTAAACTTAAAATGGGGATG